>NW_022631026.1:12885480-13225942 GCF_010015895.1 Lontra canadensis | reverse complement strand
TAAATCACAGGGAAATTAAAGGCATTTTGTAATTAATGCAAAATACATGAAGTGTTTTGATAGAAACAAAAAAAGTGAGACATCATTCCTTCCTGTATCAAACATGGAGTGACCAGAGGAAAAAGTAAGTTTGAAGACAGAGCTTAGGAACTAAGATTTGGAAACTTGGAGTTACCAGGAACTTGACCAGTACTGTCCAGTATGACTCTCTGTGAGCTGGAAATGCCCATATCCTAGCTACTTGCCACATGTGTCTACTGAGTGCCTCAAATGTACTAGTGAGAAGGAGGAACACATTTTTAAAATTTTTTATTTGATCTTAATTTGAAATTAAATAACAATGTGTGGCTACTGGGTACCATACTGGACAAAGCAACTTTCAATTAATCCAAAATATAGATGGTCCTTTTGGGCACTTACCCAATGTCTAATCTTAAAGTTATTCATGGTCATATGCTTTACCAAGGTAGTCCTTCTTATATTTACTCAGCAAATATTTATGAAGCACCTACGAGGTGGAAAACAGAATTTGATAATGCCAGGAGAAGTAGGACAAGGTACATGTCTTAAGAGGCTTAGAGTCTAATACGGAAAATAATCATGCACAAATAGATATATTACAAGAAAGGAAACAGTAACCTCAAAAAAGGGCCCAGGAGTTTGGTAGCAATTCAGTGAGAGAAAATCATTTGCAGCTTATGCACCAAAAAATCGTGGAAGCTTTGAAAAACTTAAGCTTGACCAGTGGTCCTAAAAGATGGGTGGATGCAGTCTCAAGGAGGAACAAAAACATCAAGACTGGAGAACAGTCACATTACGTCGTTTAAAAGAAAGGGTCACAAATTAAAATAGATGAGGGAAGACTGGACCCAGACTGGGGGCAGGGAGAGGAACGGTCTTTAATTTGGGACAAATGACTTTGGATTTTTTTCTGAAAACTAAGTAAATGTATTATAAGATATTGAGTCTCCCTAATAAATCTGGAATTTTTTTCTCTCCTCTCTGACCCACACGGAGTCTCTGGTGGGTCACACCTTCATCATCTCTCACCTAGCCTGCCTATTTGGACCTAGTCCATTTAAAGAAATATATATGGGGTTAAATATGTAATAATAACATCCTGCTGTCAGCCTCTCCCCTCTGGAATTGGTCCACATTCCTTGCATTTCTGCCACTTTGGATGTTATTTCTTGCATTAATTTCTGTGACTTACTGACATGTGTTGGTCCTAAGTCTCAAGTCCTACTTTTGGAGTGCCTCTGTCTTAACCATTAACCTACAGTATGTTATACAAAGACAGCTCGGGAACTCTGTGGGCACACACTGATCATCTCTTTCTACCACCATGAGCAACACTCCGGGTAACAGAGCCTCCATTCCAGTTCTGTGGGACCTCAGCCCCCACCAGGGAGGGGAGTCAGAGAAGTGCCCCATCTCTGGTCTCTCCTACCACCCAAAACACTCATGATAATATTTGCAAGCAATAAATGTACAGTGCTTTGTAGTTTTAAAATCTTATTTAAATCCCCAGAGACTTTTTCTCCAGGTCTGCCATGGTGTTTAACATGAGTCTGATCATTTCATATCACTGCTGGCTCCTTGTTGCATGGAAAATTTAAAAAAAATGCAAAGCTAATCATTTAGAGTTGTCCATTATCAGGTTGTCTTTGAACTCTATCTCCCCATAATTTTAAATTGAACTATGATCATTCATTCCCTAAATTTACTGAAGTCTGACACTCCTTTTTGCCAGTGCCATTCCTTCTTGAAATACTGTTCCCTTGCCTTTGTCTTAGCTGCTATTTAGGATTAGCTTAATTACCACCATTCTGGGAAACTTCCACTGTCTTCTTTCTCCAAGTTTAGCTTCTTCCAGCTTTGAGTTGTTCATTAAGCTCCTTGCCCTTCTCAATAACTTCCTTCAGGGAAGAGACAAGATCTCATCCATTCCTGTCTCCAGCATTTGGCATATACTAGGTGCTCAGTAATTATTTTTAATCAGTCTGGGTTGGGGGGTGGGAACTCATCTAATTCAACAAGATGACAAGGAAAAGAAAATTACTCGCAGATCATCATCACACAAAATATTTCCATCTATAAGACCAAAGTATAATTATATTTTAAGTATTTTTAATCACACTGTAAGCAACATAAGAATGAGTTATTGCCTTACCATATTGCAAAAATACAATCTTCCCAAGTGAAAAAGATTTCTTCGGTTGGCTGAAAATTAGTTATATTTAAACTGAAAGGAATTTCCTGAGGCAAGCATTATCTGATTCACTTGCTTATGCTTAATCCAGAACTTTGTCCCTCTGAAAGCTATAGCAAAATGGAATGGAGATTTGCTGTGTCAATCCACTAGTACAACACATTATTTCTTTAGTCACTTTGATGTAGATAGACCACGCTGAACTACCCTTGGGAAACCACTTTAGATTCCCTGATATGAAAAAATTTATTACACCACTAAATTATTTATCCACATCACTGCAGCTCAGGTTTTGATAGTATCTATCACAGAAATGTACGACTACTCCTTTCTATAGCCATTTTTCACAAGAGGTAAAGAACCATTTTTTTCCAAGTTAAGCCATATGGCAAAACCTATTGCCAATTGTCATACTTGTTCAAGGATCAGAACCCGATGATGAGGCCATCAGTTGTATGCCATGTCTGTCAATCCAGGTGCAGTTTAAGTTCAAGGGGCTTAAACTTTGGCTGAGACAAGCTTTGCAGTGTTCCTTACCCAAGGTTTCATGAGAAGCTGAGGACTGCTGAGGTATACTTTACCTCAGGCCATAAATCTAATCTCAAAATGGAGATCCAGAAAATTCCCTCTTCAGCAGGAAAGTATGGGCACCTGCCTCATTTTAAGACCTTCCATCTCACGTTTATTTGGAAAATACCCCCTTGGAGACCTGCCGAAAGACTGAATGGCACTTCAAACACTTACCATTTTGAATGGCTACTTTGTGCTGACAGAGTGGTTAAACATGCTTTTAGTTGGGAGTTCTTTCTTCTTTTATAGAACCTCCCTTAATATTTCTTGTAGTGCAGGCTTGGTGGTCACATACTCTTTTAAATCTTGCTGGTCTTGGAAGCACTTTATCTCACCAACCATTGTGAATGTCAACTTACTGGATAAAGTATTCTTGGCTGCATAGTTGGGAGTAATCCTCATAGAAACAATGAGCTAGACACACTTCTACCCATTTTATAGATAAAGGTACAAGCTCAGAGAAATGAAATAACCAAAGAAGATATACACACTAATTAGAGAAAGTGGGAAATCAGGAATTAAACCCAGATCTGTCTGACCCCAAAGCCATGGCTCTAACATCAGCAGCCCTTCAAAATACGCTTTGTTTGTGTCTTTTGGGAGAAATATATTGTTACTAATATGAAGGTCAGGCCTTGGATTTTTAGCCCCGGTCTTAGTTGCAACATGTGAGGAGAGATTTAGATCTTGGAATTAATGTTATGTTATTTCATGCATAATGTAAAAATCTTACAACAGTATAATTCCATTTACCCCTTGTCTTCTTTAGAGTTATTGATGTTATATATTTTATTTTAACATTATCATATAAATCTTTCAATAAAATACTGGTTGCTTTCCATAGCAAATTATCTTTTAAATAATTTGGAGAAAATATTCATCTCTATCTACTCACAGGCTTACTATTTCTGTGCTGTTTAAGTCAATTGATGTCATTTCTCTTGAATAGTGAGTGCAGTTCTTCTAGTGACAAATTCTCCTGGCTGTGTTTATCTGAGAATGCCTTTATCTTCTCATTTCCATTTTTAAAAGGACTGCTAGCTTGGTGTAGAATTACAGGGTGGCTGAGTGTTTAGCACTCTGAAGGTGTCATTTTGTTTTCTTCTGACTCACATTGTTTCTGATGAGAATTCCCCCATCACTCTTCTTGTTGCTCTCCAGTATATAAAGCATCTCTTTCTCTCCAGCTGCCTGGAAGATTCGTCTGTGGTTATCGGCAGTTTGAATATGAGGTGTCTGTTTGTGGTTTACTTTGTGTTTATCCTGCTTGGGTGTGCAGAGAATCTCAGATGTGTGGCTTAATGTTTTCCCTAACAAATGTTAGGGAAATGTTAGGCCATTATTTCTTAAAGTATCCCCTCCACACCCCATTCTCTCTCTCCTCTCCTTCTAGAACTCCAGTTTATATACACATTAGATATTGTCCCCCAGGCCACAGGTAAAATGTTTTTCATCCTGTTTTCTTGCTAAACTCCCATTTTAGATTATTCCTATTAATCTGGTGATTTTTCCTACACTGTTCTTTCTGCTCTTAAACTCATCCAAAATATTTTGTATGTCAGATACTTTTCAGGTCTATGATTTCCATCAGGTGCCTTTTGACAGTTTTCATTGTCCAGTTATTTCCTTGTTATTATTTGCTTGTTATTATTATTTCATTGTCCAGTTATTTCCAGTTATTTTCATTGTCCAGTTATTTCACTTTTTTTTAATTTCTTTTCAGTGCTCCAGAGTTCATTGTGTATGCACCACACCCAGTGCTCTATGCAATACGTGCCTTCCATAATACCGACCACTAGGCTCACCCAACCTCCCACCCCCTGCCCCTTCAAAACCCTCAGATTGTTTTTCAGAGTCCACAGTCTCTCGTGGTTCATCTCCCCCTCCAATTTGCCCCAACTCCCTTCTCCTCTCCATCTCCCCATGTCCTCCGTGTTATTTCTTATGCTCCACAAATAAGTGAAACCATATGATAATTGACTCTCTCTGCTTGACTTATTTCACTCAGCATAATCTCTTCCAGTCCCGTCCATGTTGCTACAAAAGTTGGGTATTCATCCTTTCTGATGGAGGCATAATACTCCATAGTGTATATGGAGCACATCTTCCTTATCCATTCGTCCATTGAAGGGCATCTTGGTTCTTTCCATCCCATCACTTTTTTATGTCTCTGTAAAACTTTGAACATATTTATAATAGTTATGATGATGTCTTTGTTTGCGAGTGACATTATCTGGGTCATCCATGGGTCTTCTGTTTGTGTGTCTTTCTTAATTGCAGGTCACATCTTTTGTTTCTTTTTCTATCTAATAACATTTTATTTCATAGCAGACACTATTGAAAATCAGTAAAATTTGAAGAATATTTGGGAGGTTTCTTTGGTTTATTTATCTTCTCCCAGAGAATACAAAGTCCTATTTTGGCAGCTGAAGTAATGAGGTGGTCATTCATAGTTCTCCAAAAGTCATTTTGATTTGTGAATTAGTCTGCTCAGACTGCAACAACAGAATACCACAGACTGGCGGGCTTAAACAACAGAAATTTATTCTCTTAGAGTTCTAGCAGCTGAGAAGTTCAAGATCAATGTGCCAGCAGGGAGATGTCCGGAAAGGGCTTTCCCCTTCAGTTGCAGGTGGCTGCCTTCTAGCTAAGTACTCACATGGCCTATTCTCAGTGTGTATACACTGTTGGTGTGGTGGTGGGAAGGAGAGCAAGAGAGAGAACTCTGAGGTATCTCTTCTTGTAAGAATACTAATGCTATCTGATCAAGGCCCATTTTTACAAACTGACTTAGCCTTAAGTACCTCCTTACAGGCCCTTTCTCTGAACATAGTCACGCTGTAAGTTACAGCTTCAGTATATGAATTTGGGTGCTACCCAATTCAATCCACAGTGTTCTACCCCTAACACTCTCCCAAATTCATGTCCTTATCACATACAAAAATACCTTCATTCTATATCAACAGCCCCAAAGTCCTAACTCATTCCAGCATCAAATCTAAATTCCAAAGTTTTACCTAAATTTCTAAATCAGATGTGGATGAGCTTTGAGTTATGATTCAGCATGAGGTAAAATTCTTCTCTAGCTGTGATCCTATGAAACTGAAAAAGGTACTTCTAGAATACAATGGTAGAACAGACATGGAGTAGACATTCCCATTCTAGAAGGAAAAAAAAAAGGAAAGAAGGAAAGGGTTATAGGTCCCAACCAAGTCCAACAGCTAGCAAAGCAAATTCCATTAGATGTTAAAGGTCAAGAAAAATTCTCTTTGGTTTGATGAAATGCTCTGGCTCCCCTGAAGCAACTTGTCTCCCCTCAAATTCTTATGCTGAAGCCCTAGCACCCAATGTGAATGTATTTTGACGTAGGGCCTATAAGGATGTAATTAAGGTTAAATGAGGTTATAAGAATGGAGTCCTAATCAGATAGGATTAGAGACCTTATGAGAAGAGACACCAAGAGAATTCTCCTCCCCGCCAGTGGCCCACAAATGAACCGAGGAAAGGCCATGTGAGCACAAAGTGAGAAGGCAGCCACTGCAACCCAAGGGGGAGAATCCACACCAGACATCATCCCTACTGGCACCTTGATCTTGAACTTCCCAATTCTCAGAACTGTGACAAAATAAATTTCTGATGTTTAAGCCACCCAGCCTATGGTACTTGTTATAGCTGCCTGAGTTGACTAATACCATCTGGAATTGAATTTCAGATTTAATAAGATAATTTGAGCCAAGAGGTGGGCTGAGATTCCCCTGTAGACTTAACATAAGAGGGTCCTCAGTTCCACACCTAGTGAGAATATGCAAAACTGCACAGATTTTTCCTGCTGCTAGGTCTCTTCATTGCCCTGCTAAAGAAAATTTAGAAGGGAACAGAGAGAATTTCAGACCACACAAAATACTGTGCTTGGGAGTACACCAGACCTCAATCTATCTGGCTTGCCTTAATCAACACCCAGAATCCAGCTGGTCCCTTTTCTCCCAGGTAAATCTGGCAGCCCCTCTCCTCAGCCTGTCTGCACCCAGAACCATGCCCCCTCAGTGCTCCCCAGGAAGCTGTCACAGCTCACAACACATGTAAGAACATCTATCTTTTTTCAAATTATATTTGATTTTTTCATTGTTCCAAGATTCATTGTTTATGCACCAAACCCAGTGCTCCCACCACCAGGCTCACCGAACCCCCACTTCTGTCCCCTCCAAAACCCTCAGTTTGTTTCTCAGAGACATTGGGAGAAGGAGAGAAGTGAGTTGGTGGAAATCAGAGGGGGAGACGAACCATGAGAGACTTGGGACTCTGAGAAACATCTGTCTCTTTACTAATCAGTTCATTTGGGCTTCCCTCTGTCTACATTCCTCAATTATCTCATTAATAAGAATAATTACTATTTTATCATGCTTTTTCTTAGCATTAGCACAAAAGTGAAAACCTTTCCTATCCTCACCAAACAAATATCAAAATCTTTTTTAGGTTAAATTTTTAGTTGACTTTGATAAAATATTTCATTTAAGAAAAGAAAGACTACTAGGTCACATGAACATTAGTTGAATATGTAATATTGATTTTGTTCTCAGTCACAAGAAAACATATTTATTTCTGTTAGCAAATAGTTTATTAGATTCCTCTTTTTAAAAAGTAATGTGATACTTCAACATTTTTCTCTATTACTGATGCCTGAAAGAAATCCCATTCAATTGTTTTCCTGTTACCAAAGACTGAGTCATGTAACTACTTATTTCCTTAACTAATAAAAGAAACATTTACCTTTCTGATAGCCTTGGAGAACAGAGGATTTATAGGTATCAAGGCAACTTATTAATCTATGTGAACAGTGAAACTAAATTTATATTTGAGCTTTATTTTCCCCATTCAATAACATCTGAAGTACAGGAAAACAGTGTTGAGAAGTAAGCCTTAACAACTGTGTTAATAGGAAAGGAAATCTGGCCAATTTTTTTTTAAAATTCAAAGTCAATTGGGGCACCTGGCTGGATCAATAGGAAGAGTGTGTGACTCTTGATCTTGGGGTTGTGGGTTTAAGCCCCATGTGGGATGTAGAGATCACTTAAATAAATAATAATAATAATAAACTCTAAGTCAAATAATGTTTTTTTTTTCAAAGATTTTTATTTATTTGACAGAGAAAGAGACAGCGAGAGCGGGAACACAGGCAGGGGGAGTAGGAGAGGGAGAAGCAGGCTCCCCACTGAGCAGGTAGCCCGATACAGGGCTCGATCCCAGGACTCTGGGACCATGACCTGAGCCAAAGGCAGACACCCAATGACTAAGCTACCCAGGTGCCCCTCAAATATTTTAAATAAAGAAAAGTTTCAGATTATCCATAACTGTACAGATTATCAATGGCTATAAGTAATACAATGATAAAAATTTTAAGATACTTTCTTTTATTAATAAACACAAAAAAGGAGTTGTACGTACAACTGATGCCAATTGTTCTTTTTTACACATATGTTTACTATTTTTACTTTACTAACAGTGTTAAATAACTCAAATCGAGTTTATTGGACCCACTATATTTATTACATACACACATAAACAATGCATATTTTCCTTTAAATGAACAAAAAATACCTTATTGCACCTTAGTTTATGAAAATGGTGCTTTTGCTAGAATGCACTGTGTTTTACCCATAAATTTTGGCTTTGATGTTTTATGTCTTTAATCAATATGATATCAGCCTATCAAAAATTTTTTTTTAACTGGGAGATGTGTTGCTATATCTTGAATACAAAACACCATTCAAAATACATAAAAAGTTTCCAGTATCTTTGATTTCAGATTATTAATTGGAAGTTCATGTTCTGATGACCGAATTGACCTTGTATTACTTTTTGCTGAAAAAGTCCTAAGATTACCATAGTTCTCCTCTTCCCAATCACAGATTTTATTTATTACAAAATGGGCCCCTCTTTAGCAGCCTTGGTAAATATTTCAAAAACAGAGGTGTAGAAGAGACCACATGGGAGTGGGACGGTGAGATATGGCATCATGCTGGCTATTAACCCACATCATATCTTCTGCTCTTTCTCCTTTCTGGTCTTTTCCCCTTAATCTTTTGACACTGAGCAATATTATATGGTTGGCTCAGTCTTGTGGAGTTGTCCCCCAACAGATCACATAGAAGGGAGTACCCAAAATAGAGCTTGATTTTGAGAACAGACTCATGTGGGGTGAGGACAGTCCCTGCCATTCATCTCCCCCACCCAATAGTTTGAATCTATCAACACAAATCTCCCTCTCCCATCTTTGTTTTCCACCACTTCCCTTTATGAACCTGGGCTCCAGACAAGTTGAACACTTGAACTTGGGCAGGAGGGGTGATTTCTAATTACCCATCCCTCCTCTGTGTGGACCACAAAATGCTGACTTCATTTCTTTTTTTTTTTTTTAAGATTTTATTTATCTGAGAGAGATAGCAGGAGTGAGAGAAAGAGACAGCATGAGTGAGGGGCAGGGAGGGGCAGAGGGAGAGAGACAAGCAGAATCCCTGCTGAGCAGGGACACCTCCCCAAGGTGGGGCTGGATTCCAGGGATGTGGGATCATGACCTAAGCCAAAGGCAGAAGTTTAACCATCTGAAGCACCCAGGCACCCCTGATTTCAGTACTTTCAGTAACTATTCAAGATCTAGCTCAAAAAGTGCATTGTTTAGCAAAAATGACCAGTTATCTCTTGGTCTTGCATCAAAGATCTGAAGTCCAAACAGAGGAAAGGAAAAAGACTTTTTGCCACATGGACCCTTTCTTTGTCAAAAAAAGGAGGGGGGAGGAGGAGGAAGAGGGTGGAATATGAGCAATATGAGGAAATGGTGGAGGAGATGGTGGAAGAAAAATGAAATGAAATGGGCAGAAGATATGAACAGACACTTCTCCAATCAGACACATGAAAAAATGTTCATCATCACTAGCCATCAGGGAGATTCAAATTAAAACCACATTGAGATATCACCTTACACCAGTTAGAATGGCCAAAATTAGCAAGACAGGAAACAACATGTGTTGGAGGGGATGTGGAGAAAGGGGAACCCTCTTAACACTGTTGGTGGGAATGCAAGTTGGTGCAGCCACTTTGGAGAACAGTGTGGAGATTCCTCAAGAAATTAAAAATAGAGCTTCCCTATGACCCTGCAATTGCACTACTGGGTATTTACCCCAAAGATACAGATGTGAAAAGAAGGGCCATCTGTACCCCCAATGTTTATAGCAGCAATGGCCACGGTCGCCAAACTGTGGAAAGAACCAAGATGCCCTTCAATGGACGAATGGATAAGGAAGATGTGGTCCATATATACTATGGAGTATTATGCCTCCATCAAAAAGGATGAATACCCAACTTTTATAGCAACATGGATGGGACTGGAAGAGATTATGTTGAGTGAAATAAATCAAGCAGAGAGAGTCAATTATCATATGGTTTCACTTATTTGTGGAGCATAACAAATAGCATGGAGGACAAGGGGAGATGGAGAGGAGAAGGGAGTTGAGGGAAATTGGAAGGGGAGGTGAACCATGAGAGACTATGGACTCTGAAAAACAATCTAAGGGTTTTGAAGGGGTGGGGGGTGGGACGTTGGGGGAACCAGGTGGTGGGTATTAGAGAGGGCACGGATTGCATGGAGCACTGGGTGTGGTGCAAAAACAATGGATACTGTTATGCTGAAAATAAATTTTAAAAAATGAATTGAAAAGAAAAATGTCAAAAACTAATGACACACTAGGTGTTGGCTAATTGAATTGAAAGAAAGAAAGATTGGAAGGAAGGAAGGAAGTTTGGATGGATGGATGGAAGGAAGGAAGGAAGGAAAGAAGGAAAATGTTAGTGGGATGAATTATACCCAATGATCTTTGGATGTTGAGGTGCGTTTTTGGGCAAAGAGGAAGAATTTAATTCTAAAGTGTATTCAAATAATTGAAATGATCATCAGAATGTTTTCTGTGTGCCTGGCAATGATCAGTGAATAACATTATGGTGAGTGGTCTAAGGAAAGGGGCCCCTGCTACTGATTCTCTAATTCCACTTACTGATTACAGCCAACACTGCTGATGGGAAGGAGGCTCTTTGGAAATACCACGACTTCTGCGCGTGTCTGAAGAGCAGCACTGTGCCTTGAATCACTGTCCAGGCAGATGGAAACTTCAAGTTAGAGTTTGAAATAACCACAGACCCTCACATTTCCATTACAGCTCAGAGTAGTTATGGCGGAGGTGTTGGGTTTGGCTTCCTTCAGGACCTGTCTTGGGACTCCGCCCTCTCCCTTTTCCCATAGTGCTTAGGACTATCTCACAGATTCAAAGACCCCAAGCCTTGAATAAGAAGTAGAAAAATCACCTTCTCTGGACTTGAATTTTGTACACTAAAAGTGTCCCTCCCCCCCACAACACCCATAGTAAAATGTCTGACATTTTAAATCCCTTGAAGGGAAGAAGCCAGTGAAAGGTCGAACCTTGTGTTTAGCTGCCCTTTTGAGAAAGAAAGCCTGGTTTGGAATGTGTTTGTATGAAAGTGCAACACAGTCATGTGAGGACTTTCCCTGAGAGCAGAGTTGAGAAGGGAGAAACTCCCTCTGACAGAGCACACCCTACATGGCAGGCCTCAAGCGTGGCAGCTCATATCTCACCCATTTCTCCCTTATGTCTTTTATTTTTATAATATGCTTGTGAGGTAAGTATTAAGATCCCCATTTTACACATGATAAAATTAAAATTCAGAGATTTTGGGGTTATATGCTTTTGATAATAAAACTGGCTAATTATGGGGCAAATATTTGAACTCCTGTCTTTCTGAGAACAAATTCTCTGCCCGTTACACTATACTCTAGTGACAGGAACACTGTATCAAGGTGGGCAGGTGGAACAATGCTCCAAATAAGAAGAGATTGTTTTAGGAAGAGCATAGTGGGCCTCTGAACAATGCCACCCAGCATGGCTCTGTGTCTGGGCACCCCTCTCTGCCTCCTCTTGGCCAGCACTCGTGGGAATAGGGCTGGTATCTAATCAGCACACAGTAGGCTCTTTCCCAATAGCTCCACTAGCTCTCTGATCAAAGTCAGATAAGGTCTTCTTTGTGATCTCAAAAATATTGCACAGTCCTCTTTCATGTAAAAATTACACATCACCCTTCCATACAATAGGGTCAAAAGGTGGTTATCGTCACACTAACTTGGTTCAAATCCCAATTCCAAAATATCCTGGATATATTATCTTGGGCAAGTTATTTAATGCCTCTAAATTTTCAGTTTTCTCATCTTTAAAGTAAGGGATAATCACAGTGCCTATTCTTCAGGATTAAATGAATTAGTCCATGTCCAGAATTTAATGAAATGTGTAACACATAAGAAGAATTTAAGAAATATTCTCTGTCTTTATTGTGTATCTCACAGAGGGCTGTAAGCACCCCAAGGATAACAATATTCATCTGGTCCTCTTTGCTAGGGTGATATGTAAAAAGTAGCTAGTGGTAATTTATAAAGTGCTTGATTATGGAACTCCGGACATGATATTATTTTTGTATAGTGGACTTAACATCTCTTCTTCAGGGTCTCTTTACTCCCTGTTACATGGGATAGGCTGGTAATGAACACAGTGTATATGGCTACATGATTCTTGAAATGCAGGGAATATAAGTCATTGAATAAAACTAATTCAAATGGCAACCACAACAGGCTTAGAAACAAGACTAGGTCTAAGTCCAAGGCAAACTGTAAAAATAACCATAGGCAAACTTATCTTTGATAGATGGTAATCTATCCCATAGTTGCCTTGGGACACTAGAACTTGCCCTTATGACTAATGAATTAGGAAAGCTTTCAAGGAATTTTTTACTGAGTTATCAAAAATTTTAAATAGATACCACCACCAATCTATTAGCTCCTAGGACACAGTATATTTAGTGTGCTTTTGACTTTGACAATATTTCCAAACATTAAATGTGATGCATTGTATCTAAATATCTTAATCAGCTGAAATGAAATTACTTAAAATTCCCTCCAGGATCTTATTTCTTAATGGTTTTGGAACTAAAATTAGCTTTAATTCAATAGGCTATGTGTTCATCAATTTTCCAAAGACAATATGTAGAGAGATGGAGGAAGAAAGGAGGACCAGGACAACTATGATTTGCTGCCACATGACTTCAGGATAAAGTTTCTGATGCTAGGACCAACCCTGTTTCCACCAAACCTGATGACTTCCCCAGGCCAGGGTGCGAAAGCCTTTTAAGCTTCAGGATTATAGAAGGCTTATCATTATGACCATGAATCATGGAAGTATAAGTATGGAAGCATGTCCCAGTGGAATCCAATTGGATTAAATAAACAAATAGATCTGAGGCATGTTTGTACAGCTGCATGCATTACTCAGAGCAAAGGACTGTCTAGTCTTAAGATAAGCCTCAAGTTTGGCAATGGCGTTGAAGTGCTCTTAAACTAGCACAGTTCCTACTTTGTAAGATTAGTGAAGTAGTCATCACCAATCAAATCTGTTTATGCAATCAATTAAAGTACAGCATATCTGTGCTTATCAGAAATCTCAGCCTTCCCAAGCCTGAGATAGCTACTTCGGAAAGTATTAATAGGAAAACTGTCATAATACTAACCATCATCTTGATCAGTAAACTTGGCCAGGACTGGTTCTTTGCAGTTCTGAATAGGAGAGGTAATATCAATTTGTGGTACTTCCTGCATAAACATTTATAATATCCTGACATAGGTTTGATGCCAGATGGGTACACAGGAATATGGAGAACATCTGAACTAAGGAGGTACTTACCACGAATGTCAGCTCTGGAAAGAGAGGCTGGGAGGTTCAGATGGCAATGAGATTGTGGGAAGAGAGTTAGTCACAATCTCCATTCTTCCTTAGCTTGGGTAGGCTGGAAATAGCAGCCAGAAATCCGGACTTTGGGCAGATGCTCTGGTGTTGGATTGTTGTGGCCCATTCTTCTGGGAAATCTATCCATATACAACGTGGCTCTGAGTAGTAACCAAGGGGGATAGAGTGAGGCCCAAGACAGGGATGAAGGACTGACAAGAACTTGGCTGGACATCAGGCCCCATTGTAGGGTTGAGGGTATCTATTTGTATATGGCTAGCACTTATAGTTAGTATCTATTTTTAACTAAGAAAGGAACCAGAGGCAGATAACCAGCCTTATGAACAGAGGACTTGGCCATCTACAGATGCATGCTGAAGACTACTTGGGTGTCCATGGTTCATCCTTGACACATTAAGACACCCACATCCAGAGTCCATTTGGAAGACTAAAAGGATTCTTGAGGCCACATGAAAAGTTGTATTTATGACTGGACCTCTGGATCCACTGGATGGATCCACCTGGATGGATGGACCTCTGGATCCACCTCTGTCAGATTACAAATTCTTGCCCCTAGATGGGGAATCGCTTAGGATGGGAGACATTGTTTTTATGCATCCTCCTTCTAGGAAGCCCTGAGACAATTCAGATGACCTGAATAATGGAACTCATCAGCTTAAAGCAAGCTGACCTCCATATGCCATAGTGGAAAGAACATGGATTTTGTGATTAGGTAGATCTGAATTCAAGTCTTGGCTCAGCTATTTATTGGATGGGTAATGGAACTGAGTGTATTACTTTCCCTCGTTTATCCTGTATGCAGATAAAATGCATTGAGGAGGGGTACCTGGGTGGCCCAGTCAATTAAGTGTCTGCCTTTGGCTCAGGTCATGATCCTAGGGTCCTAGAATTGAGCCCCGCATCGGGCTCTCTGCTCAGCAGGGATCCTGCTTCCCCCTCACTGCCTCTCTGCCTACTTGTGATCCCTGTATGTCAAATAAATAAATAAAATCTTTAAAAAATGTGGTAGTGATGAAAAATAGACAAATAGATCAGTGAACAAAATAGATCTACATAAATATAATCAATCAATCTTTGATGAAGGAGAAAAGGCAATATAATGGAACAAAGACAGCCTCTTCAACAAATGGTAGTGGAACGATGGGCCACCCACATGCAAAAAAAAAAAAAAAATTAATCCACACATACTTACCCCTTCGCAAAAATTAACTCAAAATGCATTATAAGCCTGAATGTAAAACATAAAACTATAAAACCTCTAGAAGAAAACATGAAAGAACATCTAGATGACCTTGAATATGGCAATGACATTTTAGCTACAACACCAAAGGCATGATCCATGAAAGAAATAAGTGATAAAGCCGAACTTCATTAAAGTAAAAAACCTCTGCTCTGTAAAAGATATTTTCAAAAGAATAAGAAGACGTGCTTTAGACTGGGAGAAAATAATTGCAGAATACATTTCTCATAAAAAAAAAACTGCTATTCAAAATACATCACAAATTCTTAAAGCTCATAAATAAGAAAATTGACATCTCAATTTAAAATGGGCAGAAGACCTGAACAGACACCTTCCCAAAGATGTGCAAATGACAAGTATATAAAAAGATGCTCTGCACCATATGTCATTAGGGTAAAATTCAAATAAAAATAATTAGATACTACTACACACCTTTTTGAATGGCCAAAATCCAGAACACTGACAAACAGTAATTTCTGACAAAAATGCAGAGCAGCATCAAGTCTCATCTATTTGTTGCTGTGAAAAGGCAAAACAGAACAGCCACTTTGAAAAACAGTTTGGCAGTTTTGTTACTTTGGAGGAAGTTGTAAAGAAACCATGACCAGCGGTTGACAGATGAGCTAGACCCAGACAACTGGAGGCTCCTCATCCCCTCCCCTTGTCCTTGGAATGTATGTTCTGCCCACAGTTCTCACAGTGAGAACCAATTTTAAGGACACAGCCTTGAGAGAGCAATGTGTTGTTGAGAGCTTGGGATGGTGTCTGTGACTGAACCCTGTGAAAGGATTCTGGCAGGTGGGTGTGGAGATCTACTCCTCTTGTCACCACCCAAGACAGGCCTCAGATGTAAGATCCCTTGCTTATGAAATCTGTCATTTATCAATCTGGAGTGGTCTGCCTCTTCCTTCTGCCTCTCCTTGTCCTCTGTGTACAAGGGCCAGTTTCAGATTTCACTCAGACCACTCCCTAGATTGTCAACCAACACTTACAAATCTAAACATACTCTTCCCTTGAGATCCAGTAATGGCTCTTTTTGTTATTTACCCAAATGAATTAAAAATATATGTCTTCACAAAAGCCTGCACACAGATATTTATGCCAGCTTTATTAATAATAGCTAAAATTTGGAAGCCACCCAGATGTCCTTCAATAGTTGAGTAGATAAATAAACTGTGGTATGTCTACAAGATGAAATATTATTCAGTCGCTCCCCCCCAAAAAATAAGTAAAGAATGATCAAGCCATTAAAAGACATGGAGGAGTCTTAGGGGAGTCTGGGTATCTCGGTCGGTGAGTGTCTAACTCTTGGTTTTGGCTCAGGGCATAATCTCAGGGTCATGAGATTGAGTCCCACCTCAGGCCCTGCACTGAGTATAGAGCCTGCTTGAGATTCTCTCTCCCCCTCTCCTTCCTCCCTTCCCACTCATCCCTCTTAAAAAAAAAATGGAGCAATCTTAAATGCATATCACTAAGTGAAAGAAATCAATCTGAAAGACTGCATACTGTATGTTTCCAGCTATATGACATTTTGGAAAAAACGAAACTATGGAGACAGTAAAAAGACCAGTGATTGCCAAGGATTTGGGAGATAGGGGATGAATAAACACCACAGAA
This sequence comes from Lontra canadensis, assembly GCF_010015895.1. Taxonomy (NCBI): domain Eukaryota; kingdom Metazoa; phylum Chordata; class Mammalia; order Carnivora; family Mustelidae; genus Lontra; species Lontra canadensis. Next base: position 13,209,450 of record NW_022631026.1, on the reverse strand, counting down.
GACTTTTGGAGCTGTGAAACAATTCCATATGATACTATACTGCTAGATACATATTATACTTCTGTCAAAATCCATTGAGTGTACAACACCACAGTGAAGCTTATTGTAGAGTGTAAACTTTGGGGGATAATGACCTGTCAAGGCAGGCTCACAACTGTAACCAATTTACCAAGTTGGAGGCAATGTTGATAGTGGGTGAGACTATACATGTGGGATATGGGATATGTGGGAACAGGTTGTACTTTCCATTTAATTTTGTTATGAACCTAAAACTCTAAAAAATAACTCAATTTTTTAAAAATTGAAATAATAAAAATCAATTATTTGTATACAATTAAGTCCTCTGTACCTAACTACAAAATACCATTTAGGCCAATGGCAAGGCATAGATATTCTTGACTAATTGTCCTAAATCCTGAATCCATGTCACGTTAACACTCAGCATCCAAAACAAATTCAACCATCAAGAATACTACATAGCCCCATAGTCTAGGGACCATGAGGAAAATGTTCTCAAGTTGAGCTGATATAAGTCTCACCACAATGGATCTTTTAGGCCCATATCACTAAAACAGAGGATAATTCTGGAACTTCTAAATATAATGGTGATGAGACCATATGTAATTGCATAGAATGTTCCATCTAAAATGCAAACAAAATGAACACCAAAATTGACACTGGGCCAATATAATGGGGTTGCTGGCCAATGAGCCTAAAATTCTTCTGTGGTCTAATTTGAGAAGGAATAGCCACCAATTGTTTGAAAATAAAATTGGCATGTCTTGTGAGACTCCAAAAGGAAAGGAAACACAAATGACAAATATGGAAGAGATGACTCAGCCTTCGGATTTCTGATAGTTGATGTATAAGTGCGTCTTTGTAAATACCTTTCCTTGCTCTCTGACTCACTCATTCCCTGAAGATGGCAGGCATATAGTCCAGTGGCTAGAGCCATGGTCTCTGTAGCAGACATACTTGGGTTCCCAATCTTAATGTAAATTTCTTAGTTTTCTTTTTTCTAAATTTTGGTTTCTTCATCTTTAAAATGAGAATGGCAATACCTACCATACGTATCGCTGGGAGGCTTGCTGAGATCACTTATGAAGGGTATCTGGCACAATGCCTCACACACACTGAGAGCTCTTCTATTGAAGGATATGGGGTTTGCAGACATTGTATCCATCCGTCCATTCCCTTCTCCACACACATTTCTTCATTTATGTGCAATTCATTCATTTATTCAGTCAATCTGACAGACACTGATTTATTTAATCACCATACAACAATTAATGACTATTCACTCTGTGCCAGTCACCATGCTAAGAACCATGAGAGATTCAGAAATGGATTAAATGTCTACCGGGCTATGAAGGATTTCTGCAAGTTGAATAGAAGAGTAGGATATGGTCACCAATAATAGTAATAATACAAAGTGTTAAGTTGCACAAACTGAGCTTACTGAAATGCACTGGGAGTGGCGAGACGGGAGGAGTTTATCAGGGGAATCAGGACAGGCTCCAGAGAGGAGAGGCTGTGTCAGCCACGGCTTAACAAGGGAGCTGAAATTGGATTTTCAGAGATAAGGAAAATGAGAGCTTTTTAGGCAATCTGCTAGGCCTCCTTTGGAAGTAAAACTTACATCACAAAATTCTGTATCTATATAGCATTTAAGAGCTGCCCTTTTCTCATCTTTCTATGGAAAAACTGAAACCCCCAGAGAGGGGAACTATATCCCAGGCTCACAGTGTTTGGTAGTGGCAAGTCCAAGTGGAAATTCAGACAGCTTAGCTCTCATGCCAGAATTCATCTGCTTTCTCATAAACACTCCCTGAACATCAAGTGCCTGCTTAATGTCCTGTTTAAATATTCATCATACACATGTCTGGTTAGCACAGCTGAATTACAACAGAACCTGACCACCAATAATTTCATTTGTGTGTAGGATAAACGTGGGTATATGGTGGATGCTGGAGTCTGGTCTGAGTTGAAGTTTGTGGTCACTTATATAATTTATATAAAACTCCCTGTGCCTGCTTCCTTATCAATCCTGATACTGAGATTAATTCCATACCCAGCTGTTATGCCATAAATATTCCTTATTTGATTCCACCAATAGATTGCATCACTCTCATACTAGCAAAATTAGACACTCCAGAAGGTACTCAATGTTACATTTTTACTTTAGGATTAAATGATTGGGTGGATGCATGCATCTTATGTGTCCCTTATTAACAACAGAGAACTGTGGCCTTCAGAGAAACAAAAGGATCAACAGCCAAGCCTAGGCAGAAAAAAAAAACCCTGAGATTGCAGTATTCTGAAAGATTTCACCAAAAAATCCAACAGATGGGAATGGGACAAGTGAGGAGTCCCGGTAATCTGATAAACCAGGAAAAGAGCTGGTTGGGAGAAGAAAAGCAGACAAGGGTCCAGACCCAACAATTCTGGGCATTTGAAGTAGGAAGAAGCAATATGGGAGTTTGCCCTTTAAAGAACGATATGAATGAAGGGAAACAAATTTTCTTTCCTCACCTTCTTCTGTTCCTTTTCCTACCCTGATGGAAGCTATGCCAACAATTTCGGGTGAGCGCGCATTACAAGTCAGAGATAGTTGTAACTCTGTGCTTCCCTGTTTTCTTTTTTAGTTCATTTATTTATTTTAAATTTTATTTTATTTAAATTTAATCAACATGTACTATATTATTCGTTTCAGAGGTAGAGGTCAATGATTTATCAGTTGTATATGACACCCAGTGCTCATTACATCAAATGCCCTGCTTAATGCTCATCCCCCAGTTACCCCGTCCCCTCCTACCACCTCCCCTCCAGCAACCCTCAATTTGTTCCCTACAATTAAGCGTCTCTTATGGTTTAGCTCCCTCTCTGATTCCCTTTTGTAGGTCCTTTCATTTGAAGGATCCCATCAAGGCAAAAATCCATGATACCTGTTGAACACAGCAATGAAATGGAGTAGCTGGTGTCATGGTCAGCTGTAGACCGAGGTCCACAGAAATTTACCAAAGAGTGTCCCACATACTTCAGGTCGTTTTATCAGAATACTCTGCATTGGATTTTTGTGCCAAATCTCAGCTAATAATAAGGTGCTATTCCTGTCGGTTTTCCTAACTCCCTGTGAGTCTGTCTCCCTCAGCACCCCATGGGGATGGTGGTGGTGATCCAGGGACAATGCATGTATTCCCAGAATCCCAGGTCATTATAGTATCAAGCTACCTTAAAATCCATACTTCCTTTTTTTTTCCCCCTGATGGCAGAGAGACTTAGATTTAAATCCCAGCTCTGCCGCTTCCTAGAAATATAAATTTGGGCACTACATAAAATAAGGATCAAATAAAAATTAAGTCACAAGTTTGTTTCAAAAGTCAAATGAGCTAGTAGAAGTGAATCTGATTTGTAAACTCCAAATGAATGTGCAAATATGCGATGCAGTAAAAAGAACGCTGATTTTAGGGGCAGAGAGGAACTTTTTTCTCGTACAGAAATTTCTTCTTAGTAGCTTGTGTAGCTTACACGACCTGCTCCCACTTGGTCTGCTACTCTGAGTCCCAATGTCCACGTTTGTGAAATGGGTTGAATGACACCTCCCTCTGAAGGCTAAGGAAAGCTTAGATAATACAATATTTATAAAATATCTGAAAATCATAGTCATTTAATTAATGTTTCTTTTTATTACTATATGTGTTGCTCTTCTTATTAATATTATTTCTGCTAAATTATTATCAAACCAGTCTGTCGGAGGAACAAAAGCAACACAGAGATTGTTTCTTTGGCGGGGGCTGTCTTTGGAACAAACTCTCTTCTGATTTTGCAGCAACCTGAGGGGACAGACAGGATCGAGCCTACATCTTTGAAGTGCAAGGGAGAGACCCACAGGGGAGCCCAGCTCCTGTACCAGCATCACCAGAAATCTTTCTTCTGGGTTCAAGACATCCCTTGAAGTCTTTGCATGGAAGTGGCCTCCTCCTACAGGCACTTTCAGCAAACCACAGAACCTCTGGAGGGCTGGAATCTTCTATCCTGGCTCCCAAGACACCATGCTGCTATATTGGGCCCTACCATGGACGCAGAACTTTTAGCATTGGCTGAATCACTGCCCTTGGCCAGGTAATTGGTTCACAGGTGAGAAATGGCCAACACATAAAACATAGCCAGGCCCCAGCAAGGCCACCTTTACCCCTTATAGGAATTACACTTCCATAAAATGAGCTGCACGCATGACTATTTGACCTCTCAGTAAGGAAAAGCAGAAATGGGTCACCAATCCCAACTCCAACCCAGGACCTATAGCCCTGATAGAGATAAGCAGACACAGAGGACCCATTCCCTCTCTCTCTGCTTGCTCAAGGAACCAAAAAGACAGTCATTACTCAAGAAATGAAATGACTTAGCTTATCTCAGAACTTTTTAAATCAATCAATCACTTGCATATTTTCTAAGTACTCAGTTCAATGTTATAAAGGTAAAAATGGCTGCCTTCAAAGAGCAGACAATCTAGCTTGTGTTCTGTTTAAAAGTATTCACCAGGCAGGATTTTTTTTTTTTTTTGCTTTGCTTTATTTTTCTGTTCATAGACTTATTCCTCTGAATTTAAATAGTCAGGTGATGTGTTACTTAAACTCTCTACTTCATCCCATGATTCTAAAGAAAAAGACAAATTTTATGTGAGTTCTGTGTATTGTCTTCCAAATCAAGGCACTTGGTCCCTGTTCTGCCACCATCTGGTTATAGGACCTTGAGCAAGTTACTTCGCTCTGTCTCTAGGCCTTATTTTCTTTATCTAAAAATTCAGAGAGGTGTATTGGAGATCTTTAAAGTCTTATCCAGGAATATATTACTAGAATACTTTCAGCAGAACCTCTCCTATAAGACCAGACCACCTCCTTCTCTCTCCTTCCCCATCAAAAGCTAATTTTCTGAATGGTGGACAAAAATGACATTTCAAAGAATAATTCTGGTTGCAAAGCTGAAAATTTGAAGAATCAAAGTAGCAATAATAATAAGACAACGACATTTCATACAAAGCATTTGAACAGCGGTTTATCCCCTTCAGAGTACTACAATATTCATTGACCCATTCTATCCATGATGAACCAGAGTAATACATTTCATTAGTGACATGCAGGAGAAGCCAGCCTGCTGTAAATGGAGAGTCATAAAACCACTATTAAGTGTATATTAAAATTCTAACTGTGCCAGCTACTGCAGACAGCCATAATTGGGTTTTACTTTCCTTCTGTGCCAAATGTTGCCCTTTGCATATGAGACCAGACAAGGCGGAACAGAAAAATCCATAAATACTTGGACTTTGCTGCAATCCCGAAAGGTTTAAAAAAAATAATAAAAATCACTAAAATAAAAGCAAAGCTGTTGATTTCCAGAAAGTCCCTCTCCCCTCTGGGGTCTCTGTTTCTCCAGCTGTAAATCGAGGGTGAAGTAATCTCTTCTTGTTTTTCTGTACTAAGAGCTCTATCACCCCATGCATGATAAAAGCAGACTCCTGTTTCTCTCTCCCTACCTCCCAGCCAGAGAAAGAGAGGGGTGGACGGCAGCCTGTGTTTTGACTATGGCCACAGGGCGGTGTCAGGAAGAGCACTGTAATGAAATTGAGCACTAGGAGGCGCTTGAGCGGCTTAGTCAGTTAGGTGCTCTACTAGATTTTGACTCAGGTCATGATCTCAGGGTCCTGAAGTCAAGCCCCACATCCTGCTCCACGATTAGCACAGAATCTGCTTGGGATTCTTTCCCCCTTCCTCTCTCTCCTCCCTGCTCTCCCCACCCCATTCACGAGCATGCTGTCTCTCATTCCCTCAAATAAATAAATAAAATTAAAAAAAAAAAAGCGCACTGGACTTCAGTTAGGAGTTATGGGTGCCTTCATTCAATCCTGACACGTGCTGAGTGATACCATGCGTGGCTTATTGAATGAGGACCAGCTCCTGCGTGCCAGGCTCTGTGCTCCACTACAGCTTTGAGAGGCCCATAGTCTTTGCCCCATTTTGCAGATGAGGAAACCAAAACTCAGAAATTCTAAATAATGTACTCAAGAACCCAGAACTGGTAAGCAGCACAGATAGTACCATGCACATCCCATCCTCTTAGGATCATTTGTGATTTCTTTCTCTACCTCAATTTCTCCCTGATAGAAAGGAATTGTTGGAACTTACTTTACTTTGAACCTACTTTATCAGAAAAGTGTACTACTAAATCAACAACAACAAAATAAATAAATAAATAAATAAATAAATAAAGACAATGCCTTTGAAGAAATAGCGTATAAACCAAAGAGAAATGATTATGTCCTACTAATGGAAATGAAGTCCCCATAAAACTAGCTACCTCTTTTCAAGTCCTCATCCCTTAGCAGGCTCTAATAAAAACTCACCTTTCTGGGGTTGGGGCATGGGACAGGACTACTGCTGTTGAGAACGCCAGTGTCCCTGCTCCAGGGCTGTCCTCAGTGTGGCAGTTTTAACCAGATGCCCTCCTCTTCTGGAGCTGTCTAGTCCTGGCATTCCAGAGTTACCTCAGTCTGGCTCATTCAAAACCCACACTAGACTAAAGCTGGATTCAGCTTCCTCGCTCTAGGTAGCATCCCCAGAAACAGTCAAGCTTTGATCTTCCCGGCAAAACAACGTCTGGCAGCTTTGATGGGCAAGGGGTCAGCCAGTCACCACATCTGTCCAAGTAGCTGGCTAGCCGAAAGTCTTGCACAATCTTCTCTTTGCTGGCTTTTGAAAACATTAAGCACCACCTCGGATTTCATTGTCTGACTCTTGGGATGATGATGACGTAAGCACAATTTAAGGTCCGGCGAGAACTAATTAGTATGGCTTTTTGAGAGTTTGCAGCTGTTTCCACTTGAGCTCTGTCATTTAATCATTACAAACTGTCTCTCATGCAGGAGAATCTCTCCCGTATCTCTCCAGAGTATCTCTCATGCCAATTCTTTCCAGTGGGAAGACTAGCATGCACAGAAACGAGCGATTTGCCAGAAGTCTCCTCTGGCCTAAGAAATTATGCCCTCTAACCCCAAGCACTTGCTTGTTATCCCCGGAGCCTGCAGCTCCTCATTTGCAAGGTATGACCATATGCCTCCTTTGGTGCAGCCTGAGGATTTCATACCAACGTAAAATACTGTATAAGACTTCCACAAGTCTCCTGAAAGGGAGGCTATCGGCTATCCCCTCCAGCTCATGTGTCATGAACGTTGCTGATGCTACAAGGGTCGCATTCTAGAGATTCCACGGAAGAAAGCTGGAAGGATCCAGCCTCCTCCATGACTGTATTAGCCTTGGACTACCGACTTCCTGACTGCTTTTACTTAGAAACGAAATAAATACATATCCTGCTTAAACCTGTTTAAGTGAACTGTCATTCACTATGGACCATGAACTTAGTTGATACAGCTGCCTCAAAGGGTTCTTACCAGGATTAGGAGAAGGGATCGATGTCAATAGACATCAAATATAGAGAGAATGTATCTCCCTCTCATCTGAGTTCCCACTGTGTATCTGTGTGTGTGGGTATGTGTACGCCTGTGCGAGGGCCTTTTATAAGGTTTCATGTGGTGTTTTACCACCTTGCTAAGACTTATAAAGGGCAGAGACCTTGCATCATTACTCTCTGTGTTAACAAGTGCCAGGCTCACTCTCTGCAACAAAGTATCTTGTGACTTGAAAGTGTACCCCAGGAGGTACACTTTGGAAGTGTAAGAGTTGGTGTGAATGCAGGGATCTAAGATCATCTTTGTTATTTTAGTGTAAGTTGTACCCTTAGGAGCTTCCTAGGTGAAATTCCAAACTGGATCTCCAAGAGCAAGGAGAAACCAAAGAAAGAGGCATGCCATTCCCGAGTGGGAGTTGGCTGCCTTAAAAAGCAAGGGAACTTACGTGGGAGGCTCGTCTGGGGCGCCGCAAAATGAGATGATTCCCTTCTCCTTGCACCAGGATTTTAAACATTTCTATAGAAGCCTTAAAGCTGGGTCTAGTCACATTAACCTCCCAAGGGGCTCAACAACAATTGCTCTCCCAAGGCTTCTTCCTTGAAAACAGCTCCCGCCCTATGAAGGTGAATGACTACAGTACAAGGACAGGGGAGAGGTGAAGAGCCCTAATTGTCCCAGGCAGCTTGGGGGTCAACCTGCTGTCATGTCCTCTCCATGACTTCCTCCAACATTTAGGATTCTGCAAAGTGAAACAAAGGAAATCTAAAATGAACCAAGTATCACGTTCTCAGTGATTTCTGTAACTTGGGAAGACTTATTGTGACTTCTTGAATAAATGCATTTAGTCTCAGTAATTCGACTGATTATATTTCAAATGTAAATTAGTCATCTAATGCAAACACAAAGTAATTTATGACTAATTACTCTTTCTTCTTAATGCAGATCAGAGGAGCAGCTCTACTGTCCAAAATACCCTAAGCTGAGAGAAGAACATTCCAGTAACCATTTAAGATCCACGGGTGGCAAGATAATAGAAAGAAATGACATACACTCATATCTGGAAAGAATACTGGATGCCCAAACATTATATAGGCTGAATTGTGATAAGCCTCCCGATTAAAGAGATTAATGTCATATGGCCTTGGACTCAAGGAAATCAGTCTGGTGCGGAGAGCAGCATGAAAGTGAATAACCACATATAATTAAGATAACTGTTGTACTGAATATATAGAAAGCATAGCAAAGGTGGAAAATATATTTGCTTGATAAAGGAAGATAAGATTTTATAGAGAAGCATTTGAGTTGAAATTTAAATAGTGTCTGGAGTTGCCCTGGTGGACAGAGTAGGGAAGGCCATCCCAGGAAGAGAAAACATTGTGTGGAAAGTTTGGTTTGGAGAAAGGATAGGCCCGTACATAAGGAATTTGAAATAGGCTTGCACATTTAGGGAAACAAGGAGTTATCAAGTTATCAAGACCACAGGCTCTTCTGTCTTGCTACAAAGTTACCCATCCCAGGTGAACATGTTTCCTTTGGATTAAGACAATGTCCAGAAATCCAGAGTTGAGAACTGATGGGTTTCTTGGTTATGTTGGCCACTCAACCAACACAGGGACATGAAAAAACTCAAATGATCACACCAGATCCAGATCTAGATTCCTTCCTAAACCCTAAACTGGAGAAGATCCAGTGACCAAGAAACTCTGGTATGTTCATAGAGACCTAATTTTCTTTACTTCTCCAGGACCTCATGAAGTATTGTTTTTCCCATTCTTATTATTTATCAGGCATGGAGAGTCAAGAAAAGTGAAATGCCAGGATCCCAGAGCAAAGAGGGAGGGGGACCCTCAGAAAACTGTATTTACTTACTAACTTTCCAATAAACAATTATTTTATTTCAGATTTTCAGTGGAATAATATGTTTTGAACTGCTGTACTTCAGGATTAAAAAATGATAGTAATGCTTACTTATGTGTTATGACATATTCAAAGACAGAAGACAAAGAATGGATGGATTCACAAAAGGCACTTGGCAAAGAATGTGGAATCCAATAACCAGCCCAAAGAATCCCTCATTTTGACATTGATGACTTTTCCCAATTCTACTTATTCCACACTATACTTTAAATATGGTATGAATCTTCAAGCTTCAGGTTTCAAAACCCGAATTGCAACCATCAATCTATTAAATATGTCCAATATAAAATATTGGCCAAAAGAAAAATGAGCCTATAAACACCTGAGAAAGATAGTGAGTCAAAGGAAGAAACCTTGTTTTTCCTACTCCTTATAGGTTTGATGAGTGTATACAAAGAATTATAAGATAGAAAGAGTTCTGGAAAAATATTGTGGGGTAGTGGCAATAGTGTGGAGAACAAAGGCAAAAGAAATGTAGAAAAAATCAAATTGTCTTACAGCTTGCAGCCCATTGACAAGTACTTGAGACAGGCAGAGTGAACCCTTCAAGATGCTTAGCTCCTTCAATATTAATGTTTTGCTAGAGGCAAAAGGCAACCTTGGCTCAACATTAGCATAACCTCCAGGATCCTGTAAGTCTTCTTTAACATATCGAAATCCTTTGCAACTTCCTTTATCTCTACCCTCCACCAAGATAAATGTTAGCAATCATCCTCCAAACATATGGCCCACTGATAAACATCTGAAGGGTCTTGTGACTAAGGTTTTACTAGACAGTAGTAAATGACCTTAATAGCAGCTAAACCCTCAAGGTCTTGAAAACATTGCTTCCAAATTCCTTAGAAACACACAATATCCCTAACCCCCTCCCAACTTGAGGAGACGATCAGTCCCTCCTCAACCCCAGTGCAGCTCTTCCTGCCCATGGGTCCTGTCCCCAGGCTTTAATAAAATCACCTTTGTTGCATGAAAGACATTTCAAGAATTCCTTTTTGGACCATTTACTCCTAGCTCACATCACATCAGCAAGAAGATCATTCCCCTTCTCTCTGAGATCACAGTCTTCTGCTACCAATTTTCCAATATTGATAAACAAATGTTTTACGGATTTTGTCCAGTTTTCTAGTTGCATGTGGCAATAATTTCATCTCAGACCCTAATAGAGCCATAATATTATTTTGAATACAGACCCATCTATGAGCCACAAAGTGAAAATAGCAAAGGAAATCCTACAATCACCCCAGATTTCTGTCCAGAAGCTTATTTTGGGCCATAATGCAGAAAGGGGAAACCAAGCTGAGCAAGGAGATCATTCTAAATTTAGAAAGAGATTAGATTAGAGTCCAGGGAAGATGAGGCATCTGGAAAATGCAAGAAAAAGTTCTAGAGAAGGTGCTATGGAAAAAACCTCCAGAAGTCTGCTTGCTGTGTCCTTGAGTCTTTGCTGAAAACCGAGCTGCGCTTGCATAAGCCTGGGCTGCACACAGCCAAGGAAAGCATGACTAGGTAGACATAAGCTAAACAATTTGCAATGATACACAAAGTGAGAAGACAGTGACTCTTTAACCAGCTGGAGAGGAAAGTCCCCTGACCATCTGGGGCATTCAGAACAGACATACAAGGGTCACACCTTAGTAGAAGAACTAGGAGTCTATTCAGGATGAAAATGCCATTAAAAAAATGCAGGCAAAATAAAGGTTTTCAGACAAACTAAATGTGAGATCATTTGTCTCTAGAAAGTCTGCACTTCAAAACAATATTAACGGAAATTCTTCAGTTAGAGAAAAAAATGATACCATATAGAAAACTCAGGTCTATTAAAAAGAATGAAAACTGCTAGAAATGGTAAATATGTATGTAAATGTAAGTGAAAATTTTTAATTTCTTAGGAGAAAGTTAATTTTAAAATAATAAAAATGTATTATAAATTGTATCACATATGTAGAAGTAAAATGCATGAAAACAAAAGCACAAGGGATGGGAGGGAAGAAATGAAAGCATGCTATTTTCAAGTTTCTACATGTTGAGTGAAGTGACATAGAATTACTCAGAGAGAGACTGCTAGAAATTAAACATGAATATTTATTTTATATTCTAATATTTGGGACTTTGAGATAGGCAAAGAGATCTTAGATAAAATATAAAAAGCAAGTGTAAAATTTCTGTTCTTTAAAAAATTCCTTTTTTAAAAATGGAAAGATAGTCCATTAACTGGTTGAAAACCATCTTATCCATATATGCCTACATGCCTATCACACATATAAAACTCACTTATATAATCACATCTACAACATCTATAGAACTCATGTCCAAAATTTCTAAAGGCAATGACAACTTAAAGATAAATACCCAATTAAAAAAAAAAGACAAAATGTTCACATTGATACTTCACAAGAAGTATGCCAATGACCAATGTATTCCCAAAATATGATTAACATTAATCATCAAGGAAATATAAACCACAATGAAATGCCTCTAACCCCCTATTTGAATGCTGAAGTTAAAAACACTAACTATACCGGTGCTAGAAAGATGTGGAAAAATTGGAGCTTCTATATACTGCTGGTGATCATGTAAAACGCTACAACCACATTGAAAAATAATTTAGCAGTTTCTTATAAAATTAAATGTAACAAAACAAACTGAGGGTTGCTGGGAGGAGGGGGTTAGGGAGAAGGTGGTGGGGTTATGGACATTGGGGAGGGTATGTGCTATGGTGAGTGCTGTGAAGTGTGCAAACCTGGCGATTCACAGACCTGTACCCCTGGGGCTAAAAATACATTATATGTTTATAAAAAAATAAAAAATAAATTTAAAAAATTAAACATAACATTTACCATAACATTCAGTAATTCTATTCCCAGATGTTTACCCAAGACAGATGAAAACCTATTATCATCTACCCAAGGCCTTTTACATAAATGTCCATCAACAGATGATACATGAACCAAGTGTCAGACATCCGCACAGTGAAATAATACTCAGCAAGAAAAAGGGTGACCAACGTGCAACAAACAGCATGGACAGCTCTCTCAAAAGCATGCCGAGTGAAAGAGGCTAGACAGAGAAGAATGCATACTTTGTGATCACATTTATATGAAACTCTAACAAAACAAATCTAATGTAAAATTGACAGAAAGCCAATTGGTGTCTGCCTTGGGCCAAGAATTGGGGCATCAAAATAGTCTAGAACTTTCTAACATGACAGAAATGTTGTAGTTCTTCATTGGGGTGGTAATTACATGAGTCTATACATTTTTTAAACTCATAGGAATGTACACATAACATGGGCATTCTTATTGTAAGAATACAGTATATAACGCACATAACATGTGCCTAAGTTTTGGAGGAGGCAAAAGTGACATGTGGGATTTTTGACTGTGTGCATTGTTCAAAAGATCAACTGTAACTTACAGCACAATAAAGTTGATTTTTTTTTCAGTACTAGCTTTTTTTCCCATCTTCTACTTCAATGTGAAGGAATTATGTTCTGAGTTTAGAATTTGACTTTATTGTCCCTTCCAGATCATGAGTTAACATTTTTCTTTCGATAAAATATCTGAATGTGAAAAAATTATCCCAGCTGCTCATCACTTAAATTGGAGGGGATTTATGCACCAGAAATATGGTGGTAAGAATACTGTGCATCTGAAACAATAGACACAATGGGTAAACCATTAGGGTCTCTGCAAAATTGTCACAGAGCAAACATCTACTCCACAAAGGTGAGGTGAGGCAGGGGGACTCGGAGGCTGGTGTTTGTTGAAGCCCAGTGGTCTGCTGTTGAATGACACACCAACCTTACATTTCTGATTCCAGCAACTCCAACCAGTGTCTTCATTAAGAACAGTTTTTTTGTTTGTTTGTTTGCTTATTTCTCAGAAACTAGAGAGCTAACAGGAAAGCAGGCCCTGGTTCTTTGAGTATCAGTCAGTCCCCATTGATCAATGACATCAGTGGCTTCTCCAATAACATTTTCAATTGCTATCAACTAAGAAAGGAAGGTAAAGCTCAATTTTGACTGAACTTCAGGGATCAAGGAAAGCTAGAGTTGACTTCTGGGGTTGTAACCTTCATGGCCATTCCAATAGTAGACACCAGGGAGGGGTGCCTGGGTGGCTCAGTGGGTTAAGCCGCTGCCTTTGGCTCAGGTCATGATCTCAGGGTCCTGGGATTGAGCCCACATGGGGCTCTCTGCTCAGCAGGGATCCTGCTTCCCCTTCTTTCTCTGCCTACTTGTGATCTCTCTCTCTCTCTGTCAAATAAATAAATAAAATCTTTTAAAAAAAGACATCAGTATATATATATATATATATATATATATATATATATATATATATATAATATTAGTTCTCTGGTATCTCCCTGGTGTCTTTTTTATATATTATATATATATATATATATATATAATATACATATAGTATATATATTGCCCTAAGAAAGTGAAGAGCCAGGAGAAAGGAATACTTTTTTTTTCCTTTACTCCATGGCAGTGATATCTCCCTACCTCTGTTGACTGACAAAGCACATTTGTCTAGTTCCAACAGCCTAATCGCATCAGAAAAGACAGTAAAGTATAGATTTCATCCATGGAATGAAACAGACTTTCAGACTTCCACAAACACACACCAAACCAGCCCAAGGTACTAGAGGAAACAACATATCATTTCTTTTTGGATTCCTCCAAAGAAGACTTACTGAGAAAGGATAAAAGTGCTAGCTCCAATTTCTTAAGAGGCTATAAAAAATATATATTGGTGAAGTAGAAGTTAGGACCAGTGGTTAGAAGTTATACTGATACAAATTTTGGCTTAACATAAGAAGTCTCTAACCTAGAAGCTACCAACCAGGGGGCTGGATATGCAGTCATCATCTATGTTCACACTGAACTAGAATGTCCTCCTTTCAAGGGGTGATCTTGTGAGGAAGGTTGGACTAGGTCACAGGTCATTCCCAGGTATGATTCAATAATTCTTGCCCTCAATCTTGAAGATTACATAATTTTCTAAAAATCCTTTGGCAAAGATGGGAACAATAAACACAAAATATTGCTTATGCCTAAATGATCCTAATTCCCATTTTCTCTCTCTCTCCCATATAAATTTAGTTGACATCTTTTACTACATGGACTTAACAAAATTTCATTTAGCAAATAAGAAGCTTCCTTCCTCGTTATTCTCTGACTCTAATGATATGCATAAGTCAGAAACCAACAATTTTAGTTTACTTTTGAAATGTGTCCAGGCTACATTTCAATAGAGTCTTTGAAGCATACCCAGGGCATACCTTGGTTCAGCAAATACATATGTCTCAGAGGAAGGGGAACAATCTATTTTGTTTCTCCAGAGACCCTGGTGATTATTTTCCCTGCCAACTGAAAGACCTAAGTTCTTTCCATTCTGATGTTGGAAGTTCTTTGAATCCTTCAATTTCTCACAAATGGCTCCAATCTCATTTCTTCTAAGAGCATTTGGGAGAACGTCAATTACAGGAGACACCATTTTTTTTTGTGAAGAATAATGAGACATTGCCGGTAAAGTGGGTTGTGCTCCCAGAAAGAATAGCACCAGAGGAAAAAATCAAGATCAACAGCACTCTTAGTCTTCAGACTTGTCTCTTTCCTAAATAAAAGGAGCACAGTTTTGCATAATCAAATTTAAAACATGTTTTTAAATGCTGCTCAAAATTCAAACATAAAGACACATGTTTATGGATCTGGGTTTACGGTCTGGAAACGGAAGTACAGGGGTACCTGGGTGGCTCAATCAGTTAAGCGTCTGCCTTTGGCTCAGGTCATGATCCCAAGGTCCTGGTATTGAGCCTTGCATCGGGCTCCCTGCCCACCAGGGAGTCATCTTGTTCCTCTGCCTCTGGCCCTCCCCCTTGCTTGGGCGCTCACACTCTCTCTCTCTCTCTCTGTCATATAAATAAATAAAATCTTAAAAAAGAAAGAAAGAAAGAAGGAAAGAAAGAAAGAAAAAATACAGAAGTACAAATTTGGTTAATGCCAGGGCTAGTCATGCTCCTTGAATTCTGACAATCACAAAGATCTGACCCAGGAGGTATTTCATGGTGAGGACCTGTCTCCTTGTTCCTGATAGGTGGTATTTAAGAATGATCACTGCTCTTGGCCCTGGCCAGGGTTCTTCAGTTCACAGTTCTCACCATGCTACTCTCCCTTACATTCAAAGCAAAGGGAAAAATAATGGCTCCTGTCTCATTCATGTGTTGAGATTTTAAAACGAAGAAGCAAAAAAAAAAAAAAAAAAAAAAAAAAAAAGTAAGGTAAAAGAAAATGAAGAGCCTGTATTTCCCTATGAAATGTGTTCTCTTTCCCGACAACTTTTCATCAAAGAAGTATCCTGATAGACCCAGACTCTCAATTTCAGAAAATACAGTTGTACCCTCACATTTTCATGTAGACAATCTAATATGTAAAGAGTTGAATTTAAACTTAAGAATACTTGTATTTGATAGTTTAACAAAGTACCTTTATATTCACTTATTTATTTTCTTTTTTTAATTTTTATTTTTTAATTTCTTTTCAGTGTTCCAGAATTCATTGTTTATGCACTACGCCCAGTGATCCATGCAATACGTGCCCTCTATAATACCCACCACCGGACTCACCCAACCTCCCACCCTCCTCCCCTCCAAAACCCTCAGTTTGTTTCTCAGAGCCCACAGTCTCTCATGGTTCCTCTCCCCTTCCAATTTCCCCCAACTCACTTCTCCTCTCCATCTCCCCATGCCCTCCATGTTATTCCTTATGCTCCATAAGTAAGTGAAACCATATGATAATGGACTTTCTCTGCTCGACTTATTTCACTCAACATAATCTCCTCCAGTCCCATCCATGTTCATAGAAAAGTTGGGTATTCATGCTTTCTGATGGAGGCATAATACTCCATTGTATATATGGACCATATCTTCTTTACCCATTCACCTGTTGAAGGACATTTTGGTTCTTTCCACAGTTTGGCAACTGTGTCATTGCTGCCATGAACATTGGGGTACAGATGGCCTTTCTTTTCACTGCATCTGTATCTTTGGGGTAAATACCCAGTAGTGCAATTTCAGGGTAAAGATAGCTCTATTTTTAATTATATGAGAAATCTCCACACTATTTTCCAAAGGGGCTGCACCAACTTGCATTCCCACCCACAGAGTAAGAGGGTTCCCCTTTCTCCACATCCTCTCCAACACATGTTGTTTCCTGTCTTGTTGATTTTGGCCATTCTAACTGGTGTAAGGTGTTATCTCAATGTGATTTTGATTTGAACCTCCCTGATGGCTACTGATGATGAACATTTTTTCATGTGTCTGATAGCCATGTCTTCTTTGGAGAAGTGTCTGTTCAAAATAATTCCCTAAGTAGGTTTTAGAATATTGCCAATAAGGAAAGAAGACTGGATAAGACCTCACAGCTATTAAGAGCATCACCAGAACCAGTCTCCAGTGTTTTTCTAACCCACCTTTCTACCCTTAGAGCCCTGTGTAAAACTGCAGTGTGAAGAATCATGTAAGAGGACTCTCTCGCCACTGTGTCGATTTCGTTCATTTGGAATCAGTACATGTTCTCCTATAGGAAGCTTTCTGGCATTTCTCTACACTTGGAGACTTTTGTAAGCATAAAAAACCCAATAAATAAGGAATTATAAGTCTCATTTCACACTCAAAATGATTCTTGATGTCATCTAGATTTCCTGTTGCCTTTCTCAATGTGTCCGGAGAGGTCACCAGCATGTGAGTTAATTTGTTTTGTATGGAAGTTTGGTAGCAGCCAAGAAAATTGAGTGAAAGTGAAAACCCTTCTATTTATTATTCATAAGTTTAAATGGCATCTTTTATGGCTGGCAGGACATGAAACTCATTCTGGTCTCTCTTTTAAAATTCTGCTTTTTATTTTCATTTCCCAAAAGAACTCAGTAAGTTTGAAGTTAGCAGATGGACAATAGCCTAGCTAATGACCACCTGATCTGAGAACTAAAACCTTCCTCTCGTCCTGAGGCATTATTTCACTTGAAATTGAAATGGATTAAACCATTGCAAAGTTCACTCATTGCAGATCTCAGAGCTTCATTCATCCTTATCTGAAGAATTTCAAAATGTTCACATTTCTAGAAACCTTGAAAACAAGGAATATTTAGAGATAGAACTTTCCTGAGTGTACTGGTATTGCAATGTCAGGATCCTTGACCCCCGCACCCTTAGAAGCTGAAACTAGTTGGCTTTCCACTTCAGCCTGACCCAGCTTCAGGGATCAATACTGGAGGTGAGCTGGGAGGCACGGGATACAGTCAAGTGCACTGGCATTTGCTATGGAGAGTGGTGGAAACAGTTCATTTGCCCAGCTTTTTAGGCCATGTTCTTTATTCTTCTCCAAATCGATAAGCACCATGCCCTTCCTGTCCTCCAGGATTCAAATCCGACCTGGAATCCCAGTTCTTTCCAGAGCCCTTCCCTGCCTTTTCTACCAATTTTTTCTCTCCAAGCCTGATGTTTTCTGTCCCTGAACAATACATTTTTATGACGACATCTCCTGTATCAGTTATCAAACAGGACAACTTCTGCATGCTTCCTAAAGAGTGGTTTTTTTTGTTTTTTTGTTTTTTTGTTTTACTTTGTCCAGCATCCTGCCTGTCTTTTTCTCACTATGTTCATCGCCTAATTTTCGGCAAAACTTCCAATTCATGTCTCTACATGCCCGAACCTAGAAAACTGGGAACAACCTTTAAGAAATAGCTCTTGTATTCTAGAGTTCTTCAAATGTCAGCAGAGATTCAAATGAAAATTCTGGGCTGTGTTTTCAGTGAGCTATAAAGGGTGAACACTGGAGTGTAAAACAACCGTTCCATTCAGGAGTGGCCCTGCATACAGACCCCGGGGCATGGGTAGGAAATGAATGGATGTTGTCCTGCCTTTTTCCCATCAATCATTTTTGCCATGAAGCAATTCCTCTGTCCAATACTTGAGTGGAATAGGGATGCCACATAGCATTTCCATCCTTGACCCCTTTCAATCAACTGTAACGATTAATTTCCAAAGAACACTAAACAAGAAGCACTAAAAAAATAGTCCTCTTGAGCGTAAAAGGGATATAGATCTCCTTAATGGAAATGTATCTTTAACCTTGAATATTTAATCTCTGGGCTGTTCAATCAACCTCAAACTCTCCATCGTGAAATTTGTTGGCCTTGGAACATATTTGATTTCAGTTTAGGACATGAGCTGGTATCACACACCCTTCAGAGAGCTGCTCTTCCCCTCCTGGCCATGGCCAGCTACCCTAGGCCCCCTTCCTTTCTGAGAGGTGGATTTTTGTTTTGTTTTACGTTATCTTATGGACTGAGAAAATACCAAAGCAGAAGGTGTTCTTGGAGATCCCTAAACATGAATCCTCATTTCACAGATAAGGAAACCAAGGTAAGGAAAAGGTGATAGATCAAAAACTACCCAGCAGAACTCAGATCACTCAACTCCTAACTCATTTAATCATTGTGTAATTAAGTGACTGAGTTTCTGTGCTGTGCCAAGCACCCCAATGGGTTCTGTGAATACAAAAACACAGCCCCAGCACTCCAGAAGCACAGACAACCCAGCAACTCCTAGAAGCCCAGACACAGATAGCCACCATTTTAGATATTGGTTTTCACTCAGACTACAGATTCACAAGAAATTCTGAAGGCCTTTATTTTTCTTTTCCAGATTTATTTATTTATTTATTTATTTATTTATTTATTTATTTATTTTAGAGAAAGAGGGCAAGCAGAAGGGGCAGGAAGAGAAAGAGAGAGTCTTAAGCAGACTCCATGCTGAGCATAGAGCCCGACGTGGGGGCTTAATCTCTTGACCCTGGGATAATGACCTGAGCTGAAACCAGGAGAGGGGTGCTTAACCGACTGTGCCACCCAGGTGCCCCTATGTTTTTGTTTTTGTTTTTTTGTTAAAGATTTTATCTATTTGACAGAGAGAGATCACAAGTAGGCAGAGAGGCAGGCAGAGAGAGAGGAAGGGAAGCAGGCTCCCTGCCGAGCAGAAAGCCAGATTCGGGGCTTGATCCCAGTACCCTGGGATCATGACCTGAGCCGAAAGCAGAGGCTTTAACCCACTGAGCCACTCAGGTGCCCCTATTTTTGTCAACTCTAAAGACACTTCCACTGGACTAAAAGGTGAATGAATTTTTACCAAGCTAATGCATTGCAATCTTGAGGAAGAGAATAAGGTAATCGACCTGACTGCCCTCATCTACCTTGTCTCCTGGCGGCTCTATGGTCAGTGGAGAGGATTCACACTGGAGCATCTGCCAAACTCAGATTGGGAGACCCTCCTCTTTGCTCCCCTAGCACCACGTGCTTTCTGGGTGTGCGTTTATGTCTCCTAATTAGGCTTGAACTTCCTGAGGACCATAATCATGAATTCTACCCACAGTGTTTAACATGGTGCCAGGCACATAGTAGCTTTCTACAAAATGATTTTCAAACCCATTAATGACATTCATATATTTAAATGAGCTTGAAATGGGGTTGCTATGGAGACAAGTGCTAATGAAAGGGATTTGGGAGACTGGTATGCCCACCGTTCCTGCAGTCCTCCTGAAAGTGCTTTCTGCCTTGTCACTTTTCAGTCTCTAGAGTTGCTGCACGCAGAACCGGCACGCTTGGGCAGGTAGGGTGAGGCACTCCTCCCCTGGGATCCTGCTGGTCCACACCTAGTGCCCAGTGCAGCATTTTCCTTGTGCACAACCCACCCCACCAGGCCAGTGGAATCGGAAGCTTGATGTGGTCATTGCAAGCAAGCAAATGAAATGACACAGAAACAGACAAGTTAACACATCCTGTCAGCTTCCCCTTTATATTCATGGGAGAAAAAATGAAAGGTTTTCAAGCATAAAAGAATTTCCCATTCCAACAACTCAAAAAAGAAAAATCCCTCACAAAGAGCATCTTCCTTTGGACACCAAATTGCTCTGCTGACAGCATGTTTAATCAAAAAGTCCAAAGAAGAAAGATGAGGGAAATTTCCAAAAAGCACCCAGAGGGAAGAGATGAAGACATTCACTGTGTAGGGAAGCATCCGTGGAGACCCAGAATATCTCTGCTCTGGAAGTTCCCAGTCTGGTCATCAGATCCGTTCATCAGAGTCCATGGATATGATGACCTGAGTAGCAGCGGGGATCCTTGGGGCATGTGCTGTCACCAAGAGGACTCCAGCTGTGCACATCGATCCGTCTCCACTCCACCCCCTTACCCTCATAGTACAGGGACAGATGACAGAAGATAGAAGGAGACAGTGACCAAAAAGGGACCATGGACAACAGCCCCCACCACCCAGATGCCTGTGATGCTATGGGGAGTCAGACAAGCTCTGGATTCTCGATAATAACCAAGTTAAATCACCATTTAGAAACTCACTCTGCGTCATCCTTGGCTTCCTACATGAGAAAATTCTGAGAAGAGAGAGGGTTTTTATTTACTATAAGACTGTCATTTGGGGCTGCAGACCTCTGCTGCCAGGAAGGATAAGGAAAGGAAGTAAAGGAGGAAGGAGGGGGGGATTCTGTGACTTCGTGAGCTGGTGTGATTGCCCAATGTATGAGCTCAATAGAAGAGGAACTTGTTTTGTGTCTGCTTACTTTTTGTCTCCAAGGCTCTTTGTAAGCTTTCCAAAAACTCTGATATGAAAGTCATGCCATCCTAGCAGGGTGAATGCAGCTGCTAGCAATAGTAGATTCTTAACACACAGTGACTGGGGGGCACATGGGTGGCTCAGGCTTTAAGCATCTGCCTTCAGCTCAGGTCGTGATCCCAGGGTCCTGGGATCCAGCCCTGTATTGGGTTCCCTGCTCAGAGGGAAGCTTGCTTCTCCCTCTCCCACCCTTATCCCTCTGCTTGTGTTCCCTCTCTCACTGTGTCTTTCTCTGCCAAATAAATAAATGAAATCTTTTTTTTTTAATTTTAAATTAAAACACACACACACACACACAATGATGGATAGGACATGACTTGATTGGGTTCACTCATCATAGTGTAAATCAAGGCAGTTTTCCTTCAAGTCCTGCTAAGCAAGGTCACCTCCTCTGGTTCCCTGTTTATGTAGATATTATCACACCGAGATTCTTCACAGAGTTAGAAAAACCAACACACAGTGCCCTGTGTGGATTAAACAATTCTGGGCAGCAATTCTAAGAAGAAGATGGTTCATCCTATAAAATTACAGTGACCCTGGCCAGCAACCCATAGCTGACCTTCGCCCACTCACAAAAGAACAGGCAGCGAGCAAAACACCAGAGACCAGAAGTGAGGAAAATATACACCAGCCTTGAAGAGCTCACAGTCTGGTTTGGAAAGGGAGGGATAAACCAGAGGTACAAGAAATAACTACCAGGGAATCCAGTACAAACCACAATGGAAGAGAGCTGAGGAGCGGTGGGATGTCAGAGAATGGATCCGATAATTCTGTGTGTGGCAGTGAGAGGGGCGGGGGTGGGAAGTGCCTCAGGAAGAAGGTAATTGCTCAAGTTAGAACCTGAAATATGTGTTGAAGGAAGAGAGGTAGTAGAAGGTCATTGATATCAGTCAGACTCTCGATAGAAAGCAGATGGCATTCTCAAAATGAAATAATTTCAGGAGATTTTATTGTGAAGGGACTATTTCCAAAGTTACAAGCAAAAGAAAGCGCAGTAACCCAGGGCTCGTAGATGCCGCACTATTTCCAACCCTTAGCTGGAAAGAAGGTGCAATGACAAACCTCAGAAGGTGACAGTCATCATTGTTGGACATCTGGAAAAAACAGCAACCACTGGTCAAGGAACACAGCCAGCCCGAGGCAACACGGTAAGACTGGAGCCAAAACGCATATCTGACCTCATTCTCCTCCTTTTAACCTCATGCAGGGGAGGTCACCTCTGGCCAAAAGCATCTGGAGGCCAAAGGGCAAGGGGACCTACTGATGTAGTCCTTGCTGGACTGAGGAGTTTAGAGAGTGGATCAGCAGGAGCCAAAATTCCATCCTGAACCAAACGTGGGACTTATTCTGTACTTGAACTCCTTCTCTGATAACCTGCCTCTGTTCCAGACCCTTCCTACCTCTGGAGACTACCTTGCTCAGGAATCTACCGAATGATGCCCCAAATCAGGGGAGTTAGGCCCAGGAGAGATGCCATCAGCCAAAAGAGTGCTCACAAAATGAAAATATATTATAGAGGCTATAACATGCTCCGCCCAAGTTAGGCACAAAGCTACTACGTAATTTTACATCTTAAGTAGTAGTTCCTTAAAGAAGCGTTTTCCAACTTACCAATCAAAATTAATTATCATTTTTATACTCTCTAATGGAGCCAGGTTCCTTCCCTCACAGCTCTTATCTCAGGCTGAGTGCCATGCCATGTGCTTTCACCCAGGTTACATACCGCACAACTTCTCAGAACACCATTCATACGGACTATAATATAAACTGCTCCCCCGTGGAATTGTGCAGCGCAAAACCTGCACAGCTGTGCAAGTGGTCCCTCCCATTCTTCAATATATATTCATTAATATGATTATTGGGCTAGTGTCTATCTCCCTCACTCGTCTGTAAACAGTATGAGGACAGTGGCTCCCAATACCCAGGAAATGGTGTCTGGCACATGGCAAGCACTCAAGTTTTAATGAATATTTAATAAATCTTATGAAATGACAATTTTATTTTAGAAGCTGAAATTCAGAGAGTTTAAGTGGGTGACTTCATTAACTCTTAATAAAGAGTTAATCAGTTACTGGAGTCAGAATTTAAGTCAAAAACATGTGGTTTTCATTGTTCCATGTGGTCTTTAAAATACAGGGGAGGGGCACCTGGGTGGCTCAGTCAGTTAAGCTTCTGACACTTGGTTTTGACTCAGCTCATAATCTCATGAGTCGTGAGATCGAGTCCCATGTGGGGCTCCGTTCTCATCAGGGAGCGTGCTTGAAGATTCTCTCCTACCCTTCCCTCCACTCTCTCTCAAATAAATAAATAAATAAATAAATAAATAAAATATTTTTTAAAATAAAATACAGTGGAATGATATAATTTAAAATCTGGTTGGAATTAAAATAGAGGTCAGTAAAGATGAAATGAAGGGAGACTGACGACCTTACTATCTTTACCAAGTGCTGGCTTAGCAGGAGTCCCCTGGGTATTTTGTGAGATCTTTGCCAGTTAGAGCAGCCCATCCAGCCTCACTGCTCTGTGGAGAAAGAAGGAACCGACAGGGTCACTCTGAGTCCCTGGAGACCGTTGATTTATAATCTGGTGACAGCCTCTTGCCTGGCTTCCTCATCATTTTTCCACCATGACCAGCAAAGGGCATGGCCAGCCTCTATCCCTCCATCTGTCCGTGTTCCATGCCCCCCATTCCCTGACCCCACTGCCAGGCAGGCAGCCTGCCGCCATTGTGGGTGACAACCTTTGTGAGCACACGGGGACTGGCTTGCCTCTGCCTTTCTGCCTTGGTCTGCAGTAAGGAGGCACTGGAAGGGCTCTCTTTTCCTTCTAATGGCAGAACTCCCAGGAAGCCCAGTTAGAGTTAATGGCCTGCCAATATACCTATTACAAACCCCATGTTCCCCCATGTCACTGACTCAGGAGATTAAGATTTGTAACCACTATAAAGTTGACATACACAATGTCAAAATAGTTTCATTTGTTTTGGGGTTTTTAATGATGAAGAAGAAAAAAAACAATTGTACTCTGAGAATTTATGGCAAAGTTTTATCAACCTCGGTGGTAAATAACTTGTTTTCCTAAGTGGCCAGCTGCAGACATTTTGCTTACTAATATGCTCTTGGTCTGGTGGGGTTTTATATATATTATATACATTTTTAAATTTTTTATTTATTTTTTATTTCTTTTCAGTGTTCCAGAGTATTTAAGGTGGGGATAGAACACATTTTATTTGAAAACTTAATATCTTGGCTGGCAGCTTTTATATATTTAGACTAGGATTTTTCACAGTGTCATTATTGACATTTGCTTGAGATAATTCTTTATATCCTGTGGAAACCATTACTCAAATTATGAAATCTTAAAATTGCTTCCTAGTACCCATTACTAAAGGATTAACCACATAAAATTCAAGTTTTATGTTTAAAAAAAAAAACTGTGAATAATATCAGTTCTATTGGGATCCACCCAAGAATTTCTCTAAAATGGGAATTTGAAACCTTGATATCTGAGCCATAGAATTCTTTGTTGTGAGGGCCTGTCCTGTGAATTGTAGAATGCTGAACAGCACATATACGTATGTATAGTTGTTGTTTTTAAATAAAAAGAAACTTGATCTCCTTCAGGAGCATGAAGTTGCAAGCTCTTTGCAGGAAAGGCAAGGAGCACAGCGATGTGAGTATCTCTTGGAATACCGCCTCTCCCCTGCCTGCCTTTGTTGTTGCTCTTCAGAAATAAGCCTTGAACCTCCAAGCAGTAAGTCTCCACACATGGG
Source organism: Lontra canadensis (assembly GCF_010015895.1). Lineage (NCBI taxonomy): Eukaryota > Metazoa > Chordata > Mammalia > Carnivora > Mustelidae > Lontra > Lontra canadensis. The sequence continues at coordinate 13,184,611 of NW_022631026.1, read as the reverse complement.
GAACTGTGCAAGGACACAGCGCTGATTTGCACCCATTGGTCTCATGCAGGTACATTCCTAAGACGCCTATTGCAAAATTCATTTTTCATTGTAATAATAAAAATGCTGATGCTTCTCTGACTTCTATACATTCCTTTATTAAACTCTTCTTTGTAAGTGTTCATTGGTACAGAATTCCTTTGACATTTGTCCCCAAGTGCAGAAAGCAGGCCACTTTCTTCCCACAGAGGTCTAGACAGCGTCTATGCGTTTAGGACATTGTCATCATGTCTTTGGTCCATGTGGCTCTTGCAAGAAAGTCCTTGTTGAATGTTCGGACATCTTTTATTCTGATAGGAGTTTATAGGGGTGGAGTTGTTCTGGCCCCAGCCTAATTACTGGTGGAAAGTAACAGAAGGAAAATCAATGAACCAGACACAAGAGACTTCCATCCCAGTCTTGGCACTGGGAGTTACCGATCATTATCATTTCCGATGAGTTAAAACCCTGCATCAGCTTCAGCAGCACCTTTGTCAACAATGACAATAGTAACACACTCATCTCTAGCTACAGCTCTTGTTAACTTGTCAGGGAAATAGAGTAGAGGATCTCAGGGGGGTGGGGGGGGGATCTCTGAGGGGTTAAATACATCATCATCATTGTTCTCTGAAAATCTCCAGCAGAGTTGATATCAGGTGAAAAAAAGACCATGCTGAGCCATTATGCATTCTTTTAGATGTTTGGTTTTGATGTGTCACAACAACTTTTGAAGAAGCCCTCAAGAACCAGGTAGCACACTGATGAGCACAAAGCGACAGGGGAGGAAGTTGCATAAGATGGAATCGGAGACGTAATTAAGTGTCACATCATGTGAAACACTGGAGGTGTGGTAAAGAATCTGGATTTCATCTTCAAAGCAATGGTGAGCCATTGGAGAGTTCTGGGTAGGGAGTGAGCTCTGCTCTGATGTGTGTGTTAAGAGACCACTGGGAGTGTTCTGTGCAGAACACTTTGGGGCAACAAAAAGCCCACTTGGAAGCCTTTTCCAGGAGTGCAAGCAAGAGGATGACTTGCAGGAAGGATTTGGGATATGCTTGGGAGGAAAGTTGCCAAGAATTTGCTAGTAGATCACATGAGAGGCATAAAGATAAAGGAAAATAAGTACCACTGGCAGGTGGTACTTGAGGATTGAGGTGGATACAAATGCCATTTACTGAGAGAGGAAGGAATCCCTTTTGGATGGGAAGCAGGAATCTTGACTTGGCAATGTTAATTCTGAAATGGCTAGCAGACATCCAACTGACCTAAGCCTCAGAGCAGTGACACCCTGCTGATCATTAAGAATGATTGCAAAACCAAAACCATTTGTGCTTCGCCTCTGAGATCTGCGTCAACTAAACAGAAATCAAATTAGCTGGGATTAATTAAAGTTTATAAAATCTGCCAGAACTGTATTAATGAGGATGTTTTTTTAGGTTCGGTGTCAGAAACCCAATGGCAACAGATTCCGTTCAATAGAAAAATCTATTGGCTCTTGAAATCTATTGAAATGGACAAAATCCAATAGAAGACGCACACATTACTGAATCTGGATGCTCAGAAGACGACTCAGAAATTTGTCCTCAGGTCAGCTTTCATTAAACTAGCCTCAATCTCAGGCAGGATCTCCCAAGAAACGGCAAAGCTTTCCCAGGGCCAATCCTCATCTTACTTCCTACCAGTCTAGTGACCTGGAAGGAAAAAGGCACTTTTTGCCATAGCAGCAAAAAGACATTTGCTAGTTCTGAGCTCCTAACCACTCCTTGAGCCAAAGATGAGGTCAGGTCCTCACAAACCACATGAACTGGTTGGATCCAGTTATGTAACACACATCGTATTTGTTTGGGCTGCCGTAACAAAATGCTGTGAACTAAGAGCTTCAGCAGCAGAAATTTATTTCTCATAGTTCTGGATGCTGCAAGTCCACGATTAGGGCTCCAGCATAGTTGGGATCTGGTCAGGTTTCTCTTCCTTGCCTGAGGATGCCTTTTCGCTGTATCTTCTCACAGTGGAGAGAGAGGCAGTAAGTTCTCTGGTGTCTCTTATTAAAAGGGCACTAATTGCATCAGGAGGCCTCACTCCCATGACCTCACCTAATCCTAATTACCTCCCAAAGGCCCCATCTTCAAATACCATCACCCTGGTGGGTAAAGCTGCAATAGATGAATTTGGCGGGGAACCCCAATTCAGTCCACAGCAGATGGACATTAAAAAGCTTCCAGGAGGAGCTTGAAGTTCTAACAGCAACACAAAGAAAACATAGTGCTTCACTGAACTTTGCTAACATGACATAAAATTTGTGATCTCTTTCACAACATGCGTGATGGTAACAGGAGAGAATATTTTGGTTTCCTGCTTGAGGAAAATGATGGCTGTTGCCGCACGCTAAGGTTAACCCCAGCTGAAGTAAGTAATCACATATAAAATAATGGTAGAAAAGCCATCAGGCACAGAATTTGTCATATCTTTACATGGACAGCTTTCTTAATGTTGAAGCAAGAGAAGAAAACAGAAAGAAAAATATTGGTCAATGTGTCTTAAGACTTTATAACTTTGGGGGTACCTGGGTGGCTCAGTGGGCTAAGCCTCTGCCTTTGGCTCAGGTCATGATCCCAGAGTCCTGGGATCGAGCCCCACATCGGGCTCTCTGCTCAGCAGGGAGCCTGCTTCCCCCTCTCTCTCTCTGCCTGTTTCTCTGCCTACTTGTGATCTCTGTCTGTCAAATAAATAAATAAAATCTTAAAAAAAAAAGACTTTATAACTTTGGTACAATCAAGCAAAGACCCAAACAGCTGACTTGAAATATATCTGCATTGAGACTTCTTCCCGAAATCCACTCACTTCCCTACCATTTCCCAGGTACTTCCCAAATGGAAGCCGCCAAACTGAACTGGGCCACCTCTCACCCCTCCTCTCCAAGTAAGACCACACTTTGATTATTCTGATCTCTATAACAATCTAATCTTTGAAGAACTCTATGCCCTCAAATTTGGTAAGCTAGATGAAATGGACCAAGTCTTTGAAAGACAGATTCTGCCAAAATTCCCAAATAAACTAGATGCTCTGAATAGGCCTGTGTCTATGAAAGAAATGGAAGGTACCATTCCAGGGAGTGATGTTGATAAGGGAAAAGGCTAATGCCTGTGTAGGGCCAGGAGGTGCAAAGGAAATCTCTATACCTTTCCCCAATTTTGTTGTAAATCTAACACTGCTGTTAAAAAGTAAAGACAAAAACCATCTAATCTTAGCACATGCAGAGAGTGAGATGGGTTATGGGGTCTGACTCATCCTTTGTTCCCTTTTAACTTCAGAGGAATCCAGGTATTAATTATAATGTGGTAGACCCCACCCAAAGGTAGCTGTCTGCACCCCTCAAAACAGTCTCAGGGTCCCAGAACTGGTGTGACAACAGCTGACCCAAGAATGGTGCCAGATGACAAAGGACTGACTGCCATGGACTTCAGCTACCCCCTGCCCCAACAACTGAGGTCACCCCTTTTCAGGAGCTGAATGTTCTGACTCCATTTGTTTTCTCACTCAAGATTAAAACAAAGACTGTGTGATGTGATGTGATTCCACTGTGTACAATATTCTTACACTCTGTTCCAAACATTGATGGAAAGGGCATCCCCTATCTTCTCTAGAAATCTGTAGATTTCTTGAAAGTTCTTTTCTCTAACTGCAGTGCAGTGTCAGGTAATCTAATCTGCTTCTAGTGACAAAAATCTTTGCTGGAAGGTGAAAGGGGGTCTCAGCCCCATGTCAGAGATCTTCTCTAGGAAATTTTCCCTCCCCACAACATTTTTGAGTGTCTACTCTATATCCTCAGACACTTCCCATTTTCTCTTGTAATCCTGCACAAGAGACAGACACGCAGCAGACAGTAGAATATAGTGTGATAAATTAAATAATAGAATATAGGTGAATGACAGACAGGTCTAGGACTAATCAAGGTCTTGCTAGATGAGCAGCAGGTAAATGTGACCAGTGAAATGTTAGTACCAAATTCTATAAAGAGAAATCTCTCTGTCTAGACTGACTCATCTAGCTTAAACCAGATGTCTAGATCCTTACAGACTAACCAGAAAAATATATGAGTATATAATTCATTCCTGACAAAGAACAAATGATAGGCACACACAGGCAATGTTCAACTTCTAATTACCAGAGAAATGCAAATAAATTTGTTTATTTGTTTGTTTACTTGTTTAATTAAGATTTTATTTATTTATTTATTTGTTTGAGAGAGAGAGAGTGGGGGGAGGAGCAGAGGGAGAGGGACAAGCAGACTTTATGCTGAGCACAGCCCCAACATGGGGCTCAATCCCATGACCCTGAGATCATGACCTGAGCTGAAACCAAGAGCCAGTTGTTCAACAGACTGAGACACCCAGGTGCCCTGAGAAATGCAAATTTGACACTTAGAAACACCTAAAAACATAAATACGAAACCCAATGTTAGTGAAACTATGTTATAATCCTTCCAAAGCCCCTTTCGAAAGAATTTGACTTAATATGGAGACACAGGTGACAATTCATGAGTTGAGTCTAATGGGAGATAGTGAATTAGTTTTCTAGAGCTGCCATTGCAAAATGGCAAAAAACAGTCCTTATGGCTTAAAGGACAGACACTGGTTTTCTCACAGTTCTAGAAGCTGGAAGTTGAAGATCCGGGTGTAGAGAGGTTGACTCCTGCTGAGGCTTCCCTCCTCAGCTTACAGCTAGCCACTTCATGTGGTCATCCCTCTGTGCTTGCCCATCCCTGTTACCTCTTCCTTTTCTCATGAGGACACTACTCATGCGGGATTAGAACCGACTCTAATGGCCTCATTTAAACTGAATTATCTCTTTGAAGATCCTGTCTCCAAATACTGTTACACGCTGAAGTACTGAGGGATGGGACTTCAACATATGAATTTGCGGTTGAGGATGGCACCTTCTTGACCATAAGAGATGGGATCCTCTGTCCTCAAAATTCTAGCTACTGAGAATTTAACTTAACAGGTGCATTAATATGTCCAGTGGGAAAGTGGTTTTAAATTTTTTTTTAAATAATTGAAATAACTGGTAAATAAATCATGGTAGATTGACTTTATATCTATTTTTCAGGTCATTAAGGTTATATAAATAAAGACTATCTCAAAAATAGGTAAGAGAAAGCTCTTCTAGGATTTGGCCATAGTTTCGTAACCAAGGGTAATTATGGGAGATTCACTGAGCTGCCACTAGAGGGAGTGCTAACCCAGAGTTGGGCATAAAGAGGCATTTGGAGCTCAGGTGCTGGTGACCTAGGGCCCAAAAATGAGAAAAAGAGAACATCAAGAGATGGCAATGGTAATCCCACATGGGAGTCGAGGAATAACTTAATAATTACCAAAGATACCTCCCTCCTGGAAAGTAAATGCTTCTTGCTACCCTTCTTCTTTACCTCTACCTCCTAAAGCCTTTCAGTGAAAGTTCTTAAACGACTTGCTCTCCATGAGCAATCTGTAATGTATTCTATTTGCTTAGTGGTTGCAGTGATGTTATTTTTTCCTCTGTCAAATAAATTTTTCTTGTATCGACCATCCTGCTGTGAAGGACACCGTTCTCTGACTCATCAAATGACTGCTAAGCTATGTGAGTCTTTATAAAACTAGCAACAAAAATAGCCAACAAAAGTTGTGAGCTTTGTGAACCTGAAGGACTAAGTATGCATAGGACAAGTCCTGAAGAGGAAAGGGAAAGCTAAAGTCATCGCAGTGAGGATAAGCACAGCTTGCATTGCAGGAGGGGGGGAGGGGGGGAGGGGGGGAGGGGGGGGGGGGTGTGGGGGATGGGGGGTAGGGGGGGTGAGACTACAATGAAGAAACCTGAGTTTGGAACTTAGATTGCTCTGAGAGCTAAGAGGAGTCTAAGTGTTGGAATCACACAAATCACACTTAAATTCCCACTCTACCTTTGACTAATTGACAGAGTTTGGCAAATCACTTCTTTCCTAGCCTTGATTTCTTTCTCTGTAAAAACTCTTCACAGAGCTGTGAGAATCAGACATGGTGTATACTAAGGTCTAACACCAAGTTGGGCCTGCTGCAGCTGCCAGGAGTTGGTAACTGTTAATATTTTAGCCTAAAATCACATCAACTGAGGAGTAGCCCCCTGGGGATCGAGGTGGGAGGACCAGCATGCAGTTCCTGGGCAGATGCTCCATTTATGCCAAGAGAGTGAATTCAGGGGGGGGGGGTGGGCGGAGGCAGGAACCAGATAAGGGTTGCAGGTCTTAACTGTGCTTTCCTACCTAGGCTTAGCAACAACAAAACTGATTATTTTGAGTTCTGACTTGTACTTTCAGGGGCTTAAGAATTTTTTGAAGAAGAAAGAGGTGCTATCAGTTAGGTAGGTCTTCTCAGAAACCAGCCACAGCACTAAGTATTTATCCCAAGGCCTGACAGAAATTAATGCCAGCCAGAAATTAATGCCAATTAACTATTTATTGACTGCATCAAGTAGTAGGTACATGAATTACCAGTGGGAAAATAGCTGTCACAAAACTATGAAAGTTTTTATAGGACCCCAAACCTCCCAGGGAATAATGTTTTAGTTCCAACTTATGTGTTAAGAAAAATTGATAGTAATGGAGATGAGACCATTTTTCAGAATCTCACATAAACTTATTCATTAACAGATGATAGCCAAAAAAATATCCTGGCTTAACCGTTTATCTGATGTCTCCATTATCTTCAGATTAGAAGTCAGTTGGGGACTGGATCCAGTTGACTGAACAAAAAACATACAGGTGGGGAGAACTTCTCAGAGACTCACCTTGGCAGCGGAGAGAGAATGCTAATCACAGATAAGAAAGACAGAGCTGGGGGCACCTGGGTTAAGCCTCTGCCTTCGGCTCAGGTCATGATCTCAAGGGTCCTGGGATGGAGCCCCACATCGGACTCTCTGCTTGGCAGGGAGCCTGCTTCCTCCTCTCTCTCTGCCTGCCTCTCTGCCTACTTGTGATCTCTCTCTCTGTGTTAAATAAATAAATAAAATCTTTAAAAAAAAAAAAAAGAAAGAAAGAAAGAGAGAGAAAGCTGCAGGGGAGGACCATTTAGTGGAGGAAGGAAAAGCTCTATGTATCTCATTGCATATTCTTGAAAATGAACACACTTGTATTTTGGCGAGGATACTGGTATGGCATTGTTCCTGAGTCAAGAATAGGTCAAATTATCTTCTCTTTGAGGTAATGATAAAAAAAAATTAGAAAATATTTTTACCACAGTTGAGATTTTAAAAAGTTCTAATGTTTAACATGCTAAGTTTCTGCTTTCTGGAACATTCCTTTATGGGAATACCTTTACCTGTTACCACTCCCCTAAGAGAAAGAACCATCAGAACAGCTGCTCCTCTAACATTTATGGGCTGAGAATTGGATATTTTGTTTAACTTTGATCATCTTACGTATCACCAAAAGAATCTCACTTTTCAAAGTTACCCTCATCCAACACAATTCATTTTAAAAGAACAGAAGAAAAGAACATTGTCTTTACACTTATTGCTATTGTTTTAATTAAAGTTTTAATTTACGTTGGCACATTTGCCATATGGAATTCAATTCTCTTTCCAGAAGCCAAGGGGTTCCCGAACTAATGAGAAAAATCAGACCTATTTAATATGGACAGAACCAGACAGCTGTGAGGAATAATAAGATTTTATGTAAAACGTAATGTGAGAAACATGATATTAATACATAAGACACAGTGCTATGTCGTCCTGTTCTTCCAACACTGCACGAGCCACCTTAAGAGAAGTGTAACTCTAAATCTTAAGAGATGTGATTAAAAAGCAAAGGTGATTCTCCATGGTCTAAAAGTTTGAGAAACACACTGAGTTAAAGTGAATTAGGGCTTCTTTATTACCAGGCGTTTCAGCACAGTCAATGATTTAATAGGAATTGAAAAGCTCTTGGAGGGGGATAGAGCATATAGGCAACGTCTCTTAAACTTATTAAGTCATGGAACATTTTTCCTGAGGAGCATATTTTGGGACCAGTGTTTTTGGCAGATGACCCATCGGAAAACCAGGAAACCAGGCTGTGAAGGATACTAAGGTGGTGAAGTCGCGGGCTTCGCTGGTTGGAGGCTCACCGTCCAAGCTGATGATAAAACAAAGACCCAATAAGTACAATGAGAAGAAGAAAACCACAACTTCTCTAAGATACGGACAAAGTTCTGAGCAGGCTGTCAGCAACATTTATTGAACATAAATTTAAATGAACTGAGTTGACACGGATGGTAAGTTTTCTTCTTAAAAGTACCACTATCACTGTCTGCTAAGCATTTTACAAATAAAATATCCAATCTTAAAGAAACTCCACAAGGAGAGGAAACTGTTTTTCTTGATTCCTGAAACTGATGTCTAGAGGGTTGGAGTCTCCTGACGGTCTTAGGCGTCCCCTCCCTGAAAAACACCGGATCTGCTCCCAGATCTGCCTGTTGCTAGAGTTGGAGGTCTGTCCACCTCCCACCTGCCAAAAAGGTGGTATTTTTTTTTTCTAAAATACACTCACACAATTAAAAAATATTTAGGATTAGGAAAATACAGAAATACCACCCATAATATTGAATGACTCAGGTATGACCAAGAGAAAATTTTAGTGTTTAACTGTAAGACAAAAACAAAACAACAACAACAAAACTTTCAGGCCTGTTTTCCAAGAAAAATGTCAAAATAAGGGGAAAATTGAAGTCCATAGTATTGATACACTTACAGTCAGCCTACAGGAAGAAGGAAAGGAGTAGAATACAGATACCAATGAGAACCTTAATACATGTTCATTCACCTTTCCAAACCTTGCTCAATTTCTTCTAGTGTTTTTTACTTCTATAGTATATTTGCTTTTCTTAAATACCAGCATCATATTTAAGCTTGGAATACATCTATATTTTTTCAGCTTATTCTCAAACAGAATAATTTATAAGATAACCTCACTTGTAGATTCCAAGTGTTTATTATGTCCATTTGCCATTACAAGGTCAAGTTTCAATCACTTTGTCCATCAGGAGATTGAAAATCTAAATGTTCCAGGTTCCCAAATATTCAAAATCTATGCTTCAGCTTCTCTGTAGCTGCCAGCCCCTGATTTGGCTGAATAGATTGAGTGAAAGAAAGAAGGACAAATTAAGGATTTGGGCAAGAAGAGATTAATGGTACTTCAGTCTTTGTTGAATGGGAATTATAAATGTCCTTCCAAAGCAATTTTCAATATGTTTATAAATGCTGCAGCGGTATTATTTAAGATCTGCACTAGGAATGTAGATAATAATCTCTGATAAAAATAATAATAAAATGAGACCACAGTTTTGAGCTTAACACTTAACACACATGCACACACGCAAAAGCATATTTTGAATTTTATAGTACAGCCCAGAGTATTTTATGGTTTTCAAGTAGCTGAAACACTAATATCTAAACCAAAGAATATCCCGAGATATTGCAAGATTCATTCTAAATCCAATCAATCTGCAATAAATGGCTTTTCAGTTCAATCCTTCTAATATAAACAGGTCAGGTTGTTATTGAGAGATGGAACACATGAAAGGAAATGAATTTAGCTGGAGAATTTGCTAAGATAATAAACTACCATATTTTCCAGAAACTGAACTGACAATTAGCATTCTGTCCTTAATCCAGGGGAGAAAAATGCATTGCAGCTGCTTTCTACGCATCTGTATCTGTTCAGTAAAATATGTTAGGTACTTTAAATGTGCTTATGCAATGTTGGCAAGCAGAGACTTTTTCCTTTATTCTAAATGTAAATACTAATATAGAATTGGCACAAACTCTAGCTCAGGCAGTAGAGAGCCTCACATCTTTCCATTGCTGTCTAAATCTCTTTTATATTCAGCTCCACTTGGAGAATGTTTATAGTCCCAGTTCCAGCCAATGGGTGGCATCATGGGGCCTGCAGTTGGACAGAGGAAAACCATTTAGAAAAATGCAAACATTTTCTTTTTCCTGCCCAGTTAATTTGGTTGATAAGTAAATGCTCAAAACATTGCATAAGGCAGACTCTGAGATTCACCTTCTACTTTACTTCTTCTGGAAGCTGTCTCTTCCTTCTCCTTCTGTCCTTTCCCTGAATTCTTATGTATCTTTTTTCCTGAGACTCATTTATTGCTTCCTTTCTTATTCTCAGTATGTTACAGGAGTCGTGTCTGGGCCTTCCTGTCTCACCTGATGTTCAAAGCGTCATAACCACGTTCTTTTCTTTTCTTTTTTTTTAAGACTTATTTATTTTTGAAAGAGAGCAGGTGGGTGGGGGAAGGGATGGGGAGAGAGAGAGAATGCCAAGCAGACTGCTTGAGTGTGGAGCCCAACTCGGGGCTGGATCCCAGGACCCTGAGATCATGACCTGAGCTGAAACCAAGAATCAGATGCTTAACCAACTGAGCCACCCAGATGCCCCAACCATTTTTTTAATTTATTTTTTTAAGATTTTTTTTTAAGTTTTATTTATTTATTTAAGAGGGAGAAAGTGAGAGAGAGCACGAGGGAGTGAGCATAAGCAGGGGGAGGGGCAGAAGCAGGCTCACAGGGAGCCTGGCAAGGGGTTTGATCCCAGGACTCTGGGATCATGACCTGAGCTGAGGGTAGACACTTAACTGACTAAGCCACCCAGGCACCTCCCACCCCACCATGTTCTTAATATGAATTCCTCACGCCACTCAGAACATTTCTGGATACATGGGGGACTTTGATGGCCACTTTTTGATTGATTCCTTATTTCTAGTTCCCTACCAGTGGACACCTCCCCACCCCCTGCCACCCTACCACACACATACATACATGTCAGAGACAATCTCGCCTCTCGGAGGTATTTTTCCTTTGTTTTTTGTATGGGACCCAATCAGATTTGGGGACCATGAGTGATAGAACAGTTTTCTCTGTTGTGTAGGTCACGGGGTATGTTTCAAATGCTTATGGTTTGTGCACACGCAGTCCTCCACCCATCACCTGGCACCTGCTATTAGTAATGTCTAAGAGCATATCCACCTTGCTTTGGTAACCAGAACCTGGTTTTCATTTCAAAAGAAAATCCCTGAAAAACACTAAACCAGGATTGTAGGCTTTTTACCTCCTAGAAACCATCTACTATTTCGAAAATCTGAACTTCCATCTCCACATTCATGCTGGTGATGCCCACCGAGGACAAGTGCATCAGAACAGCCTGCACTTAGCCTGTGGGCACGGTTCTAGCCAGGAGCTGACTCACCATACCCTTTCTGTGTCTTAGTAATTAAAGAGAAATTTACCACTTGCTTAAAATAACCAACCAAAAGGGCCAAGAGTCTTTGAACGATAGTCTTCCTCTCCAGCAGAAATCACAATGCTGACCCAAAGAAAGGTCAGGAATTCAAGATTCAGGGGTCACCCACCATCAGAAATGTAGGCCTCTGAAATCCCCTTTCTTGGCAGTATTCTGGGGATCAAGTGTTGGTCCAGCAGTGACTACCCAGCTAGGAAGAAGAAATGAGAAGGAGAACACAAATCATGGAAAGTCTGAAAGCCCACCAGTTGAAACCTATCTCTCCTGGTGCATTCAGTTCTCTGCCATGATATTTACACTGTGCTTGTTACATGCCGGGCATTGTTTCAAGTGGGTCACAGGCATTAACCCATTTAGACCTCAAGTCAGTCTATGAGGATAGTGATAGTACGACTGAGGAGCAGGACCCCACAAAATGGAAGCCATTTACCCAATGTCACCACGCTCATACCTGGAAGAGGAGAGGGTGAACCCAGGCTCCAGAGCCTGGCTCTCAACCACTGCTGTAAGCGAGGGAGAAAAATCCATCTGAAGGGGAGAAAGCTGGTCGGAAATGTTAGTAATGTCTTCTAGGTTCTAATCCTATTGCAACAGACAACAGCTGGTAAAAGTGTATGTTTTAAATAATTTTATTCATCAAGGAAAAGACCCTTCCTAGGATACCCATGGAAATTAAAGAGGTCTTACTGCATTTGTGGAGCCCTGAATGGCTCTAAGTCTCCTGACCGGCCAGGTCACAGGGCTTTACCCTGACGGCCTGCAAACGAGCCAAGGAAATGGAAATCAGAAGATCTGGCCCTTTTCACAGATTCCTGTCACCCACCCACCATCAGGGGCTTGTGTTGCCCTAGTCGGGATGCGCCCAGCCAACACTAGGCTCCCACCCACTTTCCTCGATTCCACCCATGTGCACCATTGCTGGTCACCACCCCACATTGACAGTTCTGGGTTTCTTCTCTTGATATAGAACATCCAAATCCACGCAGCAGCCCGCCTAAGAAAACCCTCAGTCACCGCTGAAACTTCTCTTACTCTCTTTCTGCCCACACCCAAAATATCATTAAATAACTCCAATTTAATCTCCTAACTAGCACTTCAGTTCTTATCCTTCTCTCCATCCCCATGGCCACTGCCCCGGTTCAGGTTCTACCATCTGTGTTAGTCACAATTTTCCAGAAAAACAGAACCAGTAGATGTGTACAGAAAGAGATTTATTTTAAGGAATTGGCTCTTGTTATCATGGATGCAGGGAAGTTCAAAATCTGTGGGTGGACCAGCAGGCTGGAGAACCAGAGAAGCACCAACGTCCTGGTTCAAGGTCAAAATCCATCTGCTGGCAAAATGCCTTCTGGCTCAGGGAAGGTCAGTCATTTTTTATTTCAAAAAGGCCCACTCACATAATAGAGGGCAATCTAATTAGTCAAAGTCTACCAATTTCATTGTCAATCTCATCCAAAAATGTCCTCAGAGAAACATCCAGAATGAAGTTTGAACATATACCTGGATACTCTGGCCCAGCCAAGGTGACACATGAAATTAACTATCATATCATCTCTCACTCAAATTACAGTCCCTTCATCAGCCCTCCCACCTCAGTCCAGTCCCTCTGAACCATCCTCCACAGGGCATTAGGTGACCTTCCTAAAACGCAAATCTCACCATGTGACAGCAGGCAAGAAACACCTTATGTGGCTCTCCAAAGAAGTAGAGGGGGGAAAAACATGAAAGTTCATAGCCTATCAGGCCATTAAATTAGTAAGCAATATGATAACATTTTTACAGTTTGTGAAAACATGTTCACATCTATTTGCTCATTTAACCCTCCCAAGAAAACCACAGCATATAGCAAGCCCGGTTGCCTTCGGTGCTAACTCAATGTAATGTTCTTGGGTTCCCACTGCACCGAGCTACCTGCCTTAGCTTGGCCATGTTTACCCTGCTCTTTCATCTGCCCCCTTGTATATGCCATTGTATTTTTATCTAGAATGACCTTTTCTATATTCTCCATCTTATAAAAAAAAATACTAGTTGTTGTTGTTATGGTTGTTTTCCTTTCTCCACTTTCCCTTTGTCTCTTGTTTGTATCGGCGCCTAGCAGTGCCCACTCCTATTTGTTCCCTGAAAGGTACTCTCCAACCCCGTGCTCAGGGGCAAAGTAAACTCTCTGCCAAGGACCAAATCCAGCCCACTGACTGCTGTAAATCCTTTGTTTCCCGTTGTCTTCTGCTGCTTTCACAGTACACCACCAGAGCTGAATAGCCACAACAAAAGTATGGCCCTGAAAGCCCAAAATACTTAATATCTGGCCCTTTGTGTTAAAATTTGGATTATCTCTGCTCTGCTTCAGGTATCAGGTCAACCACATGCCCCCAGGAGCTCCAGGACTCGTGCCTATGCAGTCCAGCTGAACACTGTGTCCAACCAGCCCTTGTTCCAACAGGGCAGCCTGATAAGCAGACAGTTCTGCTATGTTTCTTTCATGAGGATTGGCTGCCAGAACAGTGCTGACATAGTTGTGGGGTGACTCTCATTCATATCAGACAGATGATAAGTTCAGGGCTCTGGCTACCAATGTTCTACTCCTTGGCTTGAGTCAAATGTCTAGCCTGGGCACTGCCTCTTGGGCATCTGTGTTTCTACTATGGCTTCTGTAGTCTACAACACCCAAGAGAAGTGGGATGTCAGCAAACAGCACTTACCCTCTTTCCCAACCACTACATTCCATGACCCCCTAACTCTGGTGCTCAGGGTATATCCCACCCCCTCCATAGGCTCCAGACCATGTGGCAAGCCATGGAGGTACCTATTTCCTCCGAGGACTTTCCAGACTACTGTTCCACAGTGTCAACTGGTACTTTAATCAATATCTTTTCTTACCCCTGATCAACATGGTAACATTGTACTCTCCCAGATTAGTCTTGGTAGTTTCCCTAACAAAGTAGGCTGAAGAAAGGTCATTCTTTGAGTGAATGGAACTGCTCTGCCCACTTGGCCCACAGTCCCCTCACCTATCATTACTGATGACCTTGTGTGGAAGGCAAAAGTATGTTTTGCTTTGAGAGAGATCACATTCTAGGACTGTAGTGATTATGGACTAAAGAATTCATGAATTCTTTATGAGAAGACATGATTGGAAGATGTGTCATCCTACATTTATGCTAAAAGATTCTAAATGGCAAATTTTACATGACCAAAAATCAGATTATTGATTACCTTTTTTTCATGCTCTGGGGAAGACTTGCACTGATGCTCATCATCAACAAAGCACAATAACGAGCTTTGAGAGAGTCACTGAGAGTCGGTGTTTGGAAACAGCATAATGGATGGGTGACACAGTGTCATGAGTAATGTTGGAACCACCCTTAAATAAATGATGTTAATAAATAGCGGAAGGGGGCGGAAAAGAAACTACAGAGATAAGTCGTTCTCTGTTGTTTCAATACAGATTATGAAGAGCAATGATACTGTGAGGAACAACGGCATTGCTCTCTTCTCCTCATCAGGAGAAGGTACAAAGTTAGCCTGGAATGGTATTCTCCATGAAGAAGAACGTGCAGAGTTGGTTCTGGAGACTAGAACTGGATGGTGCCTGGACTGAATAATCTTCACGGGACCTGATTGGATAATAACAAATATGACCACACTCTTTCTCTACCATTATTCTAAATCAATAAATCACTATATCTAACAAGAGCCCATGCTTAGTATACTTTTAATCAAATTGTTTATATAGGCAGGGGTCTTGCAAAAATATTTGCATGTGCTCATTCTGCAGTGATCCCTCTGACTGGAGGGATATCGTACTCCAATCAGTCATGGGAAGGTCACATGCCCCAAACCAGAGCCAGGTGCCCAGGCACCCAAAGCATGAGAATTAGAGTCAGGGAGGGAGCGATTTCCCAAAGGAAAGTGAAGCTGCTTTCTCCGAACTAGGAAAACAAACACAGCACAGGCTAAAACCGACAGATATTCACCTACTCTTCGCATGGTGGGTTCACGTCATGACTATCCTACATGAGATGCTTAAAGAGTGGAAGGCAGGGTCATTTGTCCAAAGTGTCATGCAAGTCAGGGACAGAGCCAAGAGATGGGCTCACATTAAATCCCCATCTTGGATCATTTACATCTGGCAATAACTGACCAAATCCAGGACCTTAGATCCAGCAAAGACTTTCACATAAGAAGACTTGGAGTAATTCTGGCTCCTTTATTTACTAGCTGTGTGATGCTGAACAACTTAGTTAAGCTCTGAATCTTGTTTCTTCAAGCCCAAAATTTGGGATAGCAGTAATTTCCTTATAGCATTGACATTAGCATTAAATGAGAGTATACAGAAAGGATGAGCCTAATGTGTCATTAGTAATTATATAGTACAGTATAATTACTACTCTAGTAATTATAGCAGATGTAAAGGAACTTGTATTTTATTTATTTTTTAACACACTTTAAAATAGCACCTCTTATGTGCCAGGCACTGTCCCAAATGTATCATAAATATTAACTCAATAATAAAGTAGTGATACTCTTTTTTTAAGTAAGGAGACTGAGGCCCAGAGAGTTTCAGTGACTCGCCCTTGGTCACAAGCTAGTGAATGGGGTGCCAGGATTCAAACCTAGGTAGACAGTCTCCAGAGTCAATGCTCAGAGTCTCTACACTCTACTGTCTCTCAGGGAAAAGACAGTTATAATTATTACACAATAAATGGCAGCACTTTATCACCATTATTATTATAGATGATAAGACTGAAATCTAGAGGCACCAAAATAGAAGTAAAGTTAAAAATAAATCCTGGGTCTAATGCTTCCCTGTCCACTGCCCTTTCCAATATGCTGCCCCATTTCCTACTCAGAGGAGAATTACATTAAGGAGAAGTAGTAGGATTATGTATCTGCTGACAAATGAGATCTTTCCTGCAATTCATCAGATGTTATTATCAGGGAGAAAAAGAAAATTTTCTTTTTCCATGATAGATTCTAATTGTGGTAAATCAGTAAGAGAAGATGAGTGAAAATTTTCTCGTTTCTAGATGGAAGCAAGAAACACACACAAATTCAATCTGCCACAGGTTTGGGGAGTCATAGTATCAGTTTGTAAAAAAATAGGAAAAAAAAAAAAATCAGGATTCCATTCATAAAGCACATTAGTGATGCCAGCAGGTGCCAGCGGCTACCGGGGGCTAAAGAATGCACAGTGGAGAAGACACGAACTTGGAAGTTAATACTGGTCATAAGATTGCTCAGGATCGCAGTTTTTTGTTTTTTGTTTTTAAATTTTTTTTTATTTTAAAGATTTTTATTTATTTATTTGACAGACAGAGATCACAAGTAGGCAGAGAGGCAGGCAGAGAGAGAGGAGGAAGCAGACTCCCCACTGAGCAGAGAGCCTGATGTGGGGCTCAATCCCAGGACGCTGGGATCATGACCCGAGCAGAAGGCAGAGGCTTTAACCCACTGAGCCACCCAGACGCCCCAAGGGATTGCAGTTTTAAGGACATAACAGCCTCCTTGGGGTTGAGCTGAAACAGATTCAGACTCTGGGCAAAACCCCAAGGGCCAGGCCATGGTTTCCATATTCTCAGAGAATTTCCTGTCCACTTTACTGTAGAGAAACCCATCCTCCCCTGAGGCTCATTTAGACCAAGACATAAATCAAGCATCTGTAAATTTTCTGTAAAGGGCCAGATAGTAAATATTTTAAGCTTTTTAAGGCATGCAGCCTCCGTCCCAACCACTCATCTCTGCCATTGTAGCAAAAGTTATGAAAGAAAAGACATCAAGAAGTGGGAGCGGCTACGTTCCAATAGACTTTATAAAGCAGCCGGTGGGCTGGATTTGGTCTGGGGGCTGCAGGCAATCGGCTGACGCTGAGCAGAAATCCTTCCTCCATGCAGACTCTGTCCAAGGGCTCCCACACCTGCCTCCGTGTCACCAGAGCCTCCTCCCCGGGCGGCAGGCTGAGCGCCCCACTGAGTGCCAAGCCCCAAGCTTCCTTCCCTTCCTTCCCAGCCGCTGCTGTGTTCCGAGGGAGCGCCATTCAAGCGCATGAACTGCCCAACACCTTGGCATCCTGTCTTGACCTACTTAGACCTCAGTGCCTTCTTGCCGGTCCGACTGGGTCACTTTAGAGAACCTCATCTCACTTGTCAGTGGCCAGGTGTTTGACCTCGGATTCTGAACTACCCCGTCTCTGATCGCAAACCCTCAGCCTCCCTCACCCTCTTACATCTCCCATCACATGTCCGCAGAGTCCCTCCGCTCTGCTGACCTGTACAGTCACCCGTGGCTCCTGTGATCCTAAGTGCTTAAAGTCGGGCTTACAAAAATCAACATGGGCTGTAGGGGCAAATACACGCCAGATTTCCAAAACTTGGTATAAAACCAAGAATATAAAATATCTGAATAATAATTCTTACATAATTACATGTTGAAATTCTACTATTTGTGAGATGTGGGTTAAATACATTTTCAAAGAAAAAGTCACAAGAGAAAATGAGTGAAGAAAATCAGATTTTTCTATGTCAGTAGTAGTTGTCTTGTTCTTGAAATTACGAGCGACTGTTTTCATTCACAGCCTTTTCCCTAACTTTTGACAATGAGCGTGCATCACGTTGATAATAAAGTTAAAGTGAATTAAAGAAAAAGAGCTTAAATGACATACAAATGCCAGATCCTTCAGAATACGGTAACCTTAAAATTAACCACGTTTGGAATTCATCTAGAAGAAAGCGCAACTTTTAAACCATTTATAACCGACGGTCCGCAGAAATAATGTTGCCTTCTCCCACAATTTCGTATTATTTTGTAATTTAATATTATTATGTTAAGCATAATAACAGCACAAATGTATAAAAATACAGATTTCAAGGTTTAAAAAAATACACACCTGTTTCATTTCTAATAAATAAAAGAGGAGTTAAGGAGAAGAGGAGATCCAACCCTTGGCAGTTGCTCTACTTTTTGACTGGAGCTCAGTGGGCCCTGCGCCCCTTGCTCTCAACCACCCACCGATGTTTTTTCTCTCACCCACAGGGAGCAGGTGGGAAGTCGCAGCAGGCAGGGTCACTCCCCAGCAGGTAGGGCAGCTTAGGGGCAAGCCCATAAGGAGGGACAAGGACCCCTTGTTCTCTGCTCACTAGAAAGCCTGAAGTCAGCTCCAGCAAGGGAAACTTGAGACAGCACGATTTGGATTCAAACTGCTCTGGTCCATATCTTTTTTTCTTTTTTAAAGATTTTATTTATTTGACAGAGAGAGAGAGAGAGAGAGAGAGCAGGAACACAAGAAGGAGGAGTGGGAGAGGGAGAACGGGGCTTTCCACCAAGCAGGGAGCCCGATATGGGGTTCAATCCCAGGACCCTGGGATCATCACCTGAGCCGAAGGCAGAGGCTTAATGACTGAGCCACCCAGGTACCCTCAAGATTTTATTTTATTTCTTTGAGAGAGTGCGAGAGAGCAGGAGCGGCTGAGGGGCAGAGGGAGAATCAAGCTCTCCACCAAGCAGGAAGCCCAACACAGGGCTCAAACCAGGGACTCCAGGATCATGACCTGAGCCAAAGGCAGACGCCTAACCGACTGCACCACCCAGGCGCCGGGTCCATATCCTCTTGAAAACACTCAAGCTCAGAAGTTCAGAAGGCGCAGTCCCCAGATGAGAAGCACCGCATTTCAGGGATATGTAGATGGACATGCAGGTTCTTGGACCCCAGCCCAGACACACAGAATGAGAAACCAAGCGGATGAGAGTCATCAGTCCATGTTTGAGCGAGCCCTCTGGGGGACTCGGGCACACACTCAAGCCTGAGAACCACTCGCCTAACTGAGCGGCTTTGGATGATTACCTAATCTCTCCAAACCTCAGTTTTCCTCCCTGGCAAACTGAAGATAATAAAACCTAACTTCAAAACTTTGTAAGTATTAATGAGAAGATGGGTATCAGGCACCAAGGAGCACTCAGAATTAGATTATCATTTTCTCCCTCGGGATTCTTAAAAACTTAACATCCTCTGAACAAATTTTCCATTTTTTCCCCCTTTAATACAGTTAATTCTTGTCCTGGTTGAAACGATAAATGGACATCTCTGTTAGATTGAACAAAATAATACATTAGGTCCAGATAAGCAAGTCATTATGGTTATATTGTTTCTTGTTATTAAAAAAAAAAAAAAAAGCTGCAGGGACAGGTAGAAAGAATCCTAAGGTCAGATATGGGAAACAGGCTCTAGCTCTAACTCAGTGCACATCTCCTTGTGTATGAGGCCATGTGGAACGACAGAGGAGGCAAAAACATTGTAATCAGGGAACTTGGGGTTCATATCCTATCTCGGCCATCACACAGACTTCTGGGGTACGTTTTGCTCACCTCGAACACTTGTGCGCACACACGGTCGCTCAGAATGCATCTCATTCCTTTCCTTTACCCTATTAGTTTCATCCTAATAGGACAGGATATAATGAGCTGTTTCCACCAGGCCAATCAAGGAACAGGGAGAAATTGTCCCCGATACTCCTCTCCCATTGGGTCAGGCTTTTAATCTTAACTCCTCTCCCCTCTGTGTGCTTGGGATGTCAACCAGTTTTGCAAATGGTAAGCTCTGCCACACAAACCCAGACATCAGAGGATGCTGCCACCCTCACACAGCTGGCTAGCAATCAGAAGACATCTGCACCCACACCCAGATTAACATGAAGAACGTAGCCAGAGAGCCCTGAGTGACAGCCCGCCCTTCTGTAGATACTCTGTAAGTGGCCCAGGTGCCACGTACTGAAATTAATGACCCTTCTTATGACAGGAAGTGGGCATGCCTTGTGAGACCACAGCCACACAAGGCCACCATATTCCAAGACTCCATCTTTGCCACTGTGAAGAGGGTTCCTCTGGTGGCTTCCTTTCCAATGGTTGCTGAAAGAGATTACCACAAACTTGGCAGTTGGAAACAGCTCCATGTTTATACTCTTACCATTGTGGCAATCAGAAATGAAATCAGCTTCATCGGGCCAAAATCTAGATACCTGCAGGGCCATGCTCCCTCTGGAATCTCCCAGAGATAATATGTCTCTGTTCTTTCCAGTGTCTAGAACCACCTTCCTTATAGTAGTTGGCCTGCAGCTTCTACTTCCATCTACAAAGCCAGTCTGTAGCCTCCTGTGTCAGTCCTCACATGACCTTTTGTTACTGTGAACAAATTTCTCTTGGCTTCCCTTTTATAAGGACACTTATGCTTGACTTATTTCACTCAGCATAATCTCCTCCAGTCCTGTCCATGTTAATGCAAAAGTTGGGTATTCATCCTTTCTGATGGCTGCATAATATTCCATTGTATATATGGACCATATCTTCTTTATCCATTCGTCTGTTGAAGGGCAACTTGGCTCTTTCCACAGTTTGGCGATTGTGGCCATTGCTGCTATAAACATTGGAGTACATATGGTCCTTCACTGTGGTAACATGTTAGGCAGATCCAGACGACCCAAGACAACCACCTCACTTCAACATCCTTAACTTAGTCATAGCCACCAAGTTCCGTTTGCTGTAAGAGTACATTCATAATCACAAGGGTCGGACTTGGATGGCTAAGGGACCATTAGTCAACTTACCACATTCAGTATCAAGTGTCTTTTTTATGAAAATGAGAAATCTCCCTCCTATTAGGTGGCAAGTGATAGATATTGTTACTTTTAATTCCACCAACCCAGAGAGGAAAATTAACCCTCATGGCTTTAGAAAAATATGCCTGCACATCTGGGCAGGCTTAGGCAAGAAGAGAGGTGCTGTGAAGACCTTCAGTTCCCCCTGACAAGTCTGCCACTTCCCTTCTGTGATCTCATGCCTGGTTTTCTGCCTTGCAAAACGGGGGATAAGGAAATCTTGCTGAGAGAATTAGGTGCAATGGTATATGATCAGGGCCTATCATGGAGCTTGTGGAGCAGTAAACAACCCATCCCTCAGTTCCCACTCTGGTCTCTGATTCCATCTGTATAAAAAAGGAGTTGCTTAAGGATTTTGCTAGTATCCCACAAAATCGAACTTTCTCCCACAGTAACTCCTGCACAGATTGAGATTCCCCCTTCTATGTGCCTCCTTCCGAGCATCACTTGGGGCCCCTTTGCCAGTCTGGCCTCTGCCATAACCCAGTTGGTCCCATCATGGCCCTGCCATGGCGTCTTTGTTGCCCAGAACAAAGGAAGATGTCAAGTTCACTTTTACCTGTTCTCTTTTCCTTTCCTATCCTCCTGCCTCAAACCTGCTACTTCCAGAAATATTTGAGGGAGAGCAATAAAGTACCCCCACTTCCATCTTTAGGAGATAAACAAATGCTAAACAAAAACCAACCAACATGAATGGATAGATTGCCTGGCTAGAGACTTGCTGAGTTTTGAATTTGTTATTCTTTTTTCCCCTTTTCTCCTCACACAACTCAGGCTCTTCATAATTTCAGAAGCTCATAAGCACATACTTCAACAGAGACTATTGTGAGAAACAAATGATTTTTATTGTTAAGTTGTATAAACTATATCTGCTCCTGGTTTTCCAGCTTCCCGAATGGCGTCTTCATCTGTCCTCACAACACAAGAAACTCAGCCACATGCTGAGTGTTTTGTGGATGCCGGAAACAGAATGAGAGCTTTACATGTATTTCCCACAGTCTTCAATCCTGTCACCAAAGTAACATGGGCCTTGTGTTACAAATGAGGACACAAGCCTCATAAGACTAGTTCAAGTTCCTACAGCCCAGTAAATATGGTGGTTAGAAAACCACACAGTCTCCTTCTTCCAGGGCCTGAGTTTCCAGCTCTGACTTTGGTCAGGATGATCTCCATTTCCCTAATATGAGCTCCATTGTTATGAGTCTATTACTGTACAAACATGCAGAGACAGAGAGAGAAAGGGAAAGGAAAAACAAAAGAGAACAAAACAAAGCCACTTCAGGACCACCAAGAGAGCCTTTGCTGTACACATCCCACCCACCTAGAAGATCAAGGAGGAACATGATTAGGCAGTATCTTCCTCCCAAGCCCAGAAGCTCTAGAAGTATTTTGGGCCACAGGAAAATGAAAAGAAGGAACATTGAAGGTTGGAATATTGAGAAGAAAGAATCAGATGGCTGAGAAATGGAGAGAAGAGACCTCAGCAGGTTGGGCATAGCCTTAGCCCTGGCATATCAGACTTCCCCCTCACACCAGAGCAGCCCTCATCTCAGAGACAAAACTCAAAAGAGATGGCTGCTGGGTCTTCCTGTGCCCACAGACACACATGCACGCATGCACACTGGTGTAAAGACACATGGATTCTACACAAATTTCACTCTCAAGACAAGTGAGACTGTTTCTGAGAGCTGCTTTGCAAATGATAGTAGAATGCACTGTGAAACATCCTTGCCTGCACCTGTGATGAGGCAGACTGTGGCACGAGAAGACCTCGGAGATGGTCAAGTCACTCCAGCTGCCCAGGTCACAGACACTTGCCCCCTCCTCACTCAGAGAAGCAGAAACCAGCAACCTGCCTTTGCTGGTTCAGGAGAAGTGGGAGAGGGCAACGTCCTCACCACACTAGGAAGGAGAATAGCTGAGTTTACCAGACTAGGGCTAATTCAAAAATTCAATTTTAGAGGCAACTGGGTGGCTCAGATGGTTAGGCATCTGCCTTCGGCTCAGGTCATGATCCCATAGTCCTCAGATCGAGCCCTGCATCTGGCTCCCTCCTTGGGTGGGGAGTCTGCTTCTCCCTCTCTCTCCCCATTGTCTCCCCTGCTAGTGCTCTCTCACCCTCTCTGTCAGATAAATAAGTAAATAAATAAATAAATCTTTTTAAAAAAAAATCACTTTTAGAATACTATATTCGTTAGCTACAGTTGATGCAACAAGTACCACAAACTGAGTGGCTTAAATAATAGGAATGTGTTCTGTCATAGTTCTGGGACTAGAAGTTCAATATCAAGATGGCAGTGGGGCAGAGTCACCTCTGAAGCACTGGGGGACAATCTGGCCAGGCCCCTCTCCCAGCTTCTGGTGTCAACATGCCAGCATCACTCCAGTCTGCACACAGCATTCTTATCCGTGTTCCATTTCCCCCTTTTTAAAAGGACCGCAGTCCTATTGGATTAGGGGCCCACCCTACTCCACTGTGATCTCATCTCCACTAATTGTGCTGCGATGGCCCTATTTTCAAGGAAGTTCACATTCCGAGGTTCCGGGGGTTAGGACTTCAACATAGGTATTTAGGGAGGGCACAATTCAACCCATAACAAGTGTTTTCCAAGAAAAACAAGCCACAACCCAATCTCACTTTCCTATTTATGAAACACAAGTTGGGCAGGGTGGTCACTAAGAGTCTTTTCAGCAGAGCAATTCTAAAATTCTGTCCGTGAGTGTGGTTTGGTGCTGTCACTGCCCATCAGAATTATGTGGATAGCTTCTAAACGATGCCATCCCTGCCTCAGAGCAATTAATTAGTCAGCCTTTCCAGGGGTGGAGCCTGGCCATTTTAACGCCCCCCCCCCCAGATGATGTTAATACACAGCCATTTTGAGAAGTACTCGTCTGCAGAATTCCCTAGAAGAGATGAGGCTACACAGTGGGTGTCCAAGACATCATCCTGTCAAAACACACAAGCTAAACCTTTCTCCACGCAGGAATCTGGATCACAGAATTATTCACGAACACTCACAGTAGGCAAGAACATGGCTATCTTCTGAGGACAACCGCTAGAGTTTCAATTGAAATTCCAATTTTCATAATAAACCATAGCAAGCATCACTACTGCAGGAAGTTGTCCCTGACTCTCATGGGCTGAGCTGAATCTTCTTCCTCCTCCCTTGGGTTTCCCCGTAACATGACAATTACTGTGTTCCTGTAATGGTCTGTCCTCCCCATGAGGCTGTGTGCTTCTTAAGGCCGAGGTCCATGTCTTAGTCCTTGCACTAACACACACGTCAGGCACGGTTTATGAATGCTGTTGCATAAACGAATGAATAAATGAAAGGGGAGTGAATTAATCAATATGTGATGATTCATAACAAAAAATTTAAACCAAAACGTCAGTAATGGTTTATTATTATAGTAATTCAGAAGAATGACATATTTGCAAATTTGCCAAGAAGAGGTTTATTTAATTTTATTGTCTTGATTGCAAGAATCCTCGTTTGACACTAAAGTTAAGAATAGAGAGGTGCCTGGGTGGCTCAGTGGATTAAAGCCTCTGCCTTTGGCTCAGGTCATGATCCCAGGGTCCTGGGATCGAGCCCCACATCGGGCTCTCTGCTCGGCGGGGATCCTACTTCCCTTCCTCTTTCTGCTGGCCTCTCTGCCTACTTGTGATCTCTGTCTGTCAAATAAATAAATAAAATCTTTAAAAAGAAAAAAAAAAAGAATAGAGTGAGTACTAGGGCGCCTGGGTGGCTCAGTTGGTTAAACGACTGCCTTCAGCTCAGGTCAAGATCTTGGAGTCCCGGGATTGAGTCTTGCATTGGGCTCCCAGCTCCATGGGGAGTCTGCTTCTCCCTCTGACCTTCTCCCCTCTCATGCTCTCTCTCACTCTCTCTTTCTCTCAAATAAATTAATAAAATCTTTAAGAAAAAAAAAAGAATAGAGTGAGTATTGCTCACTTTTTATATGACTACACTTTTTGGCAAATATACTTTAAAGTGCAAACAAGTCATAGGGTGCCCAAGGCTTCATACCCTTTTCCCACAGAACCAACAGCTTTCTCCTTTGGAATTAGAATGAAAGTTCACACATTTATGGCAAATTGTGAAGGATGCAGGATATACCCAGAATGAAACTCCTTGTCAGGGAACTGTAAATTAATCCAATTATTCCAGTCCAACTTATATATGTATGGAAGCAAGAACTTACACAAAGACAGGATGATAAACAGGACAGCTTTCTAGAATCCAAACACATAATTCTGCAAAATAAGAGGAAATCCTTACACAAATCTATTCATGGCCTGATAGCTTCCTTTCCTTTGAAAAAGCAGGCACCACTAACACGAAGCAACTATTATGGTCATTTTTCAGGAAAATGAAATGCAAAGATGCTTAAAAATGCAGAGATCTATCCATGCACTAATTTATTAAGTAAATGCATTTTCAGTGAATACTTGCTAT
This sequence comes from Lontra canadensis, assembly GCF_010015895.1. NCBI lineage: Eukaryota > Metazoa > Chordata > Mammalia > Carnivora > Mustelidae > Lontra > Lontra canadensis. Next base: position 13,159,190 of record NW_022631026.1, on the reverse strand, counting down.
GTTCCATGTTTGGGGCTCTGGGAAGAAAATAGACATTAAAATAAGGTCCCATCTAAGAGGAAATTTCATTCTAATATGGCAGGAAAAATGCTATATAGTTGTAATATCAGACAGGATGATTTTCTGCAGTAAAATAGATGCTCTAAATAAAGTGTGATCATGAATTAAAGTGGAGAGATTTGTCAGAAAATTATGGGAAAGTGATATTGAACAGATGCTCAGAGAGGGTCAGGTTTTGATAGGTAGAGATTTGAAGGAGAATATTACAAATGGAGGGAAATCAAGGCACGAGGAAAGGTTTAGGTGAAAATTACCATAATCAGGGTAAGAAGTTTGGTGTTAACTTTAAAGGCAGCTGGAAGCCATAGAATGCTCTTGAGAATTGCAACAACACTGTAGGAGAATTACTCTTTTAAGAAACTTTAGTGTAAATTGGGGAGGGAAGAAGACTGGAAGCATGTATACTGGAAGCAGTATGCGAGACACATTCAACTATAGGACTGATGGGAAGATGGAAAGAAAACAGGATCAGAGGCATGGATAAAGGACTGAGGGACAATTCCAGTCCAAAGAGGCACTTGAGCACAAGCATTTGTCTCTCCACCTTCTATATATCCCCAGAGTAAAAGAACATGGATAATCTTGTAAGAACAAAGAGATCTGAAGAGACCACATATCTGCCAATAAAATGGTGAAAACCAGCTGCCTAAAAAAATGTCCATTCTCCATTTATAGTTGTCACCACTTAAAATCTCTAGTCGTTAGAAGAAACTTACCAACATGAAAAAAATAAGATTGAAATAAATGGGGGAAAATAACTAATTCCATAAAAATAAAGATAATTTAAGATATTAAAAAAACTGGTTTAGATAGTATTTTTGGAGAAATTCAGCAAGGTATTACAAGATGATATAAAATTTAAACAGAGAGCGAGAAGGAACTCTTGGATATTAAATGTAAAGTCAAGGTAATCTCCCAGGAAATAGAGAAAAAAGAAAAAAATTTAAAAACAAGAAAAAATTAAGAGATCTAAATCTCAGTTTAGGAGGTTATAATCAGACAGGGTTTAATCAGGGAAGCAGAGGTACCAGGCATGATAAGAAATTTGTTGTAGATATTAAATCTCGGGGCACCTCAGTGGCATAGTGGGTTAAACATTCGCCTTCAGCTCAGATCATGATATCCAGGTCCTGGGATGGAACCCCGAATCAGACTTCCTGCTCAGCAGGGAGTCTGCTTCTCCCCCCTCTCCCTATGCCCCTCACCGCTGTTCATGCTCTCTCTCTCTCTCTCTCCCTCTACTCTCTCTGTGTCAAATAAATAAATAAAATCTTTAAAAAAAAAATAAAGCTCACCCAGTTGTGTGAGGAGCTGGGGAAATTAGGGTCTGGGAAGTGAGAGCAGTCACCTATAAGTCAGCCTGAGAAGTCAGCCGGGCTCGGCTGCCCGATGGGATTGAGAATGGAAGGCTCCTGGACGGTTCTGTGGCCAACTTCCATCTGCACAGCTTCCATCTCCGTGGGTCTGCTACCACGTGTCTGGTGGAGGGCTTAGGGCTGCTCTTTGTCTACCGGGTCAACAGTCAACAGGTGCAAAGTGGAACCCCTGACCTTCTGCAACATGTCACCACATCAAAGCATGGCAGCTTTCAGAAAACAAAGTCTGTGGCTTCACACTGGCCCGCCAGGTCTCACAGAAACTCCCACTTCAGCAAATCTAACCTAGACCCTACAGGGAAAGGGATTCAGAAGTTCTGGTCACACCAAACTGACTCAATACAAACCACCCACATTTGGCCAGTAAAAGTGAAAAAGAAGGAACACAGAAAAAGAGAAAATTATCACTATTATAAAGGGGGGGTGGTGACAAGAGACACATGTCTTCAGATTAAAAGAGTACCACAAAGGCGAAGCAGGTTGTATTTTTAAAAGGTCTACACCTAAAACACCTTTGTTAAATTTTGAAACACTCATGATAAGCATAAGCTCATAAATGCTTCTGGAAAAAATAAATCACCAGTGAGAATGACACTCACTAAATGTCCTATCTTAGCAGATATACTGGTGGCCAGAATACAGGAGGGTAATGCCTTCACAGTTCTCAGGGAAAATGATTTCGAACCTAGGATTCTGTATCCCAACCTAGCACAGGTACCAAGGAAGATCACTTAGACCTGCAAATATCAAACACCCAGTCAGTATGTTTTCAATGTGAAAGAATGTGAAATTTGCTCAAAAAAACTAAATGGAGTTACCATATAATCCAGTGATGTCACTGCTAGGTATATACCTAAAGAATATAAAAGCACTAATTCAAAAAGATATCTGTATCCCTACATTTATTGCAGCATTGTTTACAAGAGCTGAATGATGGAAGCAGCTCAAGGTGTCCATCGACAGACGAACAGATAAAGAGGATGTGGTGTATAGACACAAGGGAATATGACTCAGCCATGAAAAAGATTAAACTCTTGCCATTGGCAGCAGCATGGATGGAGCTAGATGGTATCATGCTAAGTGAAATAAGTCAGTCGGGGAAAGACAAATACCATATGATTTCACTCACATGTGCAATTTAAGAAACCAAACAAATGAACAAAAGTAAAAGAGAAAAACAAATAAACAGACTTAAATACAGAGAACAAACAGATGGTCACCAGAAGGTAAGCGGGTGCGCGGTGGGTGAGAGAGGCCAAGGGAATGAAGAGTACATATATTGTGATAAGCCATGAGTAATGATTAGAATTGTTGAATCGCTATATTATACACCTGAAACTAACATGACACTGGATGTTAATTATACTTGAATTTTTTTTAAGTGGCAAAAAAATGCTAAGATAAAATTAAAAAAAAAAAAAAAAACAAGACTAGCGATTAAAGACAGGAGCAGCAACCCACACAGTCTTGTAGACAGAGTATTCAAGGGTGCTGAGTGCAGAACTGGGATTAGAAACTGGGTTTCTGGAACTTTCTTCTCAAAGCGATCCTGCTCCTAATTCCACTTGGCTGTGGGTCTGATTTCCAACAGTGGTGAGGACAGAGCCCAGGCCCGCGCTGGGGCGGCAGGCTTCTTAGAGTGTGGCCAGGCCTGCAAGCCACTGCAAGCCTCTCGGAAGTGAGTCGGGGGCACGACTCTAGTAGATCAAATGTTGGTAAGACATCAAGAACTAGTGACATTCCCGAAACTATTTTAAGCAATTCTCAATGTATTTATCCAAATGGAACCAAATCTGTTCCTTTTGACCTTTTAATTTGAAGCCCAGCTCATTTTGTTTATTTTCCCACTAAAAGTAGTTAGGCTTCTTCTGAGAACACTTAGATTTGTTATTAAAGTTTTTGGGGGGGCTCTTAGGTTGCTCAGTTGGTTAAGTGTCAGCCTTTGGCTCGGGTCATGATCTCAGGATTTGGGGATCAAGCCCCATATCAGGTTCCTGCTCAGTGGGGAGTCTGCTTCTCCCTCTGTCTCTGCTTCTTCCCCTGCTCATGTTCTCTCTTTCTCAAATAAGTGAAATTTTTAAAAAAATTAAAAAATTGTTTTTTATTGTGTGAAGTCATAAACTAAAACATATTCAGAGAAAGACCTAAAGAAAATTTTATTAGTAGTATTATATTAAAGATGATACATTTTTAAAAACCATTTCCAAATTACTAGAGTTTTCTGATTAGGTCTTGCACTAAGATATATGAGACTATTTGACAAATGACCTGGAGTCTTTGAGGCCCACAAGTTGTCAAAAATAATGACACTGAGACTCATGCCCAATCTTTGCAGAAGGTAACCTGGTATTGCCAAAATCCTCCAGCATTATCACTGAGTCCTAGCAGAACTACCCTTTTAAGCTGTATCAGACAAGCTAAGTTGAGATTTCTTTTAAAAAGCTGTATAACTTAAACCCTACCCTTGAGGAAGTGACTTGCTCAATTTAAGGGAAAGATTAAGAAAAAAAAAGGAGAGAGAGAAAGAGAGACATTACCAAGAATATAACTGCTAATGTCCAGGAGAAAATGTCTTGTCACACATTTCAAGTTTTACTTTTTTTTCCTCAAGCAAAAGTGCTTCACGTTCTCTTCTCTTGGTTTTCCTCTCCACATCTGACCCAGCAGGAAATATAAACCAAAAAACTCTGCCTTCTGAATCTCCTCCTTTTCCATCTGTCTTGCAGTCCCAAGGAAATAGAAGCAGACTGGAGCTCTATCATTTCTAGCTTAGAGATATTTCATTTTTATTCAAATAGTTTAAGCTCCATAAAACCTATGAAGCTACATCTTCAAACTTCAAAGAATACAGCAAGTGTGTTCTTTTCCTGGCGTCATTTAATATTTGACAAATTGCTCCTGAATGATTTTGCTGCCTAAATATACTCTTTTTTGTGTGCGGTTTTTATCCATTTGAGTGGAGTTTTTTAAATCTTTCTGTCACTGTATCACCTTCAATTCATTCTTTAAAGCACAGAATTATTACTTTTTTGTTGCTGACAAGATAAGAGATAATTCTTTGAGACACATGATATTCAAGAGCCGTGTATTAGTCCCAATGCCCGGGAGTGAGATGCTTTTGAGAAATAGCGTGCTTAGTGACAGCATATCCCAGAAGTAATGTGGAGCCAGCATTTGGAGCACACTTAGATGGCCGCCCATATCCCTTAATCATGTTCGTGGCTACCAGTTGAGACTCTCCTCACATGATTCCTGCCTCCAACTGTGCCTCTCCTACTGTCCTTGACCCAACGGATGCTCTCAATTTGGTACCTGCTATGTACTCTTGCAGCTGTGTTTACTATACATTAAAATGATTCCAAGATTCTATTTAACTCATCTTGATTGTCTCAGAGTGAAGTACAGTTTGGGGGCGCTTGTGAGCACTCAGCAAATCCTTGTGGAAAAAGAAAGGACAGAAGGAGGTAGAAACATCTTTACAAATTGTAAGAAGTTGTAAAGAAACACTCTACAAATTCTAGCTTTGGCTGGGGTAGCCTTCTAATAGTTAAAATGATACAAGTGAGGGTTTAGAAGGGGACAAGAGTCCTCAATATTCTCCATGAGCAGCAAGGCTGAGGACAGTATGGCGGGCTACTCAAATCCACAAGGCCTGATGATCAGCTTTATGTTCAGTACAACCATGTGAGTCCATTCTGGCTACCATAACAAATTATATCATAGCCTGGGGGCTTATAAACAATAAAAACATATTTCTCACAGCTCTGGAGCTGGCAGTTCAAGATAAAGTTGCCACCATGGTTAGGTTCTGGGGAGAAACCCTTCCTCTGGTTTGCAGATGGAACATCTTCTCCTTGGATCCTCACAGGGTGGAGAGCAGAGACATTCTCTGAAGTATCTTTTATAAAGGCACTAATCCTTTCCAGGCGCATGGGCTCCACACTCATGACCTCATTAACTCCCAAAGGCCACACCTTTTCACACATCATACTGGGGGCTGGGATTTCAACAAATGAATTCTGGGGGGACTCAAGCATTCAGTCTGTAATGTCAACTACGTGGTTGCACTTATTGTGGAGAATTTAAGGCAGACAGAGTCATCCGATGGCAGGACGAGGACACCTGCTCAGTCTAAGGTTGCCTTGAGAGGTCTGGGGTGTGGAATGAGGAAGAGTTGACCTCTCTCCAGGACTTTCCAACCCAAAGTGGTATATCTTGTAACATTAGAGTCTCCTTGGTGTCTCCATCAGAGAGTCTGACCAAATCAAAGAGAAGTGGTACTTCCCTTTTTAAAATTCTGAACATGATCCTTTCTTACCCAGCTTATTTTGGCAGTTTTACATTTGAAATCAAGTTCTCCTTCCTTAACTAAGCAGCACATCTTCCCTCTAAAGCTTCTTTCCTCAAGTTCTCTTGAACTAGAAATAGTCTCATTCTCTGATGTTTTGGCATTTAATTGGTGGAAACTCATTTCTCTACTATGTGTTATTCACTTCCTGATAGAGTCATCATATTAAACCCAGTCTTCACTTAGCATATACTGAGCACCAACCACGTACAAAATCCATAATGTGCCTCCTACGAGGAGGGAACCAAGGGGGTCCCTAGGGCAGTGGTCGCTTTGGAAGTTGATGGTTATGATAGCACGAGCTTCCAAGCCAGTCATCAGCTAGCCAAGTAGGAAAGGCCAGGGAGTGAAAGGTTAAATGGGTGCACCAGGGTGATCCTGGTTGAATAGCTCAGCTCATAACCATTACTGAGAGTCGCTACTCTATAAAGGGCTGCATGGGAGGCTCGTGGGACTTCAGGATTGAGAACAATATGGATAAATGTAGACACTGCTATTGAGGATTAAACAATGAATTGCCTAAGTGCAGGAAGGGGTGACTTAGATTGACAGAGGGTCTTTAAAGTTACTTTTATTTTAAATTGTGAAATATTTCAAATATTGACTGACCACAAGCACAGCCTGAGCCAGCAGGATTCTAAATCTGAAAAAAAAGAAAGAAAGAAAGAAAGAAAGAAAACTAAAAGTGTTGAGTCAGCAAGAGAAGAAGAGCAAGGCCCTACTCAAGGGAAGTCATGGTTTCCTGGATCTGTCTGCTCCTGATACCCACCCCATTCCCATTTTTGAGGGAACTTGACAGAGACACACTAGGGTATATTTCAAGCAGGATGATCTGAATAGTGAGGGGTCAGCCTCTGAGACCAGAGAGAGATGGTTGAAGGAATTTAGTCTGTTTAATCCAAAGAAGAGGCTCGGAGTACCTGTGACAGCTATCCCAGCAATGAGGGAAGGGTGGTCAGGAGCCCAGACAGAGTTTACTTCCTCTCGTGACTCCAGAGGGCCCTTGGAATCAATGAGTAAAAGTCACAGAGAGGAAACAGTTCTCAGGTCTTATATAGAGAACTTTCTAACATGAATGTTGTCCAGCAATGAGTCTGGAATGTTACAGGAAATAAAAGCCTTATTCCTGGAGGGCTCTGTGAGATACCAGATGCCACCTCTCGGGAATCAGCAGATTCCAAACTTCCTCCCAAGATGCTCACAGTCCCAAGGTGTGGGAGATGGGCAAAAAAAGCCCACTACAATGTCATGTAATGAGTGCTGGCAAAGACAGGAGATTTATACAATCCTCTGAAGATCAAAGAACACTTCAGAGAGGAGGTGACATCAAACCTGCTGTTTGAGGTACGTAGGAAATACAACAGAGGAGTCACCATGTGCAATGACTTAGAAAGCTTACATGAGACCCGAGGAGTGTGTTGGATCTGAAATTCCAAGTGTCTGAACCAGAAGTGGTGGAGAATGAGGCCACCACTGAGAACCATGCTTAGGAATTTGGAATTGACCACATGAGCAAATCCCTGATTACATCCCTATTTTAAGAGCATCACTTTGGTAGCTGCATTTGAGGTAGACATTGTCTTGATATGTTGAAGAGCTCAGCTATCACGGGCAACTAATGCAATCTGATATCAGCTTTATTGATTTATGGAGTCTCTTTCCCAATTATTAACTATATGACAGATTGCCCAGAAACACTTTTTTAAAAGAGAAAAGCAGGATCCCTGGACATTTCTGACTCTGTGTGTCCCGTCTATTTCAGAGGACAGCAAGATGTTGAGAGTAGAGACGATGTCATTATACCCAAACATCTAAACAGTTCTGGGCCACAGGAGGCTTCAGTGTATGTCTAACACATTGGGATATGGAGAAGGTGCTTTATTTTTGAAAATCAAAGATGGAGAACCCCAGCACAGTACACCAGTCACATTTTAATTAAAAAACAATTTGGAAAAATTATCCTTTTTTGTTCCAATCACCACTTCTAATGCATTCTTCATTAACTGGTCTGTCTAGTTAGATAAAATATACTTTTTGTCATCCAAATTCCTTTGCCCTTCTTTTAGTAAAGTGCACCAGAATCTGGCCAACTCCTGACCCATGCAGTATGGTTGGAGTTGATCTTACTTTCAGCTCTAGCCGTAGCTCCTCAATGACCAGGGCCAATCACCATCCTGCATTCCCCTGGCCATAGTGATTGGTTTAGAGATGGTTCAAACACTGAATCAACCACAAGACATCACTGAAACTTTGCTGCACGTTCTGCAGAAGACACACTGAACCATCCCTGCCCCTACTCTTGAAGCTAGAGTTAGGGAGATGACAGGCCTAGAAGTCCTGCCGCCAATTTCTGCTCATAGAAGGAAAGCCTCCCTGAGAATGGGTACATGACAGGAGCCAGAGCCAGACATGGAGAAAATGCACCTCTGAGAGCATAGCTTGATCCAGATCCACCACTGAGCTTTTCACCTACATGAGTCACAAATTCTCTCCTTTGCTTAAGCTACTTTGAGATTTTCTGTCACAGGCAACCCAGAACACCTACCCGGTAGATAAAACTTTGGGGGGGGTAGTGATAAGATAAATCATTCATTCTATCTACCCATTAAAAAAGCTATCACTGTGGTTAAATTATTTTTTCCTAGAAATACTCACCTGGGTGACATTTTCCTAGTTCTGCTTTGTGAAGGTGCACAGAAAGTACATTTCCTAACCTCTGCATCATGCTCCCACTACATCATGAGAATTTGCTCTCTCTTATGCTATCTTGAAGAGTAGACATTTGTGAGTTCATCATTATGTGTTAATGGGCCTTTGTTGTCCAGTAAGAGGGCAATTTCTTGCTTATCTTTGGATATTCCGCTGCCCTTAATACAGGGCCTGGCATGTAGCAGATGCTCAATAAATGTTTGATAAAGTAATTTGCATTCAATTACCATGTCATGTACAATGCCCCTCCAGGTCATACAAAATCGAATTTTGAGTTGTTCTGGCAATTCCACTCTTTTTTAAAAAAATCAATAGAAATAAATGTGAAATTAGTGAAAACATTTCCTTCTGAAACACTCACAGATTCTGCAGGACTGACAATACCACGTGTAATAGAACAAGTCACATATTTTGAAAGGAAAAGAGAATATCTGTAAATGGTATTTTAAAGATCTAGACAATGCTGAAGAGAAGCCTTCAGTTTTATTTTAATAGAACTAGGAAACTATATTGTGTCAAGAGTGAAATGTAATCCTGAACACAGAGATACACAAAAGTTGTTTGAGTTTTATCAAAAATAATAGTAATCCATGTATCTGATTCAAAAGATAAAGGCAAAGGACAATAATTGAACAGATTAATATCATTTACTTCCTCTTCCTTCGCTGTCTGGGGGGGAAATCATGTCAGTCCATTGTCCTGGTGTCCCACTGTCATCATGGAAATCTATCACCTTGCATGCTGTCTGCACATTTTTGGTGCCCATGGAAGGCTGATTGAACTAAAAGAGAGGGAAAAAAGGAACATTTCTGTGCATTTAGCATGTGTCAAGCAATTTTTGAAGATGTTTTAATTTTTTTATCCCATTTAATCTTTATGACAGTCCTTTCCTTCATCCATTCAGCCATTTATTCATCATTCAGAACATATTACCTGTAGCCTACTCTCTGGTAGACCAGTGAACAGCAGAATCAGATTGCAGTCCAGCACTCTTGGTTCCAAAGTCTGCATCATTTCCTCCCCACCTATTAGGGGTAGGTGCCCTAGTCCAGGGAAAAGAAAAGCAATGATTTTCAAGGATTTCAACAAATCCTTATGTTGGGAGACTAAAAGTGACGTTGGTGAGCATCACTGATGCATGTGGACTGGGGCAAGGCTGGCAGGCCTGAAGTCTGAATTCTAGAATCTTTCCTAGCTTGTCGTGACTTCCCAAGTCTCTCTACGAGTAAGTTAGATTAATGAGTCCTTGTATGTTTGATTTCAGTATCTTGGATCTTTTATATGGCAACCTTAGGAATAGAAAATAAGTTGCATTTGCCTTTTTTTTTAAAGATCTTATTTATTTATTTGAAAGACAGAGATCACAAGTAGGCAGAGAGGCAGGCAGCGAGAGGGGAAGCATGTTCCCTGCTGAGCAGAGATCCCGATGTGGGGATTGATCCCAGGACCCTGAGATCATGATCCGAGCTGAAGGCAGAGGCTCAACCCCCTGAGCCACCCAGGTGCCCCACATTTGCCCTTTTGATCGCTTCAGCAAGTATGAATATTTCCAAATAATAGCAACTATCATCTTTTGGGTGCTTATGACACAACGGAAGTAGTGGAAATTTTGTTCAAACATCATCTCATTCAATCCTCACAGATCTCAGTGAGGTCAATACTACCAGTCAAAATTTTATGTACTTGAGAAAATTGAGACCTTACCATGTTAAATTTACATTAATGGGCACATAATCAGTAAAAAAGCCAAACTAGGGGAGTTTGCCAGTATCTCCTTGTCCCATCTAATCCTGTGTACTGTATTAATTTGCATAGCATTCCCCAAAACTGCCAACTTCTTTCTCAAGTGCCATATTAACCTAGCCCCATGTGAATTGGCCCAAATTCTGAATGAGTGGGATCCAAATTACTGGCATTTTCTTATATAGATTTTTTTTTTTCTTAAAATAGTTTGGGTCAGCTTCCAAAGAGCTGGTTTGAGCAGCTAAAAAGCAGTGAAAGAATCAAATATGATTCTCTTGGCTAAGAGACATACTCTTCTTTCCCTACGTGTATAAGTCAGCTTGGGCTGTCCTAAGAAAAGACCAAAGACTGGGTGTCTTAAACAATAGAGAATTACTTTTTTAAAGATTTTATTTCTTTATTCATTTATTTGAGTGGGGAAGGGCCAGAGTGGGAGGGAAACAGACAAGCAGACTCCTCGCTGGGCATGGAGCCTGATGGTAGGACTTGATCTTACAATCCTGAGATCAAGACCTGAGCCGAAATCAAGAGTCAGATGCTTAACTGACTGCATCAATCAGGTGCACCCGTAGAGATTTATTTTATCACGGTTCTGCAGGATGGAAGTTCAAGATTAAGGTACCAGAAAATTCAATGTTTAGTGAAGCTTCTCTTCCTGACTTGTAGGTTGCCTTCTCATTTTGTCCTCACATGTCCTCCTCTCTGTGCAGGCTTGTAGAGACAGAGAAAGAGAGAGAGAGAGCATTCTGATGTCTCTTCCTCCTCTTATGAGGACACCAGTCCCATTAGATTAAGATTCCAATTTTATGACCTCACTCAACCTTAATTACCTCCTTATAAGCTCCATCTCCAAACAAAATCACATTGGGGCTTAGGGATTCCATATGTGAATTTGTAGGGACACAATTCAGTCCATGCCACGAGGCCAGCATCCTCTTCACCAAAGAGATCAGTTTCTGATGGGACTTGGAGATGCCAAAACAAAACGAAAACAAAACAAAACAAGAAAGGAGATTTTCCTTCCTCACCCAGAGAGAGATTAAGGGCCAGCGGCTTTAAGCAATGAAACCAAATCTTATGCCTGTGACAAAGAGGAAGCCATCTTTCTTAATAAAGGCCCATGAAGACAAATGATAGTATTTAAATAAACAAATGAAGGAGAGGTGAGAGCAGAGGATTCGACTGGAAGATATAAGCAGAGTTAATGCGATCACTGTACAGCCTCATTCACTTCTCACTTTCTCCAACATTCTCATCTTTTTCCAAAATCCCCCCTCCCCATTCCACTCAGGGATGCTGCAACAGATTCTCCCCTGGTTTCTTGGGCTTCCAGAGTCCATGTCCAAACCACTTCTAAACGGCAAGTCAGAATGACAGTTTTAGAGTCAAAATTAATCCTATTATCCCCCTGTTTAAAATCCCACAGTGCCTTCTAAGTTCTCTTATGATAACAACCCACATTCTTCTCATAGAATTTTCTTCAAGGCCCAGCATAACCCAATATTGCCTGTGTCTCCAACCTCCTGGGGACTCAGACCTCCTCGCTCTTTGTCTCCAGCCCCAGTGGTTTTCTGGTTCTCCAGGCTCCCCACATGAGTCTGGGTCCTCAGTTAGAAGCTCCCTTGGCCTCCTGCTCTTCTCATCTTGACAGCACTGTCGCAAGTAATACTTTGTTCTGTGATTGTCTGCCAGAGACTTCAGGCCTGTGAGGCCAGAGATGCTCCTGACACATAGCACAGTGCTTAGTTAGTAAACCTTGATGAATATTTGATGAATAGATGATTCCAAGTAGAAGGAGATTTTGCTGCCAAATTAGAAAACCTAGATTTTCATATTTTGAACGAAAGACACTACAGATTTCTGAACTTGGACATAACATGCATAAAACTTTTCACCAGTTTTCCCCGGAACATGGTTGAGGGAATTTAGCACCACCTTTGCCATTAACATTCTGGATCCTTCCAGGATGGAAGACCCCAGAGGTTAAAAAAAGGTAGCTGAAAACGTGGAGGCTTTCCAATAACATTCTTTTTTTTTTTTTAAGATTTTATTTATTTATTTGACAGACAAAGATCATAAGTAGGCAGAGAGGCAGGCAGAGAGAGAGAGGAGGAAGCAGGTTCTCTGGCTGAGCAGAGAGCCCGATGTGGGGCTCGATCTCAGGACCCTGGGATCATGACCTGAGCCTAAGGCAGAAGCTCACCCCACTGAGCCACCCAGGCGCCCCTCCAATATCATTCTTCTAAGCCACCATGACCCACCCTATCTGAAGAAGGAGAGGGAAGTTGGAGGACAGTGAATTCTGTGGGTTTGGCATTGTTCTAGAAGAAGCCCCAGAAGAAGCAAAGTTTCTGACATTTGGGCTGGATAGATCTTTTAGGATTCGCTGAGCCAAGGGCCATATCTCATGAAGATTCAACAGCAGGGAAGTTAAAATCCATGCAGTCAAGAATTTATTTCTGGAGATTGTCACAACACTAGGTGGGGGTGGGGGTTGCACAAACATGTATTTATAGGCTGTCAGTATAAGTGTAAAGAATGGGCGCTCGAAGGTTTTTCTGTCCCATTTATCTTGAGGGGACACTGAGGAGCTAAGGAACAGGATGTTACTTCCATTCACGGGAGTCGGGTTGGGGGGGAATAAAAAAGAAAGCAGACTGAATTCACTCCAAAATCCAGCTTTATTTTCAAGGCCATCTGTACACAGACATACCCCAGAGGCAATAAAAAGCCGCATTATTCTTCATTATTGTCCTGGAAGAGTACTCTGGCTTAATAAGGGAGCCCTGATTTCATAAATGGAAAGGAACAACAGTTCTCTGGGATGGCGAATTAACTTGCTTTTGATAAATAAATGAGTTTTCTCCCTGAGTAAACTTCGCTGAAGTTAATTCAACATCTTACTTTTTTTTTACATAATACTAATATTCTAGTACCGCAGAGTTCTGTTTCTGGTTAACTCTGTGGCTTTCTTATCTGAAGTTAAATTTCTGTTTTACTCATTTGCAAAAATATTATTTGGTTAGCTTGTGAAAATCTTGCTTAAATATATATATTTTTTTAATCCTGGGAATAATTTTTCGAGATGAGGCAAAGTCATTGAGTGAAGAGGGAAGTTGTTTGCATGGCTTTGGGAACATCTCGGAAGCTTCTGCTCCTGTCTAGAATGAGATGAACCCACATAGCCTTCTGGAATGTTCACTAAAGGTCTCTAATTCCTGTACCCTTCACCAGAGGAAACCAAGAGTTAACAGTTCCTTTAGTTTGAGGACTGGATGCCTAATGCCCAATTCCAAGTTTGCAAAGGCATTTTTTTCAGGTATTGGAATGTTTGGGTGTATATTTCAGACATTGTGGCACAAGGTCTATAAGGTCTATTTTCTTTTTACCTGGACCATGTGACCATGATAAGGGGGTACCCTATGAAACACCTCCCACTAAAAGCCATCCACTCCTTACAGAAGCTGCACCCCCTTCTAAACTCCCCATGTGCCCCCAAGCAGGGTCAGGACTGCACAGTGACCCATGAGTGACCGGAGAACAGAGTCTGAAGTGGGGGTTGGGTGTGGATATCCTAGCAATTGTGTATAGTCAGGGTCAGCTGTGCAGGTTAGGAAGAGTTGTGGGATCAAGGCCAGAAGACCCAAGTCAATACCTAACCCACTGCACTGTCTCTGGAAAGCCATTTAAACTCACTAAGCCTCAGTTTTCTTACCCACAGAATGGACACCCTCCTCCAACCAAAGTCAGTTTCCAGGATCCAGGGAAGTGATGGATATGCATACACTTAGCAAATTACAGATCATGGTTGTGAAGCTCCAGGACAATTGCCCAGCACAGAGCCTGATACTTCTGAGACGGAAAGTTCTATGAAGGCAAGAGCTTTCTCATTCAGCCGGGAGCCCCCGGACTCACCAAGGGCGGTAACCAGCATATGGAAGGCAATAGATGAACCCTTGGGGACATTACGTCTTTCTTCCTCCAGGGCTTTCCAATTTCCCCAGTGAATAGTTCTGTGAAACCCCAAGTGCCTGTTCTGAGACCGAAGTTTAAGTTTCAGAGAAAACATTGGGGGAAGGCTTTGGCTGGACCTGGCGAGCCACAAACCCTGTCTTCAACAACCGGCCTTCCGGGGAGAACAGAAGAGGAGGAAAACAATGAAAGGAAAGGGCCAGTTGTAGAGCAGGGTTTTGGGAGGCTAGAGTTCCTACACCTGCAGTTTACTGGGGAGCTCAAACCAGTAGGGTGGCAAAGAGTGAGAAAAGGCATGGGGCCAAGAAGGAAGGGGAGCAAATGTAAAGGCTGCTTTACGAAGCAGGTCACAGCCCCCTGGAGCCAATTGCTCAACTTCCAGAAACTACTACAGCCCTGACTACTGTCTCCAGGAGGAAGAAGTGAGACAACTGAATTCCTGACTCCGCGGAAGTTCACCCACGGAATGTTGACTTTTCCAACCTCGGGGGCATTCAAGCTTGGGTGCCAGGTGGGTCTTGCAGCATCTCATGCAACAGGGATGCCGTGGTGGGAGGCCCACCATGCAGGATACCAGCTATGCCCACAAAAACCCGGAGGGGCTGGGAGCGGCTTCCCCAGTGAGTGCTTCCATCCTCAGAATCCACAGAGGAGGCAGGACCCACCGCAGGACTGTGGGAGCAGCACTGCCCAAGCCAGGCCCGCTCCTGCCAGAAAGCCACCGGCATACATGAGAGCTAGTGCGGAAGTGTCCTGGGTGTTTTACCCTTGGGATGATTTTATGAATAAACTTCTAAAATTCCACTATCTAATGGGTGCGATAACATGGCAGAGGGGAAAGAGTAGAGAACTTTGATCCCGTCCTGGTTCAAACTCCAGCTCTAAACTGTACTGTACAGCCCTGTGACTTGGCATGAGTCACAGTGTGGGTCTCAGCTTCTCCATTTCAAAATGAGAGCGATGATCTATACCTCCAGGAGTGGGTTGGAGCCTAGAGATTAGAGAGGTAATTACACACACACACACACACGTATACATATATACATACATAGATATCATATATACAAACATACAGAGATAGAAATTGCGTACATGTATGTATGTATATGCATACAGATGCGTTTGTATGCCTAGTATGTGACTGGCACACCATGCCTGTTCAGTAAGTGATACTGAAATCAGAATCAGATGGGAGTTGACATTTAGCTGGCAAGAGTGATCTTTTTTTTTTTTTAATTTTTATTTAAGTAGAATTTAGTGTATTAGTAGTTTGAGGGGTAGAATTTAGTGATTCCTCAGTTCCATGTAACACCCAGTGCTCATTCCATCAAGTGCCCTCCCTCATGCCCATTACCCAGTGGTCGCATGTCCCTGCCCACCTCCCCTCTAGCAGCCCTCTGTTTCCTAGAGTTAAAAGCATAGGGGAAGGGAAGAAAAAATAAAATAAGATAAAAACAGAAAGGGAGGCAAACCATATTGAAGGGGGAGACAAACCATGAGAGACTGTGGACTCTGAGAAACAAACTGAGGGTTTGGGAGGGCAGGGGGATGCAGGTTTGGGTAAGCCTGGTGGTGGGTATTATGGAGGGCACGTATTGCATGGAGCCCTGGGTTTGGTGCATAAACAATGAATTCTGGACACCGAAAAGAAATAAAATAAAATAAAATGAAAAAAAAAGTAATAATAATAATAATCATGTCATTCCTCTGCTCAGAACTTCTAGTTGTTTCCTACTGCATTCAGAATTATGCAATCCATTGGGCACCTGGGTGGCTCAGTCGGTTAGGTGTCTGCCTTCAGCTCAGGTCATGATCCCAGGGCCTGAGACCATGGTGCTCCGGGCTCTGTTGGGCATCTGCTTCTCATTTTCTCTACCCTCCCCCCACAATTTGTGTGGGTGCTCTCTATGTCTCTCTGACAAATAAGTAAATAAAATCTTAAAATTTAAAAAAAAAAAAGAATAACACGCAGACCATCCTTCCCCTGTCTGGCAAGGTTCAACTGGATCTAGCCCCTGACTACTTCTTAGATCTATGTGGCGGCTTTTCACTTTTTCCAAACCACCAGCTCTTTTCTACCCCAGAGCCTTTGCACTTAACCATACTTTCTACCAGGACTTCACTACTCCTTTGATTTCTTTCTGTGTCTTCTTCTTATTGTACAGATAGATGTCAGCTCCCTAAAGAGGCCTTCATCGATGTTCCAATTTAAATTATTCTCTGACATTGCCTCATATTTTGACTATTTGACTGTTTTCACGGTGCTCACCTTTATTTTAAATCAACAAGCATATTCATATGGCTCTGTGTTTATTACCCAGCTCAGCCCATTGGAACAGGAGCTCCCTCAGAGCCTTCATTTTCCCTTGATCTACAGAGCTTAGAACAGGGCCAAGAACCAAGTAGGGACTCCTTATCCATCTGTTCAATGAATAAACCAGTGAACTTCATAGTCAACCACATTCTCTCCAAATCTGGGGATATGCAGGCTGCCCAGGATCTCAGGAATGAAGCAAAATGCAGGACTGATTGTAATCAGAAGGCACTTCTCACTTCCAGAGACCACAAGCTGGGCTGTGACCTAAACAGGAACAGTGTAACTGGAAAAACTAATCACCATGAGCAAGATCTTGAGCGATTTGAATTTAAAACCTTTACAAATGTTTAAAACTGATGCCAACAGCAAGTTCAACCCATAGACATAATAATGTAGGTGGTCTAGATGTCTCATCTGATTTTGATCTATTTCTCTGTCCTTCCATCTAGTCAACAGTAACCGAGACCAAACAATGTGTTAATTCTGTGTTTGTTTCAGTCTCTAAGTTCTTCCAAAAGAGCTTTTCATGTATTATTTCAAGTGACTTCTGAACACAGTTTCCTGACATTCATCATTGGAAGGATAAATCTAAAGATAAACTGAACTACAAATATATACATATATATATTGAGAAGAAAAATCCCTCGTATACAGCCAACCCTTCCTCAAAGACCACTTGGGCCAACCCTACTCTGTAGCAAGATCTTTTCCTCCAAATCCCTTAAACATGTGTGCACAGAATCTGTATCTCCCCATCTTAGCCTTGGCCTGCTTCATGCAGAATCATGTTGTCATAGAAAGAATACCAGCTTCATCAAATAAAATCTCAGCTCCATCATTTACTATCTGTGCGTCTTTGAACAAGATATTGAAATTCTCAGAGTTTCATTTCATTCTGTTGTAAAATAGACATCATAATAATCTCACGGCATTGTGAGAAATAAATGTGAAAAGTATGTCAAATTCCTGGCACACGGTAGCTGTTCAAAACATGGAAGTCGCTCTGACCACGACTACTGCTACCATACCATTGTTATCATCACTATTATTACTATTACCATTATGTCATTACTGCTTCCTCTCTGTCTGTCTTGACTTGTCAGTTGGTCTTGCTGGCAGGCCACAGAGCATGCTTTCTTATGGCTTCTTTGTACTTAATAATACTACAGTAACAGTCAATGCTTCATAAAGGCTTACTGATCAGGTTAATTTTCATACAACTACAAAGTCAAGTTCAACCAACATTTGCGGAAGTTTCCCAATGTGGTGCAAACTGTGATACACACCTGCATGCATGGGGATAAAAGAAGAGGACATTCCCTGGTGTGATTTCAAGGACACCAGAGAAGCCAGGCTGCCCTGTCCTTGTTTTCCTTTTTCTGATGGCTCATGCCTAGGATTCAACCATTTACATGCTATCTGTGTAGCTTAAGACTTTAGTCAGAATGCAAACACCTATGGGAGGGCTGTTTTGTTTAATCCCTATTTGTTTGTTTGTTCGTTTGCTTGTTTTTAAGATTTTATTTGAGAGAGAGAGCATGAACATAAGAGTAGGAAGGGCAAGGTAATTCTAACCATAACCTAAATGTAATCTGACTCTAACCCAGGACCCTGGGACCATGACCCAAGCCAAAGGCAGACGCTTAACTGACTGAGCCACCCCAGTGCCCCATTTAATCCCTGTTTGTAATGAAGAGGCCTGAGAGCATTTGCCTGGAATCAACGGAGAATGAGGACCCCTGAGCTCTGAAGGGAGGAGGGACGGCCCGGAGCAGGAAACCTCAAGGGCAGGAGGCAGTCAGAATCAGTCCTTGTCCAGTCTTTTTGAATGGAAAAATCTCTGAAGTTAAAATGATCACAGAAGTGAAGGGGGAGTGTGTGGCCTACCTGGTACCTGCCTGAGCAAGCAGAATCCCTTGTCCCTGTCAGTACCCTCTGGGTCACAGGAATCCTACTCAACCTGCAGCATTTCTCCATCCTAGGAGCTAGGAGGATATATGGATTCCTTCCCTGTTTTGTCCTGCATCAGGAATCACATTCTGAATTTATGGGCTTCCCAGTATCATCTCTGCTCAGGTGTTCTCCTGGGAACAAAGCCAGACAGAGACATTGGCAAGATCTGATGAGACCTCCTCCCCGCCTTTGCTGGATTTTGGTCACCTGCCAGTTTAATTGCCAGAGCACTTCTCCAGCATCCACCTGCCTTGGGATTCATTTCCAAAGAGCAACATGAAAGTGACCGCTTCAGTGTCTCCTGGCAACAGTGAGCTTGTAAAGCAGGCGGTCGATCTCACCACTCTTCGGGGAAAGTACTACGTGGAGATGGTTTAGAAATTCAGTTGAATTTGGCCAAGTCCTGTAGCAGGCCTGGCCTGAGCCCCACGGGGAATCAGAGATGTATCAATAACAGCTCTTGCCCTCTGGAAGCGTGCAGTCTACTGAAGAAGGAAGATCCCAAACGTAGGACCCAACCCTCAGTAGTACGTAATAGAAGTAATCGAAGTTGACTGTCAAGAATACACAGCAGAATGAAATATTTAAGGAGATGTTTTCTAAACTGGAGTGAAATCTGCATAAAAAGGTGCTGACCAAACCAACTACGAGTGGAAGGGCCACTGCAGGAGCAGAGAAAAGGCAGAGAAGCCTGGGCGACTTGTGTGTGGAGCAGACAGCGGGAGCAAGGGGGGAGGCAGGCAGGCTGAGAGCCACCACCCCAGTCTGGTGCTACCAAGGTCTGTGGGACTGGGGGGAGGGGCCAGATTATGGGTGAGGCCAGATTATGATGGACTGAGAGCTTTGAGGCCTGTTAAAAAATTTGCATTCCCCACCCCACCCCTAAGTAATTAACATCACCAAAGGTCAGAGAAGGAGGCACGCTCTCAGCCTCAGCGGTGTTCAAGGGCAGACACTCCAGTGGTTGGATGGGCGGTGGGGAGGAAAAATGATGCTGCAGGCCAGATGCCAGAAAAAGATGACAGA
The DNA here is from genome assembly GCF_010015895.1 of Lontra canadensis. Taxonomy (NCBI): domain Eukaryota; kingdom Metazoa; phylum Chordata; class Mammalia; order Carnivora; family Mustelidae; genus Lontra; species Lontra canadensis. The sequence continues at coordinate 13,139,686 of NW_022631026.1, read as the reverse complement.
CAGTTCCTACTGCCAAGACCCTGGTGGATCCCACTCCTAGGCAAACTGCATGGGAAGGGAGGATCATTTAAAGCTGCAGGTACTGAAAAAGCTTTCGTGCACATTGACAGCCCTTCCTTTGGAAAATGGGTAACTGGTAGATTGTTCAAGTCTCAGTTGATGTCCCAGTGAGTCCTGGCAAAAAGAGATAGAGCCTGGGGTCACAGGCAGCTGCATGCACTGTGGTTACCATCAGTGGATGCATTCATTTCGTGGAGCCTGACTTAGCCCTTGTGCTGGGATCACTGAGCACTTTCGGGCATTCCTCTCAACAGACAGATCCACCCAAGTCGGAGCGGGCCTGCCCCCTAGAGACCCTGTAGGAAGCTCCAAGGAGCTTTGGCACAAGGAAGTACCACATTCGCTGACTCACTCCCTCATCCACTGCACAAATATTTGTGGAGTTCACTCTAATGATTAAATCCTTTCAACGAAGGGAAAGGACTTTACCGTGCTCTTTATTAGTTATTGGATTTTCCATTTCTTGGTGTGGGGGTGGAGAAGATGCAATAAAGGCAAATAGTTTGAAATTGATCGTTTTCTTCTCTCCTGGGTAATTTCCTGGCAACTGACAAAATTTGCAGCCTATGAGAAGCAGTCACAGACTTGTTGGGAAACCTCTCCCCTTATAGTTTAGACTTTAAAAAATAATCTCTCTAAGCCCCCAACTTCCTTATTTGTAAAATGAGAATAGTATCACTGACCTTACAGGACAGCTGCAAACAGGTTCGCCACCACAACGAAATGGAAAGCAGGGCAGGGCCGAGCTCTAGGGGGCACCATTCACATATACTAGGATGTGAACAAGGCCCACGGGAGTAGCACGATACACAACTTCCACAACCATACATGGCAGCCCTAGTGCTGACAGAGGATCAAGGGAAAAAAGCTACGAAAGCACTTTATAAACTGTAAAGGGCTGTTATCATCATCATAGCTATTGCCCAGGACATCCAAGGAAATACATAAATCCCAACAATGAGGCCAGGGGCACAACTGAGCTATGAGCAGCCTGAATTGATGTTAAGGGTATACAGAAGAGCAACAAAGAACTTGACCCCAGCAGATGGGCAACCTTACAAGCCATGACCTGCTAAGGGCAGTGGATTAGGAATCAAAGAAAAAGGGAGCAGAGAATCACAGTACAGATGTATGCTGAGTGTTTACTTTATTCCAGACACTCTTCCAACATATTACATGTGTTGTCCAATTTAATCCCCACGACCACCCTGTAAGGTGAGTACTGCCTTCCAGTTTAGAGGTGAGAAAATGCTACACAGTGTTAGCAGATGCTTGACCAGGGAATCATGGGCTAGAAGCAGTGGAGCAAAGAGTGGCAAGCAGGCAGGCTCCTCCAACAGTGTGGTTTCAACCACCACCTCCTGCCCCAACAGAAGATAAACCACACTGTGCATGAGACTCTTGGTGCAGAATCTGGGCATCAGCCAGCCAGTTGGGGAAAGAGATGAGGCCAACATATCATGTGCTGATGGTATACTGGGTGGTTCTAGATGGTCATCCCTGGCCTCCGGGAGCTTGCCCTGTGTCTGCGGCCATCAAAAATCCAGGAGACAATCAGTAAATCAGTCATGTGGTACCATGCAACTGCGTGCTGAACAAAAGGAAACAAATTCCTGAAAGGCTTTCTAAGGGACCTGGAGCCTGATCAGGGTCTTAGAAGGAAGAATCTGGAAGGAGGTGGAAGGGAGAGGTGCTGTCTCCAAATTTCCCTTGCGTGGGGTGTGATTAGGTTGTGGGTGGGGAGATGACACAGAAGTGGCCTGGTTCTTCTGATGGAGATACTACTTCTAGGCACCTGCACTCACCCCATATACTCTGCCTCCTCTCCAACCACTACAAAGACATGGTAGTGCTGCTGTTTCAGACACAGTTTAAAATGTAAGCCAAATTATGCCACTTGTCTACTCAGATTTCTTTCTTTTTTTTTTTTTTCCTGCTCAAAATTCTTTCGCAAGATTACATCTCACTCAAGATCGGGGGGGAAAATAAAAAAGCTTTTAATCGTAATCTTCCCATCCTTCACACATTCACTATTTCTCTAGACTCATTTTCCCCTTGTTCCTTCTGCCTGAAGGTCCCATTAGCCTCCTGCTAGCCCTTGAGTTCTACACACAAGTATCTACCTCAGGACCTTTGCACTTGCTTCCTTACTTGAAACGCTCTTCCCCCTGAGATCCCAAATTCTCCCTCCCTCACAAGCTCCAGATTTCTTCAATGCTGATTTATCGAAGTGGTCTTGCCTAACCACTCTACATATGGCATCAAACTTGGCACTCCCTAACTCTATTTCCCAAATGATGTCCTCCATGACACATAGCTTCTGTTGCTATCATTGTTTCCTGCTCCTCACATTTGGATGTAAACCCTTTGAAAAGCAGACCTATGTGTATTTTGTCCACTGCTATTGGGAATAAAAAAGTGCATAGTACAGTGTCTGGCATCCGGTAGGGCTCAAGTAATATCTTTTGAATGAATAAAGTAGTCTGATTTAACACGTTAGCTTCTCCTTTTTTTTTTTTTTCCTTTAAGATTTTTATCCAATAAAGTGTTCTGCTCCTCAAGAAAAAGTGAAGCTGAAAACCACTGCTCTAAATTACAGAAGCTATTGCTTGGACAAATTTAGGCCATCATTTTGAAACATTGTGAAGTAAAACCCCATTCTAGGCATCTCGGACTCTAAACTTGGCAGTGACAGGATTGAATCCAAAATAGAGACACTGGTTTTCAGGAGGAAGCAATTGTTACCATCCCTTCCCGCATCTTGGTTTCTAAATGATCTTCTTCTGCAGCACAATCTCTAAGTTCCCACCGCAGGGCTGAGACAAATGATAAGGCCCTCTCCAAGCAGCGTTGTCAACCTGACAAGACTACTGGGCAGGATTTCTGACGTCATGCCTGGGCCCACAAGACGAAGTGAATGGTCCTGTGGCTGGTTGCCTATTCCAGAAGCACTTTCTGGGCAGTCTCTCTGTCTGATGCTTTTGAAGCCACACTGACTGTTCTTGGATGACTTATCTTGCCAAGCCAATGAGAAGCTGTCTCGAGATGATAAAGCTGGAGAGGTACCTTAGCAACTCATGGAGCCTTATTGTGTTTCTTCAAATACAGACTTTATAATTCATTCCCTCCTATCTCTTGAGAGCATAATCTCCATGAAGACAGAAACATAATGGGGTTTGGTCGCTCACTCCCCCGCTCCTACCGCAGTCCTGACACAGAGTCAGTACCCAAAATGGATTGTGGGATGAGTGAATGCATAGAGAGAACCTGCACATTTATAAGGCAAAGACGTTCTCAGAGCCTTCTATGCGTTGTGCACAGAAATACAAAAGAGACAGAATCATGGTGTTCCAGCGGGCGGGGGGTGGGGGGGCAGGGGCCATCATGCCGGCTCTTTGACAGGCAGAAGCAAACATGAGCATCACCCTTGGGGGTTCTCAGTCTAATGTGGAGTGAAGACAGACATGCAGACAACCATCTATAAAACAAAGCAGAATGAAATAATAGCAAATACCGTTATGAGGCATAGAGGAGCATAAGGAAAGGAACAGCTGAGTCTGACCTGAAAGGGGTAGGCACAGAACATGTCTGAGCATGCTGTTGCTGCTGAGCCTTCAAGTCCAAGAGGAAATTCTTCAGTCAGTGCTGCAGTCAGAAAGAATAGTAAAAATGTGCGGGAACAATCCTTCCCCCTCACGTCTTCCTCCAGAACAGTGGGCTGAACATCAGGACACTCTTCAAGAAACGGCCACTTTAAAAAAGTGTCTGCTCCATTATGGAATGATTTTTTTGGTAAATACAGTAAAAATGCCAAAACAATGAGAACTTACTATAACTGACTTAGGAGTTAAGTTGATGGCATCCAAGGCCAAGTTGAGCAGCACTGCTGTGTGATTCAGGAACAAGCAAACAATAGTCAGATGGCAGAGGCGGCATGCAGATGGGCCAGGCCTCGCCACAGGAGGGCCCAAGGTGTTGAGCTGTGAGGGGCAACCCTGCACCCATCCTTCTTTAGTGTTCACCTCTAGGACCTGTGAGTTCTATGGAGAACATAGGGCTGCCAGAAAATTAGGGACAATGTGAGATCTTCAACACTGATATTCTATTAGTTCAGTCTTCCTGACAATTTTTTTTTTTAAATGAGCAGAAGTATTGAGTTTGATCCCTGCCTGAATTATGTCCTGCAAGGGAGAGAGAGACAATATTTCTAGGTTAGATCAGGCACCTCTGCATCTCACAAGTGGGGTTTTTACTCTCTGAATGTATATGGTAGAATGACTAATTTCTATATTTTTATAGTCTTTAAAGAAAATCATTCTCCATGGGGGCCAGGACGGCTGAGTCGGTGAAGTGTCTGAGTCTTGGTTTCATCTCAGGGCGTTATCTCAGAGTCATGAGATCAAGCCCTGCATTGGGCTCCACGTTCAGCATGGAGTCGGCTTGAGAGTCTCTCTCCCTCCCACCACCCCTCCCCCCCTTGTGTGTACACATGCTTGCATTCTCTCTAAAATAAATAAATAAAATCCTTTTTTAAAAGTCATTTTCCAAATCTTCAACTTAAACCTATATTTCAGTTTGATGAAATAGATCTGCAGTGACTCCAAAGCAACAGCATACACTGCCTGGTGCGGTCTGCTGGTTACCTCACAAACCCACTGTCAGCACATTTTCTGAGATGGTAGGAGGGAGACATTTTATCATCAAGAGTTTCAAGGGAAAGAACTCTTTCCCCTCAGACTTCTGATAGAAGTAAAACTCTCTGGAGTTAAAAACAATAAGATGAGGAAAAAAACTCTGTTCACCCTTCTATTCAACATAGAGGTCCTATTCGGTGCCTTAAAAACAGATAAGAAACAAAGATAAAGAGGTATAAAAACTGGGCAGAAAAAAGATAAAATATATTATTCGTAACATGTTTCTTTATGTTGAAAACGCACAGTAATCCACAGATTTATTATTAGAATTATTTGGAGATGCAGGAGCACCTGGATGGCTCATTTGGTTAAATGATGGGCTCTTGATTTCAGCTCAGGTCATGATCTCCACACTGGGTATGGAACCTGCTTAAGATTCTCTCTCTCCCTCTGCCCCGCCCTCACCTTCTCTCCCTCTCTTTAAAAAAAAAAAAAAAAAAGAATTATTCGGAGCTGTTAGCAAATTTGCTAGATACAAAATTCATATTGAAAATTAATTCTCTATCTATATACCAACAATAAAAATTGGAAAATATTAATTTTTAAGAAGAATATCTTTTTTTTAAGATTTTATTTATTTATTTGACAGAGAGAGAGAGAGCACAAGCAGGGGGAGAGACAAGCAGAGGGAGAGGGAGAAGCAGACTCTGTGCTGAGCAGAGAGCCTAAGGTGAGGCTTGATCCCAGGGCCCTGAGATCATGACCTGAGCCAAAAGCAGTCGTTTTAACTGACTGAGCCACCCAAGTGCCCCAAGAAGCATATCTTCATAATAACAACAATAACAATGAAAACCCTGAGAATATTTAGAAATAAATCTCACAAAGATATGCAGTATCCTTATGGATAATATAAAATTTTATTGAAAGACTGCTGAAGAACAATAAAGAAAATTAAAAGATACACAATGGTCCTTGGGTGAAAAAAAAAACCCTCAATATTGTAAACTCAACAATTCTCCCCATGTATCTGCAAAGATTCAATGCAATTGCAATTAAAAGCCATACGTAGTTATGTGTGAGAAGTGAAAAAGTAATTCTATGATGAATATGAAAGAGCAAAGGGCAATATTCAGACAGTCCTAAAAAGTGATCTAGTGAATTATTTGCCCTACCAGATATCAAGATGTGGTAGGAAGAAGAAAAGAGGTGAAAAAGGGGGAGGAGGAAGAGGTAGAGAAGAAAAAGGCTGTAGAAATCATGGGAAAACTGGTACTGGCACAGACATAGGAAAATGGTCACAAATTTATGACAAAGTTAAAACTGCAGATGAGTGGACAAATGTCATCATTCCTTAGCAGATCCTGGAGTATTTAGTTATCCATATGGGACAATAATTGAAGCTGGATCCCTACCTCATACTATACCAGAATCTATTCCAAGTTAACTAAACACTTAATTGTAAAGGTAAAGCCATAAAAGATTCAGAAGACAATGTCTGAGAATCCTATTATGATCTTGTGGTAGGAAAGGATTCTTAAAACAAGAATGCACAAAATACAAAGAAAAAGACTGATTATTTTTAAGCTTAAAAATATAAATGTTATTGAGAAAAAGATTCTATAAAAGGAGTAAAAAAGATAAGCCTCAAATATAAGATATAACTTGCAAAGGTTATTATCTAAGTTATAGAACTCCCACAAAGCAATTTTTAAAATGAAAAAATAGTTGAACAAAGGACATAGTGCTTCCCTATGACCCTGCAATTGCACTACTGGGTATTTACCCCAAAGATACAGATGTAATGAAAAGAAGGGCCATCTGTATCCCAATGTTTATAGCAGCAATGACCACGGTCGCCAAACTGTGGAAAGAACCAAGATGCCCTTCAACGGACAAATGGATAAGGAAGATGTGGTCCATATACACTATGGAGTATTATGCCTCCAACAGAAAGGATGAATACCCAACTTTTGTAGCAACATGGACGGGACTGGAAGAGATTATGCTGAGTGAAATAAGTCAAGCAGAGAGAGCCAATTATCATATGGTTTCACTTATTTGTGGAGCATAACAAATAACATGGAGGACAAGGGGAGTTAGGAGAAGGGAGTTGGGGAAAATTGGAAGGGGAGGTGAACCATGAGAGACTATGGACTCTGAAAAACAATCTGAGGGGTTTGAAGCGGCGGTGGGTGGGAGGTTGGGGGAACCAGGTGGTGGGTATTAGAAAGGGCATGGATTGCATGGAGCACTGGGTGTGGTGCAAAAACAAGGAAAACTGTTATGCTGAAAATTTAAAAAAAAAAAAAAGCTAAAAAAAAGGACATAGTAAGAATTTCATGACAGAGGAAACACACACACAAAACCCATAAAATTATGAAAAGATCCTCAAGCTCTTAATTGATCATGTAAAAGTCAATTAAAACTACAATGAGACACCGTTCCAAACCCAGCAGACTGACAAAATTGAAAAGTTGGTCCAAAAGTTGGAACAATTTGGACAAAAAATAAATTACATGGCATTGGATTCTAATCTTGAGTATAAAGTAAATATCCATGAGTCCATAATGATATAAATAATTGACTAAATGAATTAATAAATGGGAAGAAGAGACAAACCTTCTACACAGAAGAATAAAAAACCATCATGTAGATACTCCACTCCAGAGATTTTTCATAACTCCCCATTTCTTATGTGTGGGCTGCACATAATGACTTCCTCCAAAGTGTACGGTATGGAAAAGGAAGCAAAAAGAGTAAGTTTATAGGAAAATATTCTGGCAATGGTACTTCAGTGAGGTGGTCAAGGTCAGCAAGTCATGTTGGCCGTATATATGTACCCTGGAAATGAACAGAGGTAAGTGGCACTTGACCTCTGTGATCTTCTTCCCACCAAACCCGTAACTTCCATATGGTTGTGGGAAGAACATCAGACAAATTCCAATCCAGGAGTATCCTACAAATTCCCTGACCAGCATTGTTGGCAAGGACCAAGCTCAGCAAATGGTAGCCTGTGGCCGAATCCAGCCTACCATCTGCTTTTGTAAATCAAGTGTTATTGGAACATAGACACACCCATTCTTTGCATATTGTCTACTGCTACTTTCCTCTGCAACGGCAAAGTAGTCGTGACACATACTCTGTGTCCTGCAAAGCCAAAAATAATTGCTTTCTGGCTCTTACAGAAAAATGTTGCTGGCACCTTCCATCTTCAAAGCCGGCAAGGGCAGGTCAGATCCCTCCTTTGCTTCTAATTTCTCCAACTCCTCCTTATGCCACATCTCTCTGACTCCAGCCAGAGAAAACTATCTGCTTTTAAGAGCTCGTGTGGTTAGATCAGGCCTATCTGGGGAATACAGAATAATCTCCCTCTTTTAAGGCCTGGAAACCTTAATTTTATCTGTAAAATCCTTTTTGCTATGTAAGGTAACAGTGATTTGACTATGAAGGTCTTTAGGGAGTTGTTCTGCTGATCCCCAAAATTACTGGGAAAGTATTCACCCAGGAGCAGCATGACAAATGCACTGCCCAAGGGTCACCACCCCTTTTTGCAGGCCCCTGACACACATGGCTAAGCCATCCTGATTCTTTCTTCAAATCTCAAGTAGCCTTGCCATCCTTCACATTAGGCAAAAGGACCAACAAATTGGCTTTGGCCTATGAAGTGAAACCCATTTTATTATCCTGGCATAGGGCCCACCACAGAGCTAGAATTTGAGAAATACCATCTTTTAGCTATGGGACTTTATGCAAATCATTAACATTTCTAGGCCTTCATTCCTTTCTCTCAAAAATGGAGATAATGTCATTTGCCTTAACCTTCTTCACAGGGCTGTGTGAGAATCATGTGAAGGGGGAGCAAAAAAGACCGTTTATGGAGGCCTACCATATGCTAGGGATTGTACCAGATTCTTGGCACATACAACTTCATTTTATCCTTACACCAACCTCCTGGTGTGGACTCCACTCTACCTATTTAACCAGCAAAGAAGACGAAGCTCAAAGAGGCTAAGTGACTCATTCAATGTAACACAGCTAGTAAATGACAGAGCAGGGATCGAACCTCTTATCTGTCCCAAAGCATGACCCCTCCCCTGGACCAATCAATTCCCCATGATACATTACACATGCAAGAGACTGCAAAAATGAAAAACCTAGAGCTGCACCTGCTCTCCCATTGGCAAGTGGGGAGCAGAGCTACTGTATTTAACCCCTACCCCTGCTACGTTCTCAAGTATTTCCACACTGGGTTCTTCAAAGCCAGTGGTAGCATTTCCCTCTGTTCTTTTATCCTCCAAGGACAACAGAAGCCTAATTCAGTCCAACAAATGTTCTGACCTCAGTTTACAATCCATGTCCAAATGTCTAGTTCTCCAACATCAAACTCCTCTCAGTTCAGACACAGCATTTAGCTAGATTTTTGGTGGCCCCACCTTCCCTACACCAGTCACTCAGACCACTTGTCTCCCTCTAGCAATTCTTACTCATTTCTTCTCCCCCATGGGGTGAGTCTGGGTTCAGCCATCTCTCCAAATCAATCCTGTAGACTGTTTCCTCACAGGGAATTGGGCTGACCCATGACGGTGACCATGGCCATAATCATGGTGTGATTTATTATATGCTGACTTTTTCTCTTTATGTCTTTAGTCTCATTTAATTCCCATAACAACCTATGGCACAGGTGCTCATGTTAAGGATGGAGCAACTGAAGAACAATGCAGCTGGGTAACTTTTCCTGGGTCACACAGGTCATAAATGGCTGGGCAAGAAGTTAAATCATTGCCCAAGGTCAGGAGTTCTCAGTTCAGGGCACTGGAAAATTTGTTTTTGGAGCAATGCTTATCCTGCAAACCCTAATGTCTTTTCTTTGTTGGAAAGACTCAAATGAAGCCAAGGGCTTCGTGATGATCATGGGGCATGGGGGAGTGAATCCTGGAAGATTAGGGATTCGGTAGAATCCAGCAAAATTATGAAAGGTCAAGATTTGTTTCATCTCTTGGCCCTACTTTTCTTTTTCAGTCCTCTCTTTGGTGACCACGGAGTTCTCTGGTCAAGTTCACTGGGGTCCTGCCAAACCTGGCTGCAAATCTCTGTCTGCCAGTTGGGAACTTCCAACAAATCTCTTAATTCTTCTCTATTCTAATGACCTCATCTGCAAGATGGAGATAATAGCACACATACTTCACAGCAATGGTTCTCAAACTGTGGTCCTCAACCACACCATCAGTATCATCTGGGACCTTGTTCTAAATGCAAATTCTTGAGCCCCACCCCACACCTACTGAATCAGAACCTTTGGAGGTAGAGCCCAACACTGTATTTACAAGTTCTCCAGATGATTCTGATGCACACAAAGATTGACAACCACTGCTTTAGGGTTATTCTGAATCTTCAATAAGATTAAGTCTATAAAGAGCTAAGCCTGGCTGGCACACAATTCCAGAAACTGAAAGATCAGGATACTTCAGATTCCTTTAAAAACAGGAAGAACTGCGCATTGATGAGTCATCAACACTTTAGTGTGAACTAGTTTAAAATATTTTGTAGGAAGTATTTGTACAAAGCAGTGAGATTTAGTAGACTGTTTTTTTGTTTTTTTGGTTTTTTTTTTTGTCTATCATTAAAGGCAAAAACAGATGGCAGAACTGGGGCTCAAAGAGGTCAATATTTTTCCCAAGGTTACCTGGAGAGAAATCCAGAAATAAAATCCAGACTGACTCTGCACTTGGTTCATTTTCCAGCCCCCACTCTCCTGTTCAGCATTAACTACAAGCACCCTCATGGGAAGGGAATTCATCAAGATCAAGGCCTCCGCACTGGCTCAGGCCAGGCACAGGGACCAACTGAGAACTGGCTGTGTGTTGAAAATCTGATTCTCAGATGCCGAAAGTCTCCTGTCTGAGGAACCGACTAATTGTTCTTACCTCTGCCCTACTTGCTGATGAAGGCAAGAAAGTGTGACCTTCATCTGCAAGGAGGCATTCCTCTCTCATTCCTGCTAAAAATAAAAGAATCATTGTAACCAAAACTTATGCAAAGGCCAATTTAAACAGATCTAAATAGGTCACACACTAGAATTCTTTTACCGCGTTAGCCACCTAGTGTTCTCGAGGTGACAAAACATATGTGCAGGTAAAGGAAGCCCGATCTGTTTTTAGTCTGAGCTGACAAAAATGTGCTGGTGTGTTGTCAGTTGTGGCCACAATTCCCGGGGCAGTGATGCTAGAAGTTGAGAGTCTGTGCTCATTACAGGGTTGAGATGTTTTTCATCCGTATCAGGAACCGGGCAACATGCTAGGTGGATGGGGTTGAAAGGAGGAGTTGCTCACTGAGACAGTTGCAATGTCTGACAAGAGCTGAGGTAAAGTCCAGAAAGGCTAGAACATTCTCTCGGCTCCAATGGTGAAGACACCTAGACATCGGAAATGTCTGTGTCTCCTGGCTTCTTGGGGTCTACGAGTAAAGCCAACTTCTGATCAAGAGCTGGAAACTGGACTAAGTGGTTGGGGAGAGGAGAGAGGATAAGTAAGTGTAGGGGGCTTCATCAGCCAGCCAGCCACGGTCAGGTTAAAAATCCCATATTATGGGATTCCTATTGTTTTTTGTACCTTGCCATTTGTGTGGGTCTCCCTAAGGACTATCACCAGGTTCAGTGCAGTCTTCTGAGAGTTCTAGCTTACCTCAGATAAGCTGGAAGGAGCCAGGAGGAACTGCCATGTCTCCATTGGTATCTTAGTCTTCTAGAAACCACCTGAAAGGGTCACAAGAGTCAGAGCAACCTGTAGGGGAGGCGAAGCCTCAGGAAGAAAGGTCCTCAACTTTAGAGTTCTGAGTGGTATTTGATTTACGGCAGTGAGCCTCTACAACAGCTACATCTCTAAATCTGGTGAATAGGCTGAACCTTGGTATATTCTTCATTTTTTAAAAGCATCATTTAATTTCTTTTTTTTAATTTATTTCTTTCAGTGCTCCAGAATTCATTGTTTATACATCACACCCAGTGCTCCATGCAATATGTGCTCTCTGTAATACCCACAACGAGGCTCACCCAACCCCTCAACCTCCCACTCCAAAACCCTCAGTTTGTTTCTCAAGAATCCACAGTCTCTAATGGTTCGTCTCCCCCTCCAGTTTTCCCCAACTCCCTTCTCCTCTCCATCTCCCAATGTCCTCCATGTTATTCCTTAGGCTCCACAAGTAAGTGAAACCATATGATAATTTACTCTCTCTGCTTGACTTATTTCACTCAGCATAATCTCCTTCAGTCTGATCCATGTGGATGCAAGATTTGGCTATTCATTCTTTCTGATTGAGGTGTAATATTCCATTGTATATACGGACCATATCTTCTTTATCCATTTGTCTGTTGAAGTACATCTTGGCTCTTCCCACAGTTTGGCTACTATGGCCATTGCTACTATAAACATTGGGCTACAGATGGCTCTTCTTTTTATTACATCTGTATCTTTGGGGTAAATACCAAGCAGTGCAATTGCAGGGTCATAGGGAAGCTCTATTTTTAATTTCTTAAGGAATCTCCACACTGTTTTCCAAAGTGGCTGCACCAACTTGCATTCCCACCGACAGTGTGAGAGGGTTCCCCTTTCTCCACATCCTCTCTAACACATGTTTACTGTCTTGTTAATTTCGGCCATTCTAACTGGTGTAAGGTGGTATCTCAATGTGTTTTTTTTTTTTAAGATTTTATTTATTTATTTGACAGACAGAGATCACAAGCAGGCAGAGAGTCAGGCAGAGAGAGGAGGAAGCAGGCTCCCCGCTGAGCAGAGAGCCCGATGCGGGGCTCGATCCCAGGACACTGAGATCATGACCTGAGCCGAAGGCAGCGGCTTAATCCACTGAGCCACCCAGGCGCCCCCTCAATGTGGTTTTGACTTGAATCTCCCTGAGGGCTAATGATGATGAACATTTCTTCATGTGTCTCTTAGCCATTTGTATGTCTTCTTTGGAGAAGTTGTCTGTTCATGTCTTCTGCCCATTTTTTGACATGATTATCTGTTTTGTGCATGTTGAGTTTGAGGAGTTCTTTATAGATCTTGGATATCAGCCCTTTTTCTGTAGTGTCATTTGTGAATATGTTCTCCCATTCCATGGGTTGCCTCTTTGTTTTGTTGACTGTTTCCTTTGCTGTGCAGCCAGCATTACCTTGATCCCCAGGCAAAGACCCCACCAACAAGGAAAATTTCAGACCAATATTCGTGATGAATATGGATGCCAAGATTCTCAATAAGATCCCAGCTAATATGGTTCCAGCAGTACATTAAAAAGATTTCCCACCATGACCAGGTGGGATTTTTCCCTGGGATGCAAGGGTGGTTCAACATTCGCAAATCAATCAATATGATAGAACAAATCAATAAGAGAAGAGAGAAGAACCCTACGGTCCTCTCTATTGATGCAGAAAAAGCATTTGACAAGATACCACATCCGTTCCTGATTAAAACTATTCAAGATATAGGGACAGAAGGAACATTCCTCAACTTTATAAAATCTTTCTATGAAAAACCCACAACAAATATCATCCTCAATGGGGAAAAGCTGACAGCCTTCCCTTTGAGATCAGGAACATGACAAGGATACCCACTCCTGCCACTCTTGTTCAACATAGTATTAGAAGTCCTAGCAACAGCAATCAGACAACAAAGAGAAATAAAAGGTATTCAAATTGGCAATGAAGAAGTCAAACTCTCTCTCTTTGCAGATGACATGATACTTTATATGGGAAACCCAAAAGACTCCACCCCCAAACTACTAGAACTCATACAGCAATTCAGTAATGTGGCAGGATACAAAATCAACATGCAGAAATCAGTTGCTTTCTTATACACTTACAATGAAAATATAGAAAGGAAAATTAGAGAAATGATTCCATTTACTATAGCACCAAGAGCCGTAAGATACCTGGGAATAAACCTAACCAAAGAGTTAAAGGATCTGCACTCGAGGAACAGAATGCTCAGGAAAGAAATTGAAGACACAAAAAGATGGGAGAGCATTCCTTGCTCATGGATCAGAAGAATAAACATTGTTAAAATGTCTGTACTGCCTAGAGCAATCTATACTTCCAATGCCATTCCGATCAAAATTCCACTGGCATTTTGCAAAGAGCTGGAACAAACAATCCTAAAATTTGTAAGGAACCAGAAAAGACCCTGGATTGCTAAGGAAATGTTGAAAAAGAAAAACAAAACTGGGGGCATCGCGTTGCCTGATTTCAAGCTTTACTACAAAGCTGTGATCACCAAGACAGCATGGTACTGGCATAAAAACAGACACATAGACCAGTGGAACAGAGTAGAGAGCCCAGATATGGATCCTCAACACTATGGTCAAATAATCTTCAACAAAGCAGGAAAAAATATCCAGTGGTAATAGACAGTCTCTTCAATAAATGGTGCTGGGAAAATTAGACAGCTACATGTAGAAGAACAAAACTCAACCATTCTCTTACCCCATACACAAAGATAAACTCAAAATGGATGAAAGACCTCAATGTGGGGCAGGAATCTATCAAAATCCTAGTCACGGACATTATACCAGTGGTACACATTCTCTAAGCTTCAACTTCCCCACTGGAAAACGGGAGAATTAATAATAAATGTCCTGGGGCGCCTGGGTGGCTCAGTGGGTTAAGCCGCTGCCTTCAGCTCAGGTCATGATCTCAGGGTCCTGGGATTGAGCCCCGCATCGGGCTCTCTGCTCAGCAAGGAGCCTGCTTCCTCCTCTCTCTCTGCTTGCCTCTCTGCCTGCTTGTGATCTCTGTCTGTTAAATAAATAAATAAAATCTTTAAAAAATAATAATAATAATAATAAATGTCCTACCTACAGAGTTATGGTGAGGATGAATGAAAGATATACATGACATTGCCTACCTATGTTTGGCACAGGCTAAGAGCATCTTTGGTGGGTGAAAGAATAGATTTTCCCTTGTCTAGTGGGGGAGATAACCCTGATTCTGTGAACAATGTACTTTTTACAACTCTGATAAATATTACCTTCAAGAGCTTAGCCTCTGGATTATAATTTAGGTTCTGGCATTTTCACTTTGAGACATAACATTAAATGTCCTAGCTCCAAGAGGACCTTTTGAGGAATGCTTGGATAGTCACTGCCTGGGGACACACAGCTGTAGGTGTGTGGGCCAGAATCTGCATCCACAGCTTTCTCATGCTTTCCACCACATCTATATTCTCAAAGTGTGGGCAGAGGACCATCTGTACCAGAAGCACCTGGGAAGCTGGTAAACAATGCAGATTCCAAAAATAATAGAAAGAAGAGTCTCAAACAGATTTATACCACCATGTTCATAGCAGTGTTGTTCACCATAACCAAAAGAGCAGAAGTAACCCAAGAACCCATCATCAGGCGAATGGATAAGCAAATTGCGGTATAGACATGCAATGGAATATTATTCAGCATTAAAAGGGAGGAAAATGCTGACACATGGTACAGCATGGATGAGGCTTTGGGACTCTGTGGAGTGAAATAATCCAATCACAAAGAACAAATACTTGGGATCCACTTATGTGAAGTACCTAGAATAGCCAGCTACCTAGAGTAACCAAATACCTAGAGACAGAAAGTAAGATGGTGGCCACCAGAGTCCGGGGGAGGGGAGAAGGGGGAGTTAGTGTGTAATGGGCACTAATTTTCAGTTATTCAAGGGTTCTGGAGTTGGATGGTAGTGGTGTTTGCACAATGGTGTGAGTATGCTTAATGCCCCTGAACTGCACACTTAAAAATAGATAAGTTGGAAAATTTTAAGTTATGTGTATTTTACAATATAAAATAACAATAATTTTTTTTTTTTTAAATCAGATTCTTCAACCCACTCTGGAGTCTCAAAATCAGAGCTTCTGGTGGTGGACTCAGGACCTGTCTTAGGAAGTTGTGTAGGTGAGTCGAACACACACCTAGACGTGAAGTCTTCCACTCTGCCATTTGGTTCAGGCACGGCTTCTGAAAACCAGGACACATACACCCACACAAAGGCAGAGCCACACATAAAAAACTTACCAAAAGAGTAGAAGAGACCATGGTTTTCATGCTAACCAGAATCATGTGATCCACTTTTCCTTTGTTTGAACCAGGCAAGCTGCTGGGTGCCTTTCAGCCCCAACACTCAACAGTTCCCAAATACCTCTAGCATTTTCTGGGTATGTATGTTGGCTCACCTCTCATTCTGGAACAGGATCACTGCCTGGGGTTACTGAGATCCTGCCTTCCCCTCTACACTAATTAAAACCCCTTTGCCAAACAGGCACTAAGAGAGAGAGAGAAGCATGTGACTTCTGGGAAGGGGGTACCGCCAGTGTTTGCCTCAAAGGCCCCACCCACACAACGTGTCTCTGCTTCTTTTCACCAATCCAGCCACTCAAGCGGCCCAGCTCACTTTCTCTGATACCCTGGAACTAGGGATACAGGATGGAGAGCAGATTGGGTCTCGGGGGAGGGGGTCAGGAGGAGGGTGGCATAGGGAAGGGTAGATGTGAGGTGACTTGGAAGGACACTATCCCTGGTGAGATTGTGGTGTCTTAGAGTGTGGCTGGGGGAAAGAAAGAAAAGTGGAGCTGAGATGTATTTAGAAGATAAAACCATCAGAGTTCTGTCTAGGTTGGGTGTTGGATCCAGGAGAGCACAGCTGTGTTGGGAATGGTCTGCTTTTTGAGGGGATATAAATGTGTCCTGTGGACTAAATATGGGCCACATGGGAAAGAAAGGGCTGGCGAGGAGCCATCTTCACTGAAGATGTGAAGGGACTCCAGCAGCAAGAAGCCAGAGGTGAACAGTGACGTTCTTAGAGGACAGGAAGTCACATATGACTTCCCTCCTTTGCTCCACTGGAAGCTGGCCCCCATCCTTAGGCTCTTTCCAAAAATCACCTCATTAACATGACAAAGACACCCTTATAGCTCTCATCACTTAGAAAAATCCAAGGGTTTGAGGAGCTCTGTGCCAGGAACTGGGTCCAAGACCAAATACTTATTTCTTCTTGTAAATCACAGTATCACAACTAGGAAGGAAAATATGGAAAGAGGGAGCATATAGAAATCTTTAGAGCAGTAAGGCTGGTGAACACTGTTAAACAGGCTAAAGTTTTGAAGGTTAAAGAGGGCTCATTTTTAATGCTTGACAGTATGGAATGAGAATAATCCAAGAGAGAGGAGAATCATTGAAAGAAGTCTCCAAGGAGGTGACAGAACCTAGAGCTTTGGAAGCGAGGCCTGAAGTAGGAGTAGGACCACCTGCTAGACAGGAAAGTAAAGATACATACCTAAGAATCCCAGTCAGTGTGTGAATTTAGTGCAAGTCACTGCTTACGGCAGCTGTCTTCTTAATGACGTACTTGTCTGTAGTCATTTAGCAAAAGAAGGTTTGGGTTAATGGCAGCAGTGGAAGGAGACTGGCGTAGGATGAGGGTTACAGGAGAAGCGAGGGAGAACATGGCAGGGGCGGGCAGAGCAATGAGGGGAGGTAATTCTTTAGAGAAGGTGTCTGTGGCTAGAAAGGGATTGTGTGATAATGGGCTGGCAAAGTGAGCTCATGGATATGGCTGGTTGTTTTCATTTTTTTTAAAGATTTTATTTATTTGAGAGAGAGAGAGAAAACTCAAAGTGGGAAGAACGGCATTGGGAGAGGGAGAAGCAGACTTCTTGATGAGCAGGGAGCCCAATGTGGGGCTCGATCTCAGGACCCTGGGATCATGGCCTGAGCCAAAGGCAGATGCTTAACCAACTGAGCCAACCAGGTGCCCCCCTGGTTGGTTGTTTTTAAAGACTATTGTTTTGTGTTAAGATGGGAAAAGCTTGAGCGCATTGAAATTTTGATGGGACAGTCAATTCAAAAAGGAAAGGCCCAGAATATACCTGAGAGAAAAGAGAATGATGTAAGGGCATGTTGCCAGCAAGGGCTGTAGAAACAGCGGAGGAGGAAGAGGGACACTTCTATGACAACAGGGACGCAGGAGGAAGGATGGGACAAACGCAGATGTGTTTTCAGATTGGAGGAAAGAAGTTGTAGGATTTCCCTCTACAGCTGCTCCAATTTCCCTTTTGAAATAAAAGGAAACATGTTGAGAGTGAGAAGAAAGAAAAATAGGGTTTGAGAAAGCTACACTTTATAGTTCATATTAGCGAACAGAGCATCAAAGTGTTTTC
Organism: Lontra canadensis; assembly: GCF_010015895.1. Classification (NCBI taxonomy): domain Eukaryota; kingdom Metazoa; phylum Chordata; class Mammalia; order Carnivora; family Mustelidae; genus Lontra; species Lontra canadensis. Next base: position 13,121,814 of record NW_022631026.1, on the reverse strand, counting down.
TATAAAACAGAGAACAAGAAAGGGGGGAGGAAGCTCAGGAGGGAGAAAGAGGGATGGAAACCTTGTGGATTTCCTCTGATGTATTTATGTCCAGATGGACCATGAGTGGCATTCACTATGGGGGACTCTATAATGAAACTGAAGAACAGTTCACGCCTTCACAAAAGAGCATTTTGTCAGACTATCATCACATTTTAGTGACGGAAAGGGCCTTGGGGATTTCCTAGTCCAACATCCCAGAAAATTCATGTTAGGATTGGGGAAGTCTCACAGATGGGTCATGGCTGAGCCAGAGTTAATAATACCACATTGCCCACACCCAGACTGCACTGGACACCCGCCCCATGGCCAGACCCCAAAAGGCAGGGACTCGTCTCCAGCTCATGAGCCGCTGACTGAGGAGAAGTGTTGGCAGGAGGGTGGGCTGGCCTTCTCCCACCCAGACTCTGCCACCAGCCCTTGCAGAAGGGCTTCCCCTGGGTTCAGGCAGGAATCCGTTGAGCCACCTCTGCTTCTCTCTGCCTCACTGCTGGGTTCAATAGGTTCTCACAGTGATTAGCTGAACTAGGAAACCCATAGGACTGGGATTCTGGAGCAGTTTCATTTAATGGGTTCAACTCCATGGTGAAGAAGAAATAGCTGCTAACTGGCCTGGACAATGAGGTTGTGTTCTTTGTATCTCTGCTGTCTTGATGGACAATGTCAACCCAGCCTAACTTCTCCACTATGTTGATGTATTATCATCTCCAGGTGCTGTGTGTGCTTCCAGCATGTCTCAGAGGAAGGCTTTCAAAGTTAGACTTGCTGGTATTTGGAATTTGGAGAGAATGGTCCTCAAGTCACAGTGTTTTGACACTTTAATTCATTTTATATCACATCTTTTATTCCTGGATCCTAAGGCTCCAGCCTCATTTTGCAGATAGAAGAATTACACCAGGTGACACAAGGAACACCAAAACAATTCCATCATACCCCCCGAGGATGTTTATAATCAAGAGGTGTTTCAAATTAAGGCACACAATAGCTTTTACTGTTTTGCACCATGATATGAAGGAACTTTGGCACAAAATAACATTGTGTTCACGAGCTTTTCAGGATTTGTCATTTCCTTTTCATTTTGCCTACTTGCAGTAACTGAGGTTCCCATCGATCACCATGGAAGGTAATGTCTCAACAGTCATAATTCTGACTGTGAATTCAGCATGTTCAGAAACCAAGGTCCTGCCATTGTCTCAGAGACGCTGTCAGACAAAGGGAAAATCCCGTACCATTGTCACCAGAGCCTAATGGGGATTCCATCTCTCTGGGAGGTTGGAACATTTTGTTTCCTTCTATGTGATGATAATAACAGCCACGATTATTGTTCTTGGAAATGGAAGGCCTGGGATATGGAACCAAAAAAATAAAATGACAATGAAAAACTAATATATCATTAACATGCCTTTGGGGAAGCTCCTTTGGCAACTACAAATGCATTATCCAGGACCAACTTGAAGATAAGAATCAATTTAATTAATTTTAAATGGCTTTGTGCATTGAAAAAGCCAAGGACTAAAGAAAATGGGAAGCTGGTTCAGATGTTTTCTGGGGAAAGAACCGTTACAGAGAGAAGATAGAGCTCAACCGTGTACCCCTGTCAGTGAGCTTAGGGCTGGTTTCAATTCCACAGTCCTTCAAGAATGAAGTGTAAGTGTCACAAGTGTGAAGAGCAGAGTTGGTATTAAAAAATCTGAGTTCAGGGGCGCCTGGGTGGCTCAGTGGGTTAAAGCCTCTGCATGGTTAAAGCCATGCCTCAGGTCATGATCCCAGGGTCCTGGGATCGAGCCCCGCTCAGGGAGCCTGCTTCCCTTCCTCTCTCTCTGCCTGCCTCTCTGCCCTCTTGTGATTTCTGTCAAATAAATAAATAATTTTTTTTTTTTTAAATCTGAGTCCAAACCTTGACTCTGCAATTCATTCATTGGGCAACACGAGCAGGTAAACTACCATTTCTACAGGCTCACTCTATAACTGATGTAAGATTTCCATCGTGAACTTTAAGGTAGGATATCAGACTCTCCAAAAATTTCCCTGCAATTCTCTTCATTTATCATAGCTATGCTTGTGGTACACCTGGCTTATTTCATGATCTGTTCAATCATCTGATCCCATGGTACCTGTCTGATCTGCACGATGCCCACAAGCACATGGTGGTCAATTGGTGGGTCTATCACAAAGCTACCTGTGTGTCCAAGCTCCATACCTAGCCATGGGACTCAAAGGAAGTATAAGCTCCACCTCCGGTCTCTAGGAGTTTTCCATCATATCCAAGAGATGAAATGTGCAAAAGTAAAGAAAGTAAAATGTCACACAGGGCTATCCGTGCTTCATGACCTGTGAATGGCACACTTATGGGCCATGGAAGAGAGCAGGGCAAGAGCCAAAAGAAGAAGCTTCCTAGAGAGGAGGGCTAAACCTGTTAAAGGATAGAGCTCTGGTTATTCCCTGCTGACTTAGACAGAAGGACAAAATAAAGTAATAGACAGATGTATTTAACACCTCTATCCCAGAACCCAGCAGATGGGAAGAGCCCAGTCTTCCCAAATGGGTTCAATCTCTACTGCATTCCTGAAACCATCCAAAGCGTCCTTCATCACCAAAGAGGGACAATGACACCTGAGCAGCTGTTTGTGTCTGTTCTTCAGAAAGAGCCCTGGTGCTGGGCCAAGGCACACACCCCCCCAAAACCATAGCCAAAGAACTTGGTTGGAATTAGATTGGAGCCCCACCTGTGCATCAAGGTCTGTGTCCTGTGGGCACACTAAACAGCAAACTGAGGGCTTCCAGGTCCCCACAGTCAAACCAAACCAATTCCAGAATCAATTCTTAAGCACTTGTGTCTAGCAAGAAGTATTATGATGAATAAAAGGATTATTAAGAGATAATATATGTTTTTAAGTGGTTCATAAGCCAGCATGAATCAGAAAAGTATATGTAGAATTACCCTACAGGAACAAATAAGCTAGTAACAAAGAAATGTGTGCTTCTGAAGTTCAATGAAGAAGCATTTAGAGCATATAGGCAAGATCAGGAGAGGTCTCTTGCAGAAGTGGAAATGAGATCTCTGTTTCTATTCCCTCATCTATAACCTGTAGATAATATATGTACCTGTATCATAACATCATTGTAAGAATCAAATAGGTTTCCAATATAAAAAACTAAGGCACATACTATTGATATTAAATATTAATATTAAAAACCTGGCACATCCTGACTACTCATTTACTTATTAACGGAGGATGACCTTGAAGGATGTGTAACATCTTACAGATAAAAATGAGGGATGGGAGAGTTCAGTCTATCATGAAAGCAAAGGTAATATCTGTTCTTACTCAACTGCTTATCTCATAACCAGGGAGAAAGGAACCGAGATGAAAAGGCATCTGCCAGAGATGGGAATGTCAAAGGCCTGCCCAGGAAGCTGTAAATATTCTATTGGGAGTAGAACAGAGCTTCACATTGAACAACGAGAGATGAGGCATAGAAGCAATTTGGAGAGGCTTTGAATGCTGGTTTGGAGACTTTGCACAAATTCTTGGCCCCCACCCATGCTTCCATTACAGAAAATAACCCAGTCATCCATATCTTCTTAATCTGGCAAGCCATGCAGATGGACCCAATTCTGAGTGTAGCATCACCACTTAGCCATTAGAATGAACACAGTCTTTAGAGCATCAAAATTGAAAGTTTGCAGCAGAGCGAGTCAAAGTTATTGATTAGCGCTTTCTTTTGTGCCGAGTGTCTGCTGGGCTGGACAAACATTAGCTGCATTTGTCTGAGAAACCTCGTCTCAGTCTCTCTCAGCAGGATAAGGAATGGCAGACTATGCAATCCAAGTGCCAGGAGAATGGCTGGAGATATACACTTTAGCCGTAAGTATAGAGATGCATAACACTTAAGACCAAGTGCAAAACTCCTTTCCAGGCAAACCTGCCTTTGCTGGAGGAAAAGAGTAAACACAAGACCCAGGAGCATCACCAAGCAGTCAAGAGGCAATGAGCCATCAGGTAACAGAAGGACGGGTCCAACATCAACATTCTCAGTGGAAGACCCGGGGACAGGAGGTGTCCAGAAAATCAGGAAGTTCTCTAGGAGTCAAGGAAGACATCACAGAGATGGAATAGAGATAGGTGGCGAAAGACCAGGGGATAAGAAATCTTAGCAACCCATCCCACCCATTTATTTATTAATAACTATTTATTGAGTATCTGTTCTGGGCCAGCCACTGTGCTGGGCAATGAGTATGCTAAAGTCCCTGTCTTTGTGAAGTTTACATTGAAGTAGGAGTACAGAACAAAAATAAAAAGGAACATAAATATGTACTCCAATGTCACAGAAGAAGGACTATGAAGGAAACTAAATTTAGGTCAAGGGAATGGAGGCATGCTCTTATTGACTGAATGGTCAGGGTGGATGTATTAGTCTGCTCAGGCTGGGTAACAAATCACCACACACTGAGAGGCTTGAACAACAGAAATTTGTTTCTCACAGTTCTGGAGACTGGAAGCCCAAGGTCAAGGAGCTGCAGAGATTATTTCTTCCCTGATGTCTTTCCTTGGCTTGTAGATGGCTACTTTCTCACTGTGTCCTCCCATGGTCTTTTCTCTGTGTGTGCACACCCCTGGTGTCTCTTTGTCCACAATTTCCTCTTTTTATAAGGGAATTGGTCCAGTCAAATTAAGACCCAGTCTAACAGCTTCATTTTAACTTAATCACCTCTTGGAAGACCCCTTCTCAAGTACAGTCACATTCAGAGGTCCTGGGAGTTAGGAATTCAACACATGAATTTGTGGCAGGCGAACAATGCATCTGATAAGAGTGGGTCTTTTTGATGAAGGGACTGAGGTGCCGTGATGAATTGAGCTCTGGGACAAGAGAGAACAGCCAGTACGAAGAAAGTTCATCATGCTCTAGAAACAGTCAGTGAGGTGGGCGTGGCTGGGTAAACTAAGTAAAGAGAAGAGTGGGTGAGGACAGTGGAGAGCTGCCCAGGAACCAGATCACATTGGGTTTATGAAGTAAATTGAATAAGGATTTTGAAATCGGGGGAAAGATTTGGAGGGATTTGGGAGGTAAATGACATATTCTGACTTATATTCTAAAATAATTGTTCTGGGTTCTGAGTGGGAAATTGACTATAAGACACTTGAGTGGGAAAAGGGAGACGCACCAAGAGGCTATTGTAATTGTCTGGGAATAAGAGGCTGGTGGCTTGGACCAGAGATTACAGGGAGATAGTGCTATTCTTATCCTATCCTATCACCAGCCCCTTGTTAGGGGTACAGTCAGGTGTGTGACAAGATAGAGCTGGAGGACAGCTTCCCATCTTTCCCTTCAAGGAGATAAGGACAAGCCAGGGGCCAGCTATAGACTTGTCACAGAGTTAAAATGCAGACCATTTACAAAGGACTTGAGATGTGGAATCTTAAAGAAAACCGCACTCACTCAATTCCCTAAAGGCCCATCTAGCCTATACAGTTAATGGTGAGTCAAAGGAGGAGCATGAGCCGGGCTTCCCACTGATTTATGGCAATCCTGGAGATTAAAAAGCCTAACTGAATAAAAATTTCCACAGTTGACTCTCAGTTAGCCACACTTTTGGAGCAGAAAGATTGTGAATAATCCAAATACCTCCTATTTGTTATTATTGCATTAAATAGTTGTAAAAGGAGATTTCAAAATGAAGCAAACAAGTCTAGCTAGAGTCTTTACTGCAAGAGGGTCAGGAGGCTGCCAGGGAGGAGGAATTCATACAAGTCCGTGTCAGAGGAACTATGAAGTTTTTGGCCAACTACAAGCCCTCAGCCTAGACTTAACTCCTTCCTCACCAAGATACCTAAATTCTTTGCATTCTTTGCTTCAAAGAAAGGATCCACTGGATTTGACAAATTTTAAATCCATGATTTGCATATTTTCCCAACCAATCCCAGCTAACCTAGTTTTAATCTCTGTTTTACTTAGAGGACCTAAGTGAGAATGACACTCATGACATTTGGCCCTTCTAACTTTGCCCTATCATTGTCTTCCTTGGAACAGAGTCAGGTTTCTACCTGAATCTGTATTTCCTGGATTGCAATTCTAATTGCCCAAAGAAATGTCTGCTTGCTTAAACTTTCAGTGAATTCTTCCTTGGTCGATACAGGCTTCCCCATCCATTCAACATTATCTCTCTTTCTTACCCTATTTTGTCCATCACAATATATTAAAATTGTTGCTCAAGGCATAGGGAACAGTAAATATTCCTTGTGAGTGAAGATTTCACCATGAATAATTATTTTTTTCTTTTGGGGGTGGGTGGGTCAGGGCAGAAGAAGAGGGAGAGAGAGAATGTTAAGCAGGCTCCATGCTCAGCACAGAGCCCAAAACAGGGCTCATTCTCAAGATCCTGAGATCACGACCTGAGCAGAAATCAAGAGCTGGATGCTTAACCGACAGCCACCCAGATGTCCCTCATCCTGAATAATTCGGACAGTTCCAGCATTTATAGCCCCTTAGACACAGTAGTTAATGTAATCTACAATTAAATAGAACCATTTTGTTTTCAAAGCAGTTTGAAAAATATTTTTCCTATGAGGGCTCAGAATTTTAGAGGGACCCTCAATGCCCTGTCACTGTGTTTCTATCAATGGAATTCTTTCTTTTTTTTTTCTCAAAGATTTTATTTATTTATTTGACAGAAAGAGAGATCACAAGTAGGCAGAGAGGCAAGCGGAGAGAGAGGGGGAAGCAGGGTCCCTGCTGAGCAGAGAGCCCCATGTGGGGCTCGATCCCAGGACCCTGACATCATGACCTGAACTGAAGGCAGAGGCTTAACCCACTGAGCCACCCAGGTGCCCCATCAATGGAATTCTTATCTAGAGTAAAATTCTTGGCCTTTCTGGAGGAGCATGTACATCTTTGGAGAATGCCATGTCTCTGGCCTGGGTGTAGTTAATATTTAAAAGCAATACCCATTCATTTGTGGTCTTTCTCTCTTTCCTGCTCTTGAGAATATGAAACCCTAACATGTCATAGTTAGGGCAGACCCATGTGGTCCCATGTGGTCTTGGATGGGAAGTGGGTGGGGAAGGCATTTGGGAGGAAGGATGGTTGCCGACTCAGGCTGGGTTCTTCAGTTCAGCTTCTCCAGTAATAAAGGTGGATATTCATATGTCCACCTGGCTGGTTCCTGTCACTTAACTGGTCAGTATCCAACACCCTAGGCAATGATCTTGAAATCTGAAATTGCTAGTCAGACAAAGTTAAGAAAGATAACTTAAAATTCAATCAAAAATAATTTTAATGTCCAGAAAGTTTTGACCCTGAAAATCAAGAAGAAAAAATAAAAATAATTAAAATGGATCAAACTTGAAAATCTTTTTAATTAGAATAGAAGATGCTTAAATGTCTTAAGAGCTAAAAATGCAAAAATCTCACCTGCATGGAGATGAAGATTTACTTGAATGGCTGGAAGAATTAAGTCAATTATACTTTTTAAGAAATGAAATCTCTGTGACCAGCTCCTTTAAATTACAGAGGACTTGCTACAGATATAAATAGAGCCCAGGCCGGAACATTGTTGTTAACAAAAAATCTGATCAGTTTTAGGGCCAAAATCTTTTGTTGTACAAACTTATTGCCGGGAGAGGTATGTCTCAAAGTAGCTTAGGGTGATGTAATTGTTTAATTAGCATGTAAGCATCTTTAAACCAAGACAACATAGAACTAATATGTAAATATACAAGAAAATGACATTTTTAACATTTATATATTTAAGAATGACTTTTTTAATCGGCCTATTTTCTCTAAAACTGAACAATTTCCAAGTTTATATTCACAATGTTAGAATATTTAAGAGAGTTCAAATTCACCATAAACATAAGTTTAATTTATTAGATTTTTAAGCTATTTAAGTACTTGGGATGGCTTCATTTCTATTTCATATAACTGATGTATTTCTAAATGAAACCAGATTATTAAACACATAAATACAATTTGAAATGCAAAAGCATTTAATTAGGTTGTTAAAACTCAAACTGATTATTAAATGTGCTAAATATATAAAACATATAATAATATTTGTAAGTAAACTTAAAAGGCTAAAAAGAGAACTAGATTTTTGAATTTGTAACTACAAAAAATTAAGTATTACTATCTGAAACCAGAATTGCTTCTAAATAATGTCTTTTGCACAGAAAAACCAGGTGTGAGGACACAAAACTCACATTAACACATGCTATGAGAGAAGGAAAATGCTGTGGCTCCTTGACCCTTCTAGCCAATATCAACAGGCATCCAGTATCATGGTCAGAGTGTAGGATCTGGGGTCAGAGACTCTCTATAATGTGATTTTATAGAAATTCCTTAGTCTCTCTGACTCTGATTCTTTATCTGTAAAAAGGGGCCAAATAACAATAGCTATCCTACTAGATTGTTCTCAAGAGTGAATGAGACAATATGTATATAAAAAAAGAACTTGCTAGGGTACCTGGGTGGATCAGGCAGTTGAGCATCTGACTCTTAATTTCAGCTCAGGTCATGACCTCAGGGTTGTGAGGTCGAGCCCCACATTGGGCTCAATGCTGGCCATGGAGCCTGCTTAAGCTTCTCTCTCTCTCCCCGTCTCCCTCTGCCCCTCTGCTCCCCTACTTGTGCTCTCTCTCTGGCTCTCTCTGTCTTGCTCTCAAAAAAGTAAAATGAAATGAAATACAATGAAATAATAAAATAAAATAATAAAAAAAGAACTTGCTAACTATAAAATTATAAACTCTCTCCCCTCCCCCCTTTCACACACACCCACACACACACACACACACACACACACAACCAGTAGTTATTATTGCATGGGGGGAGGACAGGACTTCTTGCAGAAAAAGCTAAGGTATGAGAGGAAAACTGAGCAACATCACACTGCAGAGTAATGATATAATCAATACAATTTATTTCATTTCATTGCTACTCTGTATTATTCCAGATACACAATACTACATTTCAGTTTTCCTGGAGGACAAATAATGCTCTGAATTTCAACCAGAGAAAGGCCAAATGGTCACAAGGGTGATTTTGTCACCTTTTTCTCAAAGTGTGAGCCTTGGGGCACTTGCAGCATGAACACCTTGTGTGGTTGTTAAAATACAGATTCTCCAGACACACTGGAGTCAGACTCTCAGACTGTGGGGTCCAGGCCCTAGTTCTAACAGGTTTCCTGGCTGATTCTGGGGCATTTTTTGGTTTGGGAACTACTCCTTCAAATAATTAGAATAGATCATTTAAAAAATAACTTATGGCTCCATAAAAGTATAAATATAATGCATCCAGGATTGAACAGAGAGTGCTGAGTTCATAGTGGCTTCCTCCCCACCTGTGGAAGTTGCAGACATTCTGTAAATGTCCCTTGCAGATACTTCTCAGCATTCAGGGATCCCTGTGTCTGCCTCTTGCCTTCCTGTCCAGACATGTTGACTTTGTTCTCCATCTTCAGAGTCTATTTCCAATGTTTACATGCTTTGTTTCTCTGGCCCTTACATTTTGTGATCAGGTAGGCCTCCCAAATGGCTCTGCTCCCAGGTTATGCCTCTCATGCCTCTCCGCAGGGACCTTCATCCCTTCCTTGGCTCTATTCTATGCAGCCCGAGAAAGGCATCAGGTCCCTACACCAAACCCGGATACCCAGAAGCACACTTGCTCCCACTCCAAAATGGAAGGGTATTCATGCAGAATGGTTTCTGGGGCAGCCACTGTGCTCTGTCCTCTGGGAGGCATTCTGATCCTCTAGCATGGCCTGAATATGCTTTGAAGCTCCGTTCATCCAAGTCTGGCCCATGGACCGGCAACATGAGCATCCCTGGGTCTCTTTAGAATGCAGAAACGCAGGCTCCTCTCCAAACTTCTGAAATCAGAGTCGGCATCTTAACAAGATCCCTAGGTGATCCATGTGCACATTAAAGCTTGATAAACACTTTTTCTTGGAATGTTAATAAATCTGAGGAGTCCATACTGAATCTTCAAATATGAGCAAAATTCTCAAATCAAATATTTTAGATATTACCATGCATTATAATGATGACCTGTCGCTCTTGTTGAAGATGCTGAGTCCTGGAATCCTACCTTGGAGATTCTGCTTCCATAGGTTTGGAATCTGCACTTTTACTACCTCTACCAGGTATGTCAGCGATCCTCATGGGAAAGTAGCACTGGACTAGAAAGCAGAGAGCCAGAAATGAAGCAGAAGGTCCCCCTAGGAACCAACCCTAGAGACTCTAACATTGTGCCATATGTTCTCTCTGATGAGGAGAGGGCCAGTCCAAGTCTCTGTCTAAGGAACACAGAATCATCCATCAAGCTCCTGAGTTAGTTGCACAATTTCAGAAAGAAGAGAGAGCACATGAGTTAGCAGGATGGGGGAGGAGGGTAGATGCAAAGAGAGAGGGAGGGAGAGAATATTAAGCAGCCTCCATGCTCAATACAGAGCCTGAGGGAGGGCTCCAGCTCAAGACACTGAGATCATGACCTGAGCTGAAATCAAGAGTCAGTTGCTCCTGATTGACTAAGCCCCCCAGGTGCTCCTAAACCTAGCAATCCCTTAAAGATTTTTTTTTTTTACAATAGCACACATGTTTCTATATTAGATACCGTGTATATTGGCCCATAAATGCATTTAAGTGGCTGACATTCAGGTCCACAAATGCTGAAAAGCTGATAAGTATTAGTTTTTCTGTTTTTGTCTAACTGACTCCTGTGTATATAGAAGCATGTTGGGCTTTAGTTGTCATAAAAACTGAATTGTCTCTATAGAAGCACACTGATGGACTGGGGGTTGAATTACTCCTTTGAAATGAATCCTAGGATATTTAAAAAAAAAAATCCATGGTTCTGAATCATATCAAAACAATTACTCTGATAAATTTAAGATAAACCAAATATCAAAATCTTGTAAAGATTAAGAATTAATCTCTACTTGCTCTTAAATTGTTTGGGAAGTAAAAGGCAAACAAGCATGACATGTTTACTTCTGGAGCAGCTAAATGTGACCATGCTCAGTTCTTCTTACTAATAGGGCCAAGATACAGTTGAAGAAGCTTAGGTTTTATTATCATGAAAACTATATTTACAGACTGTTTTGGTAAAAAATAATCATATTTAACACAAAACATGGGCAATGCTTTTGAGCGGATGATAGGCAAATTGCTTTGTTAACAACTTTATTGAGGTATAATTTATATACCAAAAAAATTCACTTATTTTAAGTGTGCAAATTAATAATATTTAAAGAAGTTACTCAGTGGTGCAAACATCATCAAAACCCAGTTTTAGAACATTTCTATCACTACTATAAAATCCTTTGTGCTCATTTACAGTCAATCCTTATTCCCACTCTCAATCCTAGCTAGTACTAATCTAAACGAATTTTTTAAATGTATTTATTTTGTTTTACAGAGAGTGGGAGCATGAGGTGGGGGGAGGGGACAAAGGGAGGTAGGGAATCCTAAGCAGGTTTGAACTGTTTGGAGCCTGATGCAGGGCTCGATTTCATGACCCCAAGGTCATGATCTGAGCCGAAATCAAGAGTTGGATGTGTAACCGACTGAGCCATCCAGGCACCCCTAAGCTAAATTATTTTTAATACATTTTTTTGGGAAAATAATACTGTTTTCTCCTGTGTTCCGCTAGAGAAATCATCACAGAGGGGGATGTTAGGAAAAACTACAGGATAGCATTCTATCTACAAAAACAATCAGGATGCTTACACCCAGAATATACCCAAGTATACTGAGAATAACAAATATTTGGCAATCTCTAATTTCAGTGGCTATATTTAAATCTAAAACAGAATCCATGGGCTGCGATCTAATTTTAGTAGGAACCATGATGCCAGAAAAGACGTTTACTAGTAATTAAAACCCAGATGGAGCATAGGCAGGTTGATAAGTTTACCTGGAAGAGCAACCTTGGCTCTGGTAAGGTTTGTAATCTATTTTCAAATGGCCCTGAAAAACACTGAGAAGAATACAAGGTTTTTTGCAACAAGGAAAATAAGTAACAACTATATGTCTTCATACAGTGTTTAGGCCATTGGTTCACTTAAATATTTGCTTTCTTCAACACACATGTGCTCTGCAAAATTCTAGTGCTTGCTGTGCTGTAGGTGCTGGGATGGAATTAAGAACAGACTAGACAGTCTCCTGTCTTCACAGAGCTGACAGTTTAACCCTCTGTGATTTGGGAGCTCATGCAAGTCAGTAAAAGAAGAACATCTCCATGTTTTAGTAAAATGGCAGCATGGGCCATTGGCCAACTATCAGGTGGGCTTTGGAACCAGAGACCTACCCTGCCACATGCTAACTTCTTTCACATAATAGTCTGAGACTTTGGAGACCTTGACATAGGAAGAATGTATTTTGCAGTTGGGTCAGTTGTCTTTGAGGACAAGAGGGTAGACGAGGGTAGGCAGAATAATGATCTCCCCCAGCACGCCCATGCTCTAACCTATGAATATGTGACCCTATGTGTAAAAAAAGGGATTTGCAACTAGATTACAAACCCTGAGAATGGAAAGATTGTAGATTATCTGAGCGAGCCTGAGCTAATAATCACAGAAGTCCTTAAAAGCCGAGAACCTTTCCTGGCTGTAGTCAGAGAAAGACAAGATGGAAGACACAGGATCAGAGAGATACAATGTAAACATCAGGCCCATTGTTGCTGGCTGTGAAGATTGAGGAAGTTGCCCGTGAGCCAGGAAGCCTCTAGCAACCAGAGAAAGCAAGAAAACAGATTTTCACACAGAACCTTCAGGAAGGAAAACAATGCTCTCGGCATCCTGTTTTATCCTAATGAGATCCACTTCAAACTTATAAGCTATCAAACAATAAGTGTTACAACACTAAATTTGTGGTAATTTTTTATGGAAGCCATAAAAAATGAATACATCATATCAGGCAACTTATAAAACATCTCCAAAACCTTCCTTGTAAAATAAGGATGATGGTACTGATAGAATTATGAGGATGATAGGTGTGATAAACTGTAAAGTGCCCAGCATTGCTCCAGGTACCTAAAGACCACTTAGAAATAGGTGAAAATGTGTCCACTGAAAAGCTCTAAGAAGGAGGCAAAGGAAATACCTCTCACCACACATCATAATGCTACACTTCGGTCCAGAGCTTGGTTGGTAATGACAAGATATATATGAGCTTGGGCACCTCATGTCCTCTCTCTGGGCTGCAGTTTTTCCAAATAAGGATTTTGAATTAGAAGATTGATTTCTAAGGGCACCTCTTGCTCTGACATGAATAAATAATATAAATGAAAAGCCATCAAATTTTTGCATTCAAGTATGAAGAAATAAGATGTTACTATAACGAAGATTTACTTTGATACTCAGACTTCTAGAAGGTCCTCACCTTACCAAAAGGTTGCCAGAGGGTAATTCTTGAGCTGACCCATTGCTTTCTCAGCAGTTGCCCCTGGCCTAGAAGAGAAAATATACACATACAATATTTTATAAGCAAAATGGAAGCAAAATAGTTAAAATTCTACAGTATCCAGCCCTAGCCCCAGCACATGGACTCCCCTGGAGTTAAGATTCCAAGCAAAGCCCTATGAAGACCTTCACAAAAAAATCCCCAGACTTACTTCAGACATTAATCAGGATGCTTACAGCATAACAAAGAGATAAAATTCCCTTTTCTAGTACTATTTGGAAAGAGCCCCAAATGTCAAAATACTTAACTGTTTTCTGTCACAGAGTCCTACGTGTAAGTAGAAGGAAATTCTAAGTGTAAGGAGAGGGAGGTTTTGGGGGAAAACAAGGAGAAAAGGAGATGGAGTTTGGGGTTTTGCATGGCAGGAAAAGTTATATCCATGGTGGGTTTCTGGAATACTTCTGTTCAGCTTGTTAAAGGATAAATAAGGACTTTTTCCTTGCCAAGCTGTAGCAATCCCAAAGCTTGAAGCAGTGATCAGGTCTGAATGGAAATGACAGTTTCCTACAGGAGACGGAGCTATTTTGGTACCTTATGTCCATCCATGACACTGAGGAATTTGAATTTGGTTTGAAAAATATCCCAGTCTCTGAAGTAGGGTCCTTCTGCTGGGGCTTGGTGTCAGCAGAGTCTGGCCCTTGGATGTGCCCTGACCTGGTCCTGGGGGCTTCTGTGTGAGGTCCGATCAGCAGGGAACAGCCTGTTGTTCTGCTAAGCGCAGGGGACTGGACTTTTCCTTCAGTTGCTCTTCTGACTTCTCTCTCCTTTCAGTCTCCAGGGAGCCCTGGGCTGGGATGTTCTCAGCCCAGCTGCTCTCAGGCTGTTGGAAAATTAAGTTGTTTAGGGTTTTTCTCTTTCCCTGGGCTAAAATATTAAACTTTTAGCTTGCTGCTTGTTGTCTTGGAAAAACAAAACAAAACAAAATTTGGGCTTTTAAACATAATCACAAGAAAGCTGGGAGGATGGGGGGTGTTCTTGTTCTTAACAAAATTCTTGAGAATATGAACCTGTAAAATTATTTAATGGGCAAGCTGGCAAAGTCAGTTGTATAAATTGTATTTATCTTTTGGCCCAGTGATCCCATTGTCAGGAGTATGTACTAAGGAAGTAATCATAATAAATTTGTTAAGTTATACGTAAAGGATATTCATTGCAACGTGGTTTATTCTAGTAAAAGAAATTACAACAACCTAAATGTTCATCGTCAGGAGATTAGTGCTAAATACATTTTAGCACTGCTACACAAATGTAATATTAGTCAGATCTTAAAAATTCAAAATACTTGTTTATATAATATGTGTTGGTTATATTAATGCTTATGTAAACACCTATACAGAAAGAGATTTGGAAAGATGTTTAGTTTATAATTTTAATTAAAAAGGCATGTGAGGCAACAGTAAGTATAATAATAAGACATTTCTATAAGAAACACTTATATTTCTCTATTAATTAAAATAAGGTTAAAAAGTAGTCTCCAGGGGTACCTGGGTAGCTCAGTGGGTTAAAACCTCTGCCTTCGGCTCAGGTTATGATCCCAGAGTCCTGGGATCGAGCCCGGCATGGGGCTCTCTGCTCAACAGGGAGCCTGCTTCCTCCTCTCTCTCTCTGCCTGCCTCTCTGCCTTCTTGTGATCTCTCTCTCTCCGTCAAGTAAATAAATAAAATCTTTAAAAAAAAAAAAAAAGTAGTCACCAAAATGTTAATCAGATTAACAAAAAGTAATAATTACATTGCAATTTCAATTAACAAAAATTATGGTAGTAGTACTAGATCAGTCAGTTACATCACAGCCCTCAGTCCTGGAAGCAAAGCCCGGTTACTGGGCTGGAGGGGCCTTGGGGCAGGGGGTGGGGAGGCTATATAAGTCAAGTCCCCTGAACAAAGTTTAAGAAATAAAGGAATACAGCAGTTCCCAAAGGAGAGGATGTAAAATGGAGATTTCGCAACCTGCCAGGGGTCTCAAAGGAAGGAGACCGACAAGGTTCCTACCAAGTTTGCTGGCCCAGGGGCTGGTGGAAAGTAAATGGGATAGAGCAGGGCTTGAACTTTCTCAGAGGCAAGAAAGACCAGAAATATTTACACGATGGGTTGGAGTCTTTTTTGTTCTTATTATATCTCCCAGATGCCTTCACTTTATTTATTTATTTACTTACTTACTTACTTTACATTTTATACTTGTAAGCGTGATGGATTCAAAATACCCAGAATTCTTCGCCACATCACCCATCCGGGGATAAAGTCTACGTCACCTCCCACGTGCCTCGGAACTTGGCCACGTGACTCACTTTGGCCAATCAGCTGCGAACAATCATGACTCAAGCAGAAGCTCAAATAGACGCTGACACACCGGCGCTTGTTCTCTTGGAGCTCTTCCTTGAGGCGGCCCCGCTGTGAGGAAGAGGATTAGTTCTCCCAAGGATGAATGGCGGAGCAGGGGAAGATCGAGCTGCTCAGGCTGATAAGCAGCGCCAACCCCCAGATATCTGAGTCAGGTCACCTTGAACTATCCAGCCACTCCGTTCCATTCTTCAGCCACAGGAGCGAGCCCAGGAGACACCAGCAGAGGAGCCACAAAATCCTAAGCAATAATTTTTGTTTGAAGTTTGAGGTGTTTGGTTACACAGCCACAGATCACTGACACGGCGGTGGCTCGTGTTCCTTTTGCCAACTCCAGAAAGTCTCAGTTGTGCTCCAGAGTCACACCACGGACGGTAAACGCAGAGACTGACACGGAACGAGCAGGACTGAGGCCAGGCCATTAGTCATGAACCACCATCTCCCAAACTGGAAACAGAACATCTTCCAGAGCAACGTCCTGCAGAAATCTTGAGAGACTCTTTAAAATTACCTTAAAGACCATTGTACCCTGTAGGGACTCAGAGGACGAGTTTACCTGATTCGTGAGCAGAGAGAAAAATCACCGTCATTTAATAAGAGCAATAAGGGGGTTGGATAACATTTCTGGATGTCCTGCCACGCAGGCGGCCTGGAATAGGTAGCGAGATTATATCTTCCCGTTGCAGGTGGAGAAACTGAGCCTCGGAGCAGCTGAGGGACTTGCCCAAGTTCACACTGCCCGGAAGTTGCCCAGCCAGGCTTCCAACTCAGATTTGTCTGAGCAGAAAGCCCTTGTTCGCAGTCATTATTCAATACTTCCTCCCAAATCCTATGCTAATTTCCTTCTCTTTTCCTGAGCTATCTACTCAGATGGGACATGAGTCATCTAAATTTCTGAGTCTCAGTTTTCTCCTGCGGACAGTTGGAGGGATGAGAGCGCCCTTGCTGGCGGGTGTTGAGGAGGATTCAGGGAGATGGGGTGTGAAAAGCCCGTAGACATGGTGCCTGGCCTCGAAGGAGCAGTGGGAGCCGCCAGTCCAAGGAGTAAAGACAGCAGAGGAGGAAGCTGCAGCATCAGTCCTTGAGAAGGGAATATAACTCGCTGGGCTGGTGCCATCAGCCCCTGCGGGGAGAGCCATGTTTCTGTCCTTGACTCAGGCTAGGGATCCGATCTCTACTGCAGCATGCCTCAGAGTTTCTAGATGCAGCTAAGCGAGTTGCACTTCTTTGCTTCCCTGGGTCCTTGTCAGCAGCTGCAGGAGCTAAGTTCAGGGAGTCCGGGTGGCTGAGAATTGAGCAGTCCCCTGCAGTCCCTCCTCAGCCTCCGCGGGTCATCAGCAGCCAGAAACCCTCACTTCCTCGCTTCCCACTCCCTTTCCGTTCCTGTTGGGCAGATGAACCACCTTAGAACGTGATAGGCTTTTGTTCTCGAGATTACAACATGCACATTGTCACCTATCTCAGACCTGGGAATGGTTCTTCGAGGGAAACTGATGCCCAGAGTTTGCTAAGAGGCATCCGAACACCCATATGTCTGCTCTGGGGACAAACCCATGCATTTTAAATGCCATCAAGTTTGCTCTTCAGCAGCTGATGCAACTGTCATCATCGGGAAAGCTTTCAGCAAACACCCTCTCTCCTCCAAAATGTGGAAGGACTTTGGGAAATGGAAAGACTCCTTTTTCTTTTTCTTTTTCCATAGAACATCGTGCTCGCTTGGTCATCCACCTACAGAGCCTACTTCTGAAAATGTAGAGAGTGCTGTTGTCAATCTGTTGGCATCTGAATGTCTATCAAGGTCACCTTGACTTGGAAGATCTAAATAAAATTAGATGTAATCTCTGGCCTTCACCTGGGGGTGGTTCAAAGTTCTCCCCAAGACACTTGCAAATTTCTGGGGGTAACCTCATGCCCCTCCTATTCTAATTTCCTTGTCCCTGTGCACCTCCCCCCCCCACTGCCTTCTGGCATATCATCCCCTGCTCTCCTCAAGTGAGTCCCTTCCCTCTGTCCCACCGACACAAAATACAGATCACTACTTTACCCTGACCCCTGAGACTGTTGTGTGTAGTGACTTTTCTTAACCAGCTGAACCAAGGATAGGAGATCACACACAGACGGAAAAATGAAACCTTCCTGTTCAAACTCCTCTGTCCAGCCCTCCTTAGAGAATGTTTCACTATGTAATTCTTCCCCACCTTTTGCAAAATGTAGTCATCCTTTTCTTTGGGGTGGGGGTGGGCAACTCAACTGCAAATTCTCTTCAGTGTCCTATGCAAGAAAGTCAAGTGCTCTTTTTTCACATAGTCCTCCCTTAACTCTGTGATCCAGAGAGCTTAAAATCAAGGTCATGCAGGAGTGTTTCCCAACAAAAACATATCTACTGGAGAGAAGAGCTCTAGGGTAGGAAGTTAGGGGCAATTTCTGCCATGGGCAGCTGCACTGGGAAGAGGGAGCAGCCCTGAACTAGAACCCAGAGACCCCAGTTTGAATCCTAGCTCTGCTGTTTCCTGGCTTTTGCCTGGAGGGTAGACAGTTTCTCTGAGAGTTTCCTTCTTCTGAGAGATACATTTAAAGAATCCCTCCCAGGGATCACATTAGGGCAGGCAAGATAGTGGAATTCAGAAATGACTACTGTATGCCAGGCAGTTTGGGTGACACAGTACAACTGTTGAACAGCCTGATCCTGCTCTCAGGAGCTCATGCTTCAGTTGAGAGAACAGGAGAGGCAGATAGGAGAGGACCAGAGCCAGAGGTGGGAGGGATCCCTGCCGGCTGGGAGGGAAGGGCAGGGAAGGCTTGGGGGGTTGCAGGGGAGTTGGGCTGGGGCTCAAACTGAGCTCTGAATTTATGGTGAGGGGACCAGCAAGGTGCTTCAAGCAGCAGGGAGGGTGGGAAGATGAGGCCAAATTTCTGGTTGTCAGGAGATAAGGTCTACCTAAGGCCCCTTAAAATAGAGGTTCAGCAACTTTTTTGAGAATCTGATGAAACCTCTCGATCCTGTACACAGAACATGTTATACACAATTTTAGGAGGCTAACTGAGTCTCCAAGTCCAAGGAAAATCCTTTGTTTTCAAAGCTTTATTCTGTTTCCAGTCTTGAATTTCATTTCCCCCCTTGGAGCTAAAACTTTTCAACCCACTATGTATCTATGTTGATTTTTCCTGGATTCTCTCTATGCATAAGAACTACAGGGTTTTTAGGTAGCCAAAGAAATGAGACTTCTGTTTCTTGCCTGTGTTCAAAATCAATTAAAAGAGAGATAAAAAGGAGCCAGGTAGATGAGGATCAAAATGTCATCTTAACTCCTGATAAAAGTAATTTTGGATGGTATGACTTAGAATACCATAACAAAGAACTTCCTAATACTCCCTGTGCCCAAGTTAGAGCTTGGATTTGTGCACTGGAAGGAAATATGGAGTCTACAGAGCAAACATGTGTAATGAGGATCACAGCCATCACACTGCTCAAGAAGAGTGGATTCTATTTGCTTAGTTGATTCTATTTGCCAATCACTGTCTCCTCTTAACAAAGAAATTCACTTGACTTCATCAGGGAGGATTAAGCCCCAGAGTAAGAGACAAAGAACATTTTGCATAAATCCCTCCTCATTAGACAGAGGAATGGAGAATTAGATGCATGTACTCCAAGAAGGAAATATTCTTTTTTCCTTCTTCCCTTCAATTATTCAATCATTCAGTAAATATGCACCATGTTCCTAATATGTTCCCAATTACTATGCTTGGTTCTAGGGATACAATGATGAGGAAAAGAACTAGTATCTTCCCTCCTAGAGTTTTCTGTCTGGAGAATAAGCTAGGTATCACATAACCAATCCTATTAATGATACCTATTATTCACTGTGAGGTGACAGCAATGGTTGATGGGTATCTGGTGCTATCAGGGTGTGCAGCAGGTGGCCTATCCAAGTGAAATGAGTAAGGATGTTCCCAAGCAATACTTTGAAAGACAAAGTTTTCTAAGTCTTTACCTTGACTCTTCTTCCTTACACCATCACTTGGAGTAGGCTTGTGGTCCTGGTATATGCTTTGGCACATCTCTAAGACATAACATCTGGCATTCTCCCCAGTTCCAAATAGGTGACCATCTTAAATTTTAAAGACTGTATTTATAATGCCCAGCTCTTAATGGGCAACAGTCATAAGATGGGGAACTTTCCTCGATCTACCTTCCAGAGATGGTTTGCCAGAAACAGTGACATAGAGGTACTGGGATTCTGGAGAAAACAGATTTTTTCTGTCTTAGATGCAACACCTTAGTCCATAGACAAAGTCAGAAGACAAGCACTTTACAAAGTCAGAAGTAAAAGTGAGTTAATGATACTTGAAAATAAAAACTATAATTGATAAAAAACACACACATGATTATAATGAATATTTGCTGGCTAAGAAGCTATCAGTGATTATAAAGACCAATATAACACAAATAATTATCTAAAATTATTTTATGCCAGCAGATCAATAAAATATAGAAATTGTGAGTCAATGAATGATATGGATGTGAAACAGAGTATGCATAGAAATGTCGGTTTGGTTATGAAATCAGAACACAGATTAATTCTGAAAGAGATGCTTCCCAAAAAATAGAAAAGAGATCCAGCACACAACTTCCCCATACCTCCTCTAAATGGCAAAATCAAAGGTAAACAGAGAACTGAGAACCCAGGGGAATTGCCCAGTGTAGGCTAGACAGGGCTGAGCTGTCCTATACTATGAAGTCCAGACTCAATGAGACAAAGACAAAGGCACTGAGAAGGCTGGGTGGGAAGTCAAGTGTGCCCGTTAGAATCCAGGGAAGGATATCAGGATGTCACACTACAGGTGATCTCATGCCACAGGAAAAATTCAAGAAGACAGAGAATCCATGGAACAGTCTGGGACCCAAGATGAGCAAAAGAAAACCAGTAAAGTTTGGGAGTTCAAATTCAGATGCAAATGGTCCTGTGCAGTTTCATTTGACAGTGTTTGTTTATGTCATCGCTCTTTCTGAAACCCTCAGGCCCTTCTTTACATTCCCCCAAGTACATCTGTAATATTTTTAAAAGAAAAACACATTGGTTCTGGAGCCTAACAGATACCATGTGACAAGATACTGGGAGAAGGCACTCTGGCTTGTCAAACAAGAAGAAGCAGATGCAAACAGACCTTGGGATGCAACATAAAAGAAGATGCAGGGAAACAGAATTTACTGAAAGCATTCCATTAGCCATGGTTGTAACCAAAGCAATAGGAACATCACTTTTCTAGTTATACCTAAAGAGGGAAACTGAATCAAAGAGATAAGTGTGAGATGGTGAAGAGAATGGCAATGGACAGGGAGTAGAAATGAAACTGATCGATCAAAAACACAAAGAATTCTCTTAAAAATGATTTATCCCACTAGGGCAATGAAATGCAGAATTCTGAGTCACATGCCTTTGCCACTAGATCTTGAAAGTCTTTAAAATTTCTTTTTTCTCTACTAGCCCTATCTTTCAGCCAAATACCACACTGTAAAACACACACACACACACACACACACACACACACACACACACCCCTATATATTTTAGTTTGGCAAGTTCTCAGTTCTTGGGCAGGTAAAGCAAATGTGGTTTATAGCTTCTCAAAACCACCAGCTCAGTCATTATTCAGAAGTAACAACCAGGATATATTCTACTGTTGAGACATAATGGCTTTTGAAAACCCAATCACATTCAACGACCAAACAGCTGGGATGTTTTATAACTGGGGAATAAAAATATATATTACTTCCCTCTAAGAGACTCAGAAGTTGTATATATTGCCATATATTCTTGGTATCATAACATGAAACTACTTTCCTGACTCAGAGCTCCAAATAAGTCCAGAACACATATCATAGAAACAAAGAAGACTTAAGTTCCAGGGGTCAGAGTCCTCCTACCTCAGACTCCCACAGTTTAGAAGGCGAAGTCAAGAACTTCTATATGTAGACTTTGGTAAGCCCATAGTGTTTAAGATCCCTCCAGATTCTCTAAAAGAAATGCAACACATTTTAGTGTCTGATATTTGTACTTTCTTTGGGAGAGAAAAAGAAATGGTTGTAGAATATCAGTTTTCTCCAGGTCCTGTTAAGCCATCTAAGTACTTTAAGATTTCCTTCAACTTTTCACACCCAATTTATTCTTAAATTAAAAGAACTTTCAAAGAAATGCCTTCGTACATATTTATCTTGAAATTACACACAGTTTTTAAATGCTGACAAGGATACAGTGAAATTAGTACCTCGGCCCACTGCTAAAAACAACTTAGATATGCATGACTATATCCTGCCTATGAGACTGTTACCTTGTCCTCCTACTTCCTCTGGTTTAGAACCTTCTTTTGACTTGGAGGGCTTGGAAACATCAGCAGTGTCCCCAATATTTATAGGAGATAAGATCCTCAAAATGCCACTTTATCTAGAAGTGATTTTACACTAGAAGTGAGAGGCCTGGGGACCAAATCACAAGGCAACACAAAACTGCCAGGCAAATAAAGAAGGTCATGGAGAAAAAGGAAGGGTGAGGGAAGTGAAGTGGAAAAAAAAAACACAACATGACAAGAAAAACCACAACAAAGTTATAAACAAATTGAAGAAATCTAATGATACAAAGCCATCAAAATCACCAATATGAAAATTAAAATTTATGCCAATTGAAAAATAATTTACTCCAGTTACAACAAAATTTATTTATTTAAACTAGTCCAAAAATATTAAGATGCATATATCTGGGATGCTTGAATTTGTAACCAATGCTCTTGTTATCAAAAGTTTGTCTTTCTATTTAGAAAGGAGAGGAAGAGAGGAGGGAGGTAGGAGGTGTGGAGAGCAAGGGAGAGAGCAGGAGTGGAAAAGTTTGGGAGAAATACCCTACAGGTAAAGCTGTATTTTACTTTGATGATGGGTAGTGACTCCTGATAACTTACTCAGCAGAATGATTTTGTACCTTTCTGGCCAGAGAGAATCCCGGGATAGAAATGTCTGAGATGTATAATTGTTAACAATGAGCATATGTTCTGAAATTCTAGATACTGCATGTTATTATTTCATTGCACACATAGGACTCTGCATTTAAAAAGAAGTTTCTTCTAGAAGCTCAAGACATTTTATAAAATCTAATTCCAATCAACCAGTCTGGTAGGCATAATAAATCCTTTTAATAGAGAGTAGTCTCAGTGCACAGGTGGAAATTTATTTTTTTATTTTATTTTTTTAATTTAAATTTTGTTAGTTACCACACAGTGCAAATTGGTTTCTGGAGTAGAATTCAGTGATTTGTCAGTTGCTTAGAACACGCAGGGCTCATCACAGCAAGTGCCCTCCTTGATCCCTACCACCTTTCTAGCTCATCCCCCATCGTCCTCCCCCCATCAACCCTCATAGTTTGTTTTCTGTCATTAAGAGTCATTTATGGTGCACCTGGGTGGCTCAGTGGGTTAAAGCCTCTGCCTTCGGTTCAGGTCATGATCTCAGGGTCCTGGGATCGAGTCCCACATCGGGCTCTCTGCTCAGCGGGGAGCCTGCTTCCCCGCTCCGCCCCCACCCCTACCTGCCTCCCCACTTTGCCCCCGCCCCGCCGGCCTCTCTGCCTGCTTGTGATCTCTGCCTGTCAAATAAATAAATAAAATCATTTTTTAAAAAAAGAGTCATTTATGGCTTGTTCCCTTCTCTCCTTTTTTTTCCCTTTCGTCCTTCCTATTTGCTTACCTGTTTTCTTTTTTAAATTACACATATGAGTGAGATCATATGGTGTTTGTCTTTCTCTGACTGACTTATTTCACTTAGGATAATACACTCTAGCTCCATCCATGTCATTGCAAATGGCAAGATTTCATTCTTTTTGATGGCTGAATAATATTCCACTGAGTGTATATGTGTTTGTGCATATGTGTGTATACATCACGTCTTTTTTAATCCATTCACTGGTTGA
The DNA here is from genome assembly GCF_010015895.1 of Lontra canadensis. Taxonomy (NCBI): domain Eukaryota; kingdom Metazoa; phylum Chordata; class Mammalia; order Carnivora; family Mustelidae; genus Lontra; species Lontra canadensis. The sequence continues at coordinate 13,098,027 of NW_022631026.1, read as the reverse complement.
CGGACATTTTGACTCTCTCCATAGCTTGGCTATTGTGGATAATGCTGCTATAAACATCAGGGTGCATGTACCCCTTCAAATCTGCATTTTTGTATCCTTTGGGTAAATATCTAGTAGTGCAGTTGCTGGATCACAGGGTAGAAATTTGTTTAAAACCTTGGTAATAGATATATACTTCTTTTACTAAGTTTCTCCAGAAAAGTGCTCTTTAAATATAAGACTATTGCATAAATGATTTTGCAGAAGACATTGCAGATTAAAAAAAAAAAAAATAGAGGGCGCCTGGGTGGCTCAGTCAGTTAAGTGTCTGCCTTCAGCTCAGGTAATGATCTCAGGGTGGGATTGAGTCCCACATCGGACTTTCTTCTCAGTGGGGAGTCTGCTTGTCCCTCTCCCTCTCCCTCTGTGCTCTACCTTTCTCTCTCTGTCTCTCGCAAATAAATAAATAAAATCTATTTTTTAAAAAAGAAACAATTGGGTTCTCTTCAGACTTCCTACTGGTTGGTTTTCAGAAATATTGGATATAGCAAAGTATCAAATATCTAAGTAAATTAAATGAGAAGCACAATTTTTAAAAACAGAACTAACTATACCAGATGGTCTCTGTTTGCACCCCCTGGCCTATTTTTCATCCCCTTCCATCTCCAAGAGGCCAATTCCAAGATACATGTCTGGACCCCCTTGCCTTCTGGCTTCCTGATGGGTTCAGCCATGAAGGGGAGAGCTGCCAACAGGCTGCTGGAGGGTGGAAGCAGAAGGAGTTGGGGATAGTTATTTCCCCACCACCTCCCTACAGCTGCAGCTCCTGTCAGGTGGCCCCACCTGTGGCTTCAGTTCTTGTCTTCACTTCGTCCCCTGAGAGCGAAGGTGGTAATGGCTTCCCACTGTGGCTAGTTCCTCAGTGTCAGCATACTTTATTCGCATCCTCGGCACTGCTCACTCCTCTGCAAATAGGGTAGTTACTAACTACCCTTCAATTGCTCCTTCAAGTGTGCCCTCTGTTTCTTGTCCTGGCTCTCGAATAAAGGAGTAACTTGGATGGCTTTGATCTTGTCATCAGAGTTGTGTCAATGAGAACAGTACCACTGCTGTGCTAGTCTTTCTGAGATAGGCTTTTTCTTTTCCAAAGGGTGAGAGAAACTGTCATTGTGCAGAAACCAGCAATGACGATGTCTAGTCCGGAGAGAATGTCTACAGTCTTGCCATCTGGATGTGGCTGTGAGCACAGAGGAAAGGGTGGGATAGGAGAAAGGGCAGTAGTGAGAAAGGGATGGAGAGAGGAAGGAAGCAGGAAAGGGAAGGAGGGAGAAAGAAAAGCAGGGGGTTTGGGAGGAAGATCTGCAGAAGCCCTGGGGGATGCACTGGTGCACCCACTGTGCAGAGAGGAGGAGAAGTAGGTGGAAGGGGTGGTAGATGTGGGAGCTTATGAGAACCAGAAGCCCTAGAGATCATGCTGGCAACTTTATCTGCCAGCAGGAGTCTGCAAGTCCCTACCATGTGCTCGACAGGAGCAGAGAACCCTCAGAGCTGGCTCATTCCAACAGATCATTGGGGACAATGAGGAAGTCATCCAAACAGGCAAGAGGGAGAGTGAGGTAAGTGTGGTCAGCCTCTCTTGGCTGAAGGACAGATAATAATGCCTTAGAGATGAGAAAGAACAAACTTGGACTCCACTCAGTCTTCTGCAGTTCACTTAGAGGTGAAATGTCAGACATCTGTAATGAGTGAAATAATTAAATTAAATATTCAGTAAATCTAGTTAGAATAGTATCTGTAGCATCCTGAGTGAGTCCTTCGCAAAATGGATGGTTGGCCTTTTTTTTTTTTTTTTAAGGTACCAAACACAAAGCAATTTATTAAAGCTATATGTTTGCTCTTAATAGCTCCCTTTTTTAGGACCCAAAGAAGCTACATCATTTTTATATCTGAGATTAGCCAATGCCAGGTGGATCTGGCCAACCATGTGTTTACCTATCAGGTGCCTCAGTGGAGAGAAACTGCCCAACACCCTTGGCAGAGAGGGGTAAGAGATAGAGCATTGACCTCTGAATGCAGGAAGTTATACTTCCCTGTAAAAGAAGGAAGGAAGCACAGAAAAATTGTCAAAGTTTAGAGCAGGAGGAAGCCATAAATATCTTTTGTTCTAATTTTCCTCACCCATCATTTTACAGATGAGGATATCAAGTTTCCAGAAGAATTGGGGACTCACCCACTTTTAGAAGCTCACCCACTAGTACCCACGTCTCTTTGTTCCCATAATGTTCCTGCTCAGACAGGATAAGTGGCCAGAAGAGTATCTAATTCTGTGGGCCCACCCCTCTGGACAGCTGGCAGGTTCTCAGGCCCTAACAAATATAGAGAGCTCTCAGAAGGGCAGGTTTCCATGCTTCTTCAGTCTGCATTGCTGTGTGGGTACATTGTTAACATTTCTTCAGAGTATATCAATGGGAGATGCGCTTCTTTTTTTCTTTTTCACCAAGAAAAATCAGAATTTAATTGTAAAATCACCAACAAACATTCTTCTAGGTTTCTTTCTACACATGGACAAATAACAATGTCTGGGCACAAACCTGCCTCCTTTCTAGAAACCACTTAGTCACCTCGTTTGCTTGTAAGTAGTTTGGCTGGTAGAGTAGAGATCACTCTGTGAATCAGGATGATATTTAATGGAACACATTCTTGTTTCACAGAAACAGGTTCCAAAATAGCCATTCGGAAGGGAAGCTATTCTCACTGGAATGTTTATAAATCAATTTTCCCACAATCACATCACTGGACCTCCCTTGCCATCTGTGGCTCCGCTGTACAGACTCCCCTGCCCCTGAGTCTGGGAAGGGAAGACATTTGTTGCACGTGTTCTGACAGCATGTTGGGACAGCTGGAGATAGTGGATAGACTGAACTCTTCAGATAGGACATTATGGCTTCTAACAGATAACATTTATGCTAGACATTCCTGGGTTTTCTTCAAACGGGAAGAGCCATTTTAGAGAAAGAAATAGCTTTTTGTACTTATCAACTAAGCAGAAAGGTCTGAAGTTTATAAACACCAGGGGCTGTACTCCCAATAATTGGCTACATGAACCATGTGTCTATCAGAATCAGGATAGTGAGAAAATAGCAGGTCATACTGCTGGAGTCTAGAATCAAATTTCCAGATAGATCCTTGGGATTGAGTAAAGGCCAGGGTTCTGAAAGAAGAATGGGACCAGGTAGCAAAAGAATGAGTTCAGAGGTAGATCCAAAATGCAGAATTAAGCCCAGAAAAAAAAGAGGAAGACAAATTCAACATAGATAGCAAAAATCCCAAACCAAGAGTCCAAGGTCTATTCCACCCCTCTACAGGGTCATGATCAGGGAGTGTTGAAAGCACCAGAGAATTACGGGTAACTTTACAGAAAGATGGCAGCAGATAGAAGAAAACCAGGGGGCACCTGGGTGGCTCAGTGGGTTAAACCTCTGCCTTCGGCTCAGGTCATGATCTCAGGGTCCTGGGATCAAGCCCCGCATCGGGCTCTCTGCTTGGTGGGGAGCCTGCTTCCTCCTCTCTCTCTACCTGCCTCTCTACCTACTTGTGATCTCTGTCTGTCAAATAAATAAATAAAATCTTTAAAAGAAGAAGAAGGAGAAGAAGAAAACCAATCACAGGACATCTCTATACTTTGTAGCTTTCTAGCAAGGAAAAAGGGACACTACTGCCTTCCCTCCTTAGCCTTTCTTTGGCTACTTCTGTGGGTCTAAGGTTGTTGAAACAGGTATTGATTACCTGATTCCCTGGCTTAGGAAACCAAGACCACTGAGGTAAAGTGATTTATTTCGGGCCACTCGGCCAAGGAATGTCTCCTCGGCCAAGGAATGTCTCCTCTTGAAATACTGCGGAGGTCTCCTAATAACAGTGAGGCAGGAAGAGCACAAGATAAAAAGGTTATTTTGATGCTTGGGTTAACCCTTTCATCTCCCTAATTCCTGGGATTTCATAGGATTGTTTTCAGAATTAGATCAAATAAAATAATATGTGTTTAAACTATAAAGCAACATGTTATACAAATATAATATTAGATTATGTCCACCTCATCACCATAACTTTTTAGCAGTCTTTAGTGAACAAAACTAAACAGTTGCCACTTGGCAGAAAAATTTTCAGAGTGTATATTATACCAGGGACTGCCCCACATGCCATCAGTTTCAAAACTGAAAATGAGAACATACTGACCACCTACTATGTGTGGTCCCACCATGGGCTACACAAACTCAAGACATTCTGGCCAATGTCATAAATGACAGCCTTCTTATGGAGAGCCAGAATACAGCTACTGCAGAAAACAGAATGACGACAATTTTATTTTATCTCAATATGAAATTTGACCCCAAAGTCCCTGCACATTTCTCAGAGTGATAAGAATCAGCCTTTGTCGGCATTCCTGGGCATAGATTAGTGATTCCCTTTAATGCTCATTAGACAGAGATCTATGACATAGCCCATATACAGCAGGATATCTGTCAAGTTGCTAAAGGTTTTAAACAAAGGATCTCAGTGCTTCATAAATCTAAAGTTCCACAAGTTCAGTTTATTTTTTTTCCTCAAGCCACATCATCACCACTCTCACTATTAATCATGGGCATCATATTGAGATGTTCTTTGTTTTTTTTGTTTTTTTCATATAGGGAGCTTACCCAGTTCTAGTCATCAGAGAGCGAAAAAACAGAGTGGCTTTGGTGTACATCCCAAATTTGTATAGCAAAATGGCTTTATTACTAGTTTGAGGATCTGAAGACCAGCTTGTCTGAATCTTCCAGCCTCCCTCTGTAGCTTAGTACCATTGAGTAATCTCAACCATAGGCACTTCAAAAAATTTTTTCAAAGGTCAAAAAATAATTGGATACCATGTACAAAGGGAGAAACGATGGAGGTTTTTACCAATTGCCCATTCTTTTATTCACCCATTCTGGACTCTGGGTTGGAGGATACATTTATGCTCCAAGCATTTCTCTCCTCCTGTGTTAAAGATGGCGGTGACGATAATGACTCCCTGAACTGTGATTAGATGGCTTCTATATTTCCCCTATATTCTATATTCCCCTATATTTTTAGGCTGCTGATTCCCCAAGTGAAGCCACGAGAGGGCCACTTATTTTCCCTATTTTTCCATGAACAAGTGGAGCCCTGCCTTGGCTTCTCACCATGTTCCTGCTCCCACCCCTTGTTCCTACATCAATCAGCGTCTCTCATTAGATCAGCTTCTTTGAAGCCTCAGCCAGAAGAGGAGGGTCTGATCGTACTGGCACAACCACTTTCTCTTAACTCAGGAGACCGTTTGCTTCTAGTGATCCCACAGAGGAAAGCATTCCTCTGAACAAGTCTTAGAAGGCACCATGAAATTATCTCTAATGTATTATAAATTTTAAACCAAAACACATTTGGAATATAACCCTAAACATAAGCAGCTATAACTTGTAATGCTCTTCCAAGGGGACATAATCCTAATAACCATCTGTAGAAATTTTCCCTACACAGGTTGACAAATGCTTTCCTTCTCCCCACCAATCCCATCCTACAAATGGAATTTTGGGGCGCCTGAATGGTTCACCTGGCTAAGCATCTGCCTTCAGCTCAGGTCAGGATCCCAGAGTCCTGGGATCAAGTCCCACGTCGGGCTCCCTGCTCAGCCGAGAGTCTGCTTCTCCCTCTGCCCCCGACCCTCCCTGCCACTCGTTCTCTCTCAAATAAATAAAATTCTTGAAAGTTTTTTTTTTTTAAATGGAACTTTATAAAACTCTCTTGGCAGAAGAAAAAAAATGTCAATCATCACTCCTGTCCTTAGCAAAAACAAAACAAAAACAAAAGCACAATGCACTGTATTAGCCAAATTCTTAGCCCTTTTTTGGTGGGTGTACACATCAGAGCATGACTGCCTATGCCCAAGCCTGGCAGAAAGGAAGCACTCCTTGGTGACAAAGGGGGAGCAGACAGTGCTATAGGAATTTCTCAAACTGGAACAAAAACCAGGGCTTCAGGATCACTGCAGTGTCTCAGACAGAACCCCCAGCAAGGGTGTCCGCTTGAGAGGCAAGAAGCTCAAATCAGGGGCACCTGGGTGGCTCAGTGGGTTAAACCCTCTGCCTTTGGCTCAGGTCGTGATCCCAGGGTCTTGGGATCAAGCCCCACATCGGGCTCTCTGCTCAGCAGTGATCCTGCTTCCTCCCTTTCTCTCTGCCTGCCTCTCTGCCTACTTGTGATCTCTCTTTCTGTCAAATAAATAAATAAAATCTTTAAAAAAAAAAAGAAGAAGAAGAAGCTCAAATCACAAATGGGCCCTCTTAAGCCCAGAAAAGGTGTCCTTTTAAATTCACTAAAGACCTATTTATTTGGCAAAACTTATGTCCACAAGATTGCCAGACTATCCCCATGTGGGACCAAGAAAATATGTAACCTGACAGGATGAGAGGCTCCCAGACCCCTGCCTGTTGTCCCCACTCAGCTCAGCCACCTCCACATTAGTCTCTCCTGAGGAAGAAGAAGGTCAAGAGGAAGGAAGGGGAAAGTAAGGGAGCGTGGAGTAGAGGGGGAAAAATTTTGCTCAAAACTAATAGGGATTAGGTCCAGCTACATGCAGTCCACTCTGGTCAGTTTCCTGGAATGTGTCCCCTTGACATTGGCAAGTCAACTGTCAATGTTGTCTCTGTGGGATACGGCTATCTCCAACTGTCAGTGTCCAAGCCCAGCTGACCAGCTTAATGCTCTGTCCCCAACATCCTCTGCTCCATGCCCATGCACATACACAATTCCCTCCTCCTTCTTACCTGTAGATCCAATGTAGAAATTCAACTAAGCTTGTGGAAAAGTTCTATCGAGAGGGAGAGCAGAAACCTTCTCATGGATACGGTATTCTTCCCTATCTGTAGGAGGTATTTGTAAATCTGAGCTCACCTCTCTGTTTTTCAGGGAGTGATGCAAGATATGAATATGTTTCTTTGGTCTACACAGTCTTCCCTGATCTGATACTGCCATTCTGATTCATCAGCTTTGCTTATTAGTGTGGGCAGTGTGAACAGGTGCAACAGGCCAAGGTCACTGGACTGATAGTAGGGGCCCCCACAGGTACCCACTTGACAGCAGCCCAGGATCTTTCACTTTGACACAAGAATTAATATTAATCATTTTTTGGAGACCAGCAATTTGACTGAAATATGACAAACCATGTTAAAAATGTCATCTGTTTTCAACTACACTGATAACACTGGCATGAAACATACATTCATCGGAATGAAAAGTACTCAGATATTTTAGTCCTGGGGACTCCCTCTCACATCTTTGCTGTTTCTTTAATGTGTAGATTCTCAGCTAGCTTGGCCTGAGCTTGCATTTAGGGCGGCTCCTGGCTTTTAGAGATAAGGAACTAACACCTGCAGGGGAAGAGATTGGCAGAAGATCACAGAGCAGATGAGCAGGAGACTGCGAACTGGGACCCCATCTCTGATCACTAACTCAGTCCTCTTGCCACTACAGTGTGTTACCACTGGAGAGGAATAAAAGATCCAACTCTGCAGAAGTAGCTTTTCTCTCAGGTAACTTGACAGCAATAACGTTTTCCATTACTGCCAGGCACAAATACAGCTCAGATGACTCCTTCAGTTTATTATCTTTGTGACTGAGAGTGTACTAAAGGTCTTTATTGTCCATATCACACACTGATACATAGCAAAATGCCATGGCGCAACCTGAGGAATGCCTTTATTCTGACATCATGTGTTCTATGGGGTAGTTTACAAGCTTACAGCAGCCAGACGGTCTCAATTTCCTGGGACGCCATTATCTTCAGTATTCAAAACATGACCACCCGGTATTGTGTATCTATCTCCATGTAACTATTTTCTATCCACATGGTAATTTGTTAAAATGATAGTGAAGTGGTTTAAATCTGCATCTTCAAAGACTTTTTAGGTAACCCAGTCATAAATCAGGAAAATGATCCTTTGTTAAATAAAGAGTTCCAATTTGTGATTTGGGGGAAATGATCAATAATATAACAAATCTTGTTTTCTCTTCTACCTTCCAGTTAAATTTAAGCCTTCTCTGTAGAAATGAAATCATTGTTCTCCCAAAACGTGACCAAGAAGAAAATGCTGTGAAGATGGAAGTTTCCGAAGGAATGGTAATAATAATGTATATTTCAGGTTCTATGGTTGTTGCATGGTGGTGGGAAGAACAAGGCAGAACCTGGGAAGAGTTTATTTTAGTATCACTGCTGCTTATCAGAATCAGACATTTCAAAGTTGGTAGCTCCAGGGGATCACCAGAAGTTGTTTGTTTAAAAAAATAAAAATTTTTAAGATTTATTTATTTATTTGGGGAGGAGGGAGTACACATGTAGAGGGGCAGAGGAAGAGAAGCGGACTCCCCACTGAGTGCAGAGCCCAACATGATGCTGGGCCCCACTGGACAGTGAGCGCCACTCAGAGTTCGAGGCAGGGCCCAACCCCAGGCTGGTCTCTAGAACCCTGAGATCATGACCTGAGCTAAAACCAAGGGTCCGATGTTTAACTGACTGCACCACCCAGGCACCCCAGCAGAAGTTGTTTATAACTGTGCTTATGGATAGATGTATCACATTTCTCAATACTCTTCTTGTTACAACTCCTGCAGCAATTAAGATTAGATACAACCACACAAAACAGAAGCAACAACAACACACAATACAATAACATTCAAAAAAAATAAATAGTATTTTGAACAAAATAGCAATATTTGTGAAATTTAAACCACAAATAATCATTTTTTAAATAAATTAAAGGAGTAAAGACTGAGTGTTAAGAGCAGATTATCAGGAAGAAAAATCAGCCAAAATATTTAAATGACACAATCAACATATATGAACTAATTGACAGAACTCTGTCCCCAGTATCCACAGTATGCACATTTCTTACAAATGCCAATGGAATATCTACTAAAACTGTCTTTATGCTAAGTCATATAGCAAGTACCAACAATTTCAAAGATTAAAGTCCTTTAGTGTCTGTTTTTTCACCACAATTAGAAAGTTGAAGTAGAAATCAATAATAAAGTACAAGGAGAAAAATCCCTAAGTTCTTGGAAATTAAGTGATACACTTCTAAATTCATGGACCAACGAATAAATCACAAAAAATCTTACAAAATTAATTTGAATTAGATGATCATGAGAACCACAAAATATAAACATTTGTGGGATGTTGCAATTTGTAGCCTCAGTTATATATATTGAAAAGGACACAATACTAAAAATCAATGATGAAAGCATTCCTCTCTAGAAGTTAGAAAAAATACAGAAAATTAAATCCAAATATAAGAGAGGATAAAAATAATAAAAATAGAAAAAAAAATAACAAAATGTAAAACAAAGAAAGAATAGAAAAAATAAACAAGGGCTCCTGGCTGGCTCAGTCAGAAGAGTAGGTGACTCTTGCTCTCAAGGTCATAAGTTTGAGCCCCATTTTGGGTGTAAAGATTACTTAAATAAATCAAACTTTAAAAAATAAATAAATAAGCAATGCCAAAATGTGATTCTTTTAAAAAACTAATAAAACAGATAAACTCTTGGTAAAACTGATCAATAACAGAAAAGACAGAAGACACAAATTACCAATATAGAAATGAAAAAAGGCACAGCATTACAGAAATTTGTGCAGAAATTCTAAAGATAATAAAAGGATATTCAAAATAATTTTATGCAAAAACATTTTGAAAATGTAGAAGAAATGAACAAATTCCTAGAAAAATACAACTTGCTACATGGATACAAGTTGAAATAGGAAATTTCAATGGTCCTATATCTATTAAAAATGTAACAGATAAGTGTCCATTAACTCATGAGTGGATAAAGATGTGGTGTATATGTGTGTGTGTGTGTGTGTTATACATGTGGCATATACATATACATATGTATATATAAGGAAATATTATTGAGCCATAAAAAAGAATGAAATCTTACCATTTACAATGACATGGATGGAGCTAGAGAGTATAATGCTGAGTGAAATAAGTCCAAGAAAGACAAATAACATATAATTTCACTCATATGTGGAATTTAAGAAACAAAACAAACAGAAAAAGAAAAAGAAGAGAGGAAGTCTAAGAAATAGACTCTTCAATGTGGAGAACAAACTAATGGTGACCAGAGGGGAGGTGGGTGGGGGGATGGGTGAAATAGGTGATGGGATTATGGAGTGCACTTGTGATGAGTACCAAGTGTTGTATGGAAGGGTTGAATCACTATATTGTTCACCTGAAACTAATATTACTGTATATTAGCTAACTGGAATTTAAATAAAAAATTTTAAAAATAATAAAATAGGTAGACAGATGCTAGATAGATAGATAGAAAGATAGATGATAAATAGAGGTAGATAGATGCCAGATAGATAGATAGAAGGATAGATAGATAGATAGATAGATAGATAGATAGATAGAATGAACATTCCTCTAAAAAGATCTTAAGGGAAAATTTCAGGACAAGATGGTTTCATTGAATTTTTCCAAACACTTAAGCAGTAAATAAATAAAAATAATCTTGTGAAAATTCTTTCAGAGGTTAGCACAAGAGGAAGCACTTCCCAAATCATTTCATGCAGCCAACATAACCGTGATATCAAAAACTAACAACGAAAATATAATAAAGGAAAACCAGGTCATCTCACTTCAAAGCATAAAATGGAAAATTCTAAACAAAATATTAGCAATTTATATCCAGTAACACACAAACACACATAAAGATATACATACCATAAGAATACAAAAATGATTTAACTTCCAAAAATAAACCTATGTTTCACAAATCGTTCCAAAACAACTGGATATCCATACATACTATACACAAAATTCAACTTGAAGTGGACTCAAGACCTAAATGGAAGAGTTAAAACTATAAAACTCTTGGAAGACAACATAAGAGTAAATCTTTGTGAAATTGTCTATTGGTCAGGACACCTGAGAGGCTCAGTCAGTTAAGCATCTGCCTTCGGCTCAGGTCATGATCCCAGAGTCCTAGGATCAAGACCCACATCTAGGGACTCTGCTTCCTCCTCTACCCTTACCCGTACTCATGCTTGCTCTCTTTCTCTATCAAATAAAACCTTAAAAAAAAAAAGTAAATTGGCCATTGGATTCTTTGATACAAAACTAAAACTACAAATGAAAAGACAAAAATTGATAAATCTGACTACATCGAAATGTAAAACCTTTGCACACTATACCATCAAAAAGTGAAAATACAGTCCACAGAATGGGGGGGACATTGCAAATCACATATCTGATAAAGAGTCTTATATCTAATATATATAAACTATTGTAACACAATAATAAAAATACAGATAACCCAATTTTAAAATAGGCAAAAGTTCCAAACAGACATGTCTTCAAAGAAGATCCACAAAATTCTGGCCAGAAAGCTCAAGGACAGGTGTCATTAGTCATTAAGGCACATCAAAACCGTAAGTGTATGTACCTAAAGGGTATTACACTAAGTGAAATAAGTCAGACAAAGAAAGGCAAACATTATAATTTCACTTAGCCATGGGATCTTAAAAACAAAACAAATGAAGAAACAACAACAAAAAGAAACAAAACAATAAAACAGACTCAAATACAGAGAATAAACTGGTAGTTGCCACAGGGAAGGTGGGTGGGGAGGTGGGTGAAAGAGATAAAAGGGATTAAGAGAGACAAACCTCCCATCATAAAATAAATCAGTCACAGGGATGACTAATACAGCACAGTGTATACAGTTAATAATATTGTAATAACATATAGTAACAGACAGTGACTACACATATCATGGTGAGCCTTGAGTGATGTATGGAATTGTTGAATCAGTAGGTTGTACACCTGACACTAGTATGACATTGTATGTTAATTTCACATCAATTTTTTAAAAATGAGATACCACTTCACATCCTGTATGATGGTGTATCCATTTGCTAGGAACCATAACAAAGGATCCCTGACTGGGTGGCTTATACACAGTCTCAAAATTCTAGAGACTACAAGTCCAAGATCAAGGAGTAAGCATGCTTGGTTTCTTCTAAGACCTCTCTCATGGGCTTGTAGATGGCCTTCGTCTTTCTGTCTTCACATGGTCTTCCCTCTCTACCTTTCTGTGTCCAAATTTCCTATTCTTATAAGAAAACCAGTCATACTGGATTAGCACCCACCCTTATGACCTCATTTTTACTTAATGACCTTTTCAAAGACCCTCTCTCCAAATACAGTCACATTCCCAGGTACTGGAGATTAGGATTTCAATATAGGAATTTGGCAGGGGGAGACGTCATTCCATCCCTGACAGATGGCTGGAATCAGAAGAACAATAACAAGCGTGGTGAAGATGTGGAGAAATTGGAACCCTCATACATTGCTGTTGGGAATGTAAAATTGTGCAGCTGCTTTTTGAAATACAGTTTCGCCATTCCTCAAAAAACTAAACTTGAGAGTTATTATAAAATCCAGCAGTTGCCCTCCAAGGCATATACCTAAGAGAATTAATAACAGACTGTTCAAAAGTTCTACATGAATGTGCATAGAGGTGCTATGCCTAGGAGTCAAAATATCCACCACCTGACAAATGGATAAATGAGCTGTGTTATGTCTATACAATGAATTATTATTTAGCAATAAACTAAAGGAATCAAAAGCAAAAGGAATGAAGTAATGATAGATGCTACAATATGGATGATACTTGAAAAGTTTATGCTAAATGAAAGAAATTAGTAATGAAAGATCACATACTGAATGATTCCATTTATATGAAATGTCCATAATAGTCTAATGTACTGGGACATAAAGTATATTAGTGGTTGCTTAAGGATAGAGGATTTTGTGAATATTCACTTAAATGTACATCTATGATTTATACTATTTTTTACATTTTATGCTTCAATAAAAATGTTTATTGAAAGAAAATTGTATAAATAAATAAAATATAAATCCTTCTCTGAAAAAAATTATGTTTCTATGTATATTTACATATACAAGTTTCTGTGCATGGGAGCACACAAAGGTGAATCAGATACCATTTCTCCTCTCAAGGAGATTGTGACCCATTAGAGGACTTTAAAACCAGACCAGATTATAAGACTCCTAGCCTAAAAGGCAGAAACCTTGATGAGGGTCTGAGAATCCAACGAGAAAGATAAAACCCGGATGCAGGATTACACAGCAATTTCCTAGAAGCTCTTCTTAGGCACATGAACTAAAAAAACAACCAGTGTGCCCCATATGACCTTCAGAGAGGCAGCCTGCCAGATGGAGGTGACCTTGGCTTATGCCTAGACAAAAGGTCATGGCCTTGAACTTGGATCATGCAAATGCTCCAAAAGACTCATAAGACTGCTTCACTCTAAGGAGGGCCCTGGGAGCTTGGAAACCCCTAAGAATCCCAGAAATCAGGAAGGATCTTGGAAGTCATCTGGTTCATCCTCTCAGAAGGGGAAGCTGGGGAAGAAACCTGGTGAGGGTCACAAGCCCATCACTGGTACTATATTATAGCAATCTTCTTCTCCAGGACACATTTTCCATTTGGAATAAGCTATAGTCATTATAAAGTTGAAGAACAATATGGCAATGAATTCAACTCGTATCTGTGGTTTAAAGAAACAGCCTATTTGATGTTTTATGTTTCAATTTTCTGTGCACTAATAAAAGTGCCTAACTACAGAGAGACTCTATATTGCTATATGTGGGCATAACAGAGATTTATAGTCTGTGAAGGAGATACTTAGATTCTCTGACACAAGAAAGCCCAGCCATTAAAATATCATCAGCAAAACCAAACAAAGGGAAAAAAAAGTCCCCACTTTATTGGCCAATCAAGCAGAAATTGAGATATTTCTGAATTTATTCTTTTCTGATTCTTTAATCCAGGACACCAAGAATACATTTATGAAAACTTGTACCATTCCATGTCCTCCTCTTGTTGCTTTGGTTGTGCTTTGCAGAACATGGAATTGTGTGATTAAATCCTCACTCTGGTGCTCCTGCATCTAGAGATTTTCCACGCCAGAACCAGTGCGGACCAAACTTAGTAGGTTATTTCTGACAGAATGGAGAGTGATGGCCAGGTTTCACTCCGCTCCTGAGTCCACAGAAGGCTTTCTTGCCCTTGACCTCTGCTAACTGGGTAGTGGATTAGATAATTCATTGCGTAGGGACTGTCCCATGTAGGATGGCTAGCCTGGCCTCTACCCACTAAATCCCAGTAGCATTCCACCCTCCGTTGTGACAACCAAAAAGGTCTCCAGACACTGTCCAACACCCCTTGGGGCCAAAGCCACCCAGTTTTGAGATCCTAGGTCTACAGTATAAGCCTGGGGTTGAGATTTGACTTTCACTTATGAGTACCCCAGTGACATTGAAAGAAAGGGATAGTAATCAAATAAGCATTAAGAGATACCATTTGCTTAGTGCCCACTATATAAAAAGACCTTTGTGAAGTGCTTCACATACATTATCTCATTTTATCCCCAGGATACCCCAAGAGGTAGTGGATCAGTCAATACTCTCAGAAGCTACAACAGCACATTCTAGGTGGTTTAAACAGAAGTGGAATTTAATTTAGGACATTAGGTAGCTCACTGAATCTCCAGGAAGGCCAGAAGGTCAAGCTAGAGCTAGGAAGCTGGGAACCACGCCCAAGCCACCACTGCAAGAAGGCTCCAACAGTGACCCCAGCGCAGTCTCCCGGGCAAAGGCACCTACCACATAGTGACATGAGGCCCCCATACCACTGATGTTGGGCTGGGACAAGAGCAGTGTGGCCTCCGTGAGCAAAAGCCACTGACACCGGTCTCTGGGAAACTCAATTTTCCAGAAGCCCTTTTCTTCATGAGTATAGTTTGAATTCCACATGTCTATCTGGCTATTTCCTTGGCAGAGCCTGTTTCCCATGCCTGTGCCAGAGGCGCAAGGAAGGCTGGGATAAGGAGTTTCTCAGGGGATTAGGAATTAAGGAAATTCTCAAGATGTGTGTCCAAAAGCTCATGAGAGACTACAAGGCACAAGAAGTGACAATACTCCAGACAGATGCCCATTTTATAGATGAGTTTGTTAACTCTGAGAGTTTAAGTAACCTGCTTAAACTCATTCCTATCATGTGAAAGCAGACATAAGTTCTCCTATTCTTTAGACAATATTCTTTCCCATGTAATAGTAACAGCTCAAGAAAATGTGTAGCTCCCTATCTGTCCAACCCCTGTCCTTGAGTGTGGCTTCCTAGAAGGTCCTTAGACAGAGATGTTATGAGATTTGCCTAACCTAGATTTTTTCGGCCAGGGCAAAATCACTGTTTAGTACCTCCTAAATGTCCCACGGAGGCTGTGATGAACAACACGTAGGTTGTAGTGGAAAGGGTAGCTCCCAGAGAAATAGGGATGGGTTCCGTCTACTTCCTGTGCCTGTGGCCTTCAGAGAAGTTCTCTATTCCACTGTCTGGAGAAAAAAAGGGGACAGTAAGGCTGCCAGGCTGTGGTGGGCAACCTCTACTGCCTCCTGGTATTCACATCTGGTATACCCTCCCTGGAGTATGGGCTCGATCCAGTGGCTCATTCCTAAGGAATTAATGTAGCAAAGGTAAAGGGAGGCCACTTCTAAGATTAGGATACAAAGAGACTGATTTCTGTCTTGAGTACTCTTTCTCTCCCCGTCATTCTCTGTCTTGTTCTCTCTGAGGGAATCCAGCTGCCATGTTGTCAAGATAGCCTCTAGAGAAGCCACATTGGAAGGAACTGAGAGCCACCTCCAGCCAATAGCCAGTGAGGAACGGAGGCCCCTCCCCTCCTCTTCCTCCTCTGAGGGCTGTGGCATGCACAAATTATTATCTGACTGTTCTCTGATTCATATATGTGTTAGACTGGAAGTTCCTTAAGGGAGTGTTCTATACTTGTATCCCCCCCACCATGTCTCTGCACTAATATTTGGCAAAGTACTGGGTGCTTGGAGCTTCAAAGAGTATTTTGGAACAAATGAATGTCAATGAGCCTTACAAGAAATACTCTTAGTCAAACTCAAATTCTTTCCTTCCTTCCTTTCTTTCTTCCTTTCATCCTTCCCTCCTTCCTTCTTTCCTTTCAGAAAACATTTACTGAGCTCACACATGTGCTCATCAGTCTACAGAAAATAGAAAGAAGAATCAGGCAGTTTCTTCTCTCACACTGCATTAATTTTCAATACAGCTGTAACAAATTACCAAGTTGGTAACTTAAACAATACAAGTTTACCCTATCATTCTGGTGTAGTTTAGAGGTCTGACACAGGTCCCATTTGGCTAAAATCAAGGTTTTGGCAGGGAAATTTGTGTGCTTGTCTTTTCGAACTTCTAAAAGCTGCCTACACTGTTCGGCCCCATTTGCACTGCCAGGCATGGCAGCCCGAGTCCTTCTCAGTCACCACTTGAGGGAATCTCTTTTAATCTCCCCATGAAGGATGCTACAATATTTTGCTCTAGTAACTTCCCAGATTCAAATATCTGATTTTTAATTCCCTGGAACGAGAGGACCCACATCTATGCAGGCGGCTCATACATTACAAAAATGTTGCTAGGTTAAGTTTTGCACATTCAGTGAATGGGCCCAGTATCTGGCTCCTAAGCTTTCAGACTTTCTACACATGCTTAGACTACTCTGATTCAGTCAATAAAGAAGAAACCTGGAGGAGCTTGGGTTAGGCTTATGTCACCTCTATGTCCTAAATCCTTCTCTCTCTCTCTGCCCCCCACCAATATTCAATTAAAAGCTATATTATTGCAGAAAAAAAAAAAAGCCCAGACTTTTGTATTCATGGTCTGGGTCTCATCCGAAACACCTCCTAGCTATGTGCGATCTAGTGTAGCTTCTTCTTTTATCAGATGAGGTTAGAAATACTAATGGCACTGGTTGCCATGATGGTTAAGGTAAATCATAGATAGTAAACACAGCCACAGTACAGGCACGTGGTGAGCACCTTCTAAATGGTAGCTATTATCAATATCGATTACTTTGCTTCTGTGGTGCTGAAGATCCTAATGAAGCCACCCCACCACTCAGAGCTCAGTATATCTAGGGAGGGATATGACAGGGCCACCAAAGAACACCAAGGACTCTAGATGTTGTTTTCCAAAAGCCTAAGAAGACTTGGAGCAAGGCAAAGTCTGGCAGAAACATTACGATAAGGGATGGGCTCTCAGCCGCCATCACCCTGCCCCACCTCCAAAATTAGAATTTCCTCCTGAGCGAAGCACAAGGTGGGCACAATGTGGAAGGGTGAGAGTGAGGAGGTCAGCGAGATTCAGAGAAAATGAGACCAGAAGGGGGCAAATGGGCAGGAGAGAAGATAGAAGGAGCTATCTTCTATCTTCTGAGTTGTGGGTCAATCACCACTGGGTGAAAGCCATCTCCAGATAAAGGGGCCATAAACATCCCCCAGTTAATGTTTCCAAAGATGCCCATTAAAGTGTCTGCATGGAGGCAATGAGAGGCGTCTGGTCACGACACCTGAAGACACAGAGCTGAGTATCTGGGGGGCAAAGTTATGTGTGTCTTAGGCAGATGATTACACTTGCAAGAGAAAAATCATTTCTCAGTCATGATGGTTTTTTCCACTCCACGACTGGGCCAGAAAAACTGGAATTAACCCAATTCATAATGGCAAAATTTAAAAGAAACAAACAAACAAAACTATTTTCTTAAGCCCCAGTCTTTCTGAGTCTTACCTGTGACCTCAGAAAAGGGACATAATTTCATGGGCCTTAATTTCAGCATGTGAGAATGGAGGGTTGGAGGAAGGTGATCCGTCCATCTCTGAAATAATTCTGGCTGTAGTCATAATCCTTACATGACTTGGGTTTCTAGGAGTGATCTTAAAGTCTTTCTAATAGCCCCATTTCCCCCTAAGGAGATTGAGGGCAAAGATAATATAAGGAACCTACCAAACCCAGACAACTTAACATGGCAGAAGTGGGAATTGAAGAGACCTAGCTGACTCTGAGGTTCTGGTCTTTTCACCCCAGCGGCCCTGCAGTCCTGTGGCCTTTTCAGACTCAAGAAGTGGTAGACCCAGAGGGACGCTAGCCCCATCCTGGAGCGAGGCTGCCCCCTTCGCTCTCAAGGGAGAACACGTCTGCTGTGCCTCACTCTCACACAATGTAAGCAGACTCATCTGAGCTGCACGGGGCCATCAGGATGCCCAGGACACCCAAGAAGTCACCAGCAGTGGCAGAAGAAACCTGTGACATCCAGCGCTTGTGGCTTCCTAGTTTCAACAGAGCAGAATGATTCTCTAGGTGTCCCTGCCAGACCTCCTTTCTGCCTCTGAATTTATAATTTCATACTAGGGAGCAAGGCTATGGCTTGTGAAGCCTTCTCATAGTAAAATTAAAGTGTGATTATTTTTTTGTGTGTGTATGTGTGTGTGTGTGTTTATCAGTTTTATTTTTTTTAATTTTTTATTTTTTCAGCGTAATAGTATTCATTATTTTTGCACCACACCCAGTGCTCCATGCAATCCGTGTCCTCTCCAATACCCACCACCTGGATCCACCAACCTCGCACACCCCGCCCCTTCAAAACCCTCAGATTGTTTTTCAGAGTCCATAGTCTCTCATGGTTCACCTCCCCTTCCAATTTCCCTCAACTCCCCTCTCCTCTCCATCTCCCCTTGTCCTCCATGCTATTTGTTATGCTCCACAAATAAGTGAAACCATATGATAATTGACTCTCTCTGCTTGACTTATTTCACTCAGCATAATCTCTTCCAGTCCCGTCCATGTTGCTACAAAAGTTGGGTATTCATCCTTTCTGTTGGAGGTATCATACTCCATAGTGTATATGGACCACATCTTCCTTATCCATTTGTCCGTTGAAGGGCATCTTGGTTCTTTCCACAGTTTGGCCACTGTGGCCATTGCTGCTATAAACATTGGGGTACAGATGGCCCTTCTTTTCACTACATCTGTAACTTTGGGGTAAATACCCAGTAGTGCAATGGCAGGGTCATAGGGAAGCTCTATTTTTAATTTCTTGAGGAATCTCGACAGTGTTCTCCAAAGTGGCTGCACCAACTTGCATTCCCACGAACAGTGTAAGAGGGTTCTCCTTTCTCCACATCCCCTCCAACACATGTTGTTTCCTGTCTTGCTAATTTTGGCCATTCTAACTGATGTAAGGTGGTATCTCAATGTGGTTTTAATTTGAATCTCCCTGATGGCTAGTGATGATGAACATTTTTTCATGTGTCTGATAGCCATTTGTATGTCTTCATTGGAGAAGTGTCTGTTCATATCTATACTGCCTAGAGCAATCTGTACTTTTAATGCCATTCCGATCAAAATTCCACCGGTATTTTTCAAAGAGCTGGAGCAAATAATCCTAAAATTTGTATGGAATCAGAAGAGACCCTGAATCGCTAAGGAAATGTTGAAAAACAAAAATAAAACTGGGAGCATCACGTTACCTGATTTCAAGCTTTACTACAAAGCCGTGATCACCAAGACAGCATGGTCCGGCATAAAAACAGACACATAGACTAGTGGAACAGAGTAGAGAGCCCAGATAGGGACCCTCAACTCTATGGTCAAGTAATCTTTGACAAAACAGGAAAAAATATACAGTGGAAAAAAGACATTCTCTTCAATAAATGGTGCTGGGAAAACTGGACAGCTATATGCAGAAGAATGAAACTTGACCATTCTCTTACACCGTACACAAAGATAAACTCAAAATGGATAAAAGATCTCAACGTGAGACAGGAATCCATCAGAATCTCAGAGGAGAACATACGCAGTAACCTCTTCGATATCAGCCACAGCAACTTCTTTCAAGATATGTCTCCAAAGGCAAAGGAAACAAAAGCGAAGATGAACTTTTGGGACTTCATCAAGATCAAAAGCTTCTGCACAGCAAAGGAAACAGTCAAAAAAACAAAGAGGCAACCCACGGAATGGGAGAAGATATTTGCAAATGACAGTACAGACAAAAGGTTGATATCCAGGATCTATAAAGAACTCCTGAAACTCAACACACACAAAGCAGACAATCATATCAAAAAATGGGCAGAAGATATGATTTTTTTTTTTCTTAACAGAAATACCTTCTGAGTGAAAAGACCTGTCACTAACTAGGTGGGTCACAGAGAATTGACAATTCTTCTAAGTTTCCACATCTTTGTTTATGAAAGGGAAGATATCCCCAAGACAGTTGACTGAAAATCCATTAAGGGTAGGGTCGATGCCATGTCCAGATGGAATGGCCTCCAAGACAGTCTCCACATGTATGTGGGACGTTGGGGATATATTGCAGCTGCGTGTGGGGGAGAGGGTTCTGACCAAAACTGAGTTGTTCAAACAGTGGGACATGCCTAATGCAGGCTCTTACTCAGCGTCCTTTGTGCCCACAAGTCAATCTCTGCCACTAGATTATGAGCCTTGAGGCAGGGGATCAAGTAGGTTCCTGTCCATGCCTCCTATGGCCAAGCAGTGTCTATAATAGAAGTTAAAGTTCCAACAACATCAGATGTGATCTTCATAGGTCTCTGTCTTCAGAGTCCAGAATCAATGGACCCAGATGAATCACCGCCGAGGCCTATCTTGCTGCATTTCCAGGCACACCAGTCCCTTCTTATTCTTCTGGAGGGTTCAAGGAGTCCATCGCTCACCACATCAGTCCTATTCACCGTGGCGTCTTTTGTGAAGTGAGACCCATCATCTTGTGTAATTAAAGACTTCTCCAGTATTTTCCCAGATGTTTGAGAATAATAACTCTGGGGAAGCACAGTGTACGAGAATCATTGCTATCTCAGCAATCTAGGGCACGCAGAGAACAAACACAAACATTTCTGCCTCTCACCATAGCTAGGATTATTTTTTTGGTATTGAGCACTCAGGCACCAAAACCCTATTAACAAGTCCTCTGAAAAGTCAATCCCAACAGCAATGGTGTGGGCACAGAAGGACTTCTGAGGACTGCTGGTCCAGTTTCCAGAATGGCTGGAGGAGGACAAAGAGAAGGCACTGAGAGAGGCCAAGATGCCTAAGCCAGAGAAGGTGGGAACTTAATGGAACATTGGAGATCATCTTGCCCCACTGTGCCTGGGAATGGTATGGTGTCATGAAAACCAAGGGAGAGGAACATTCCATAGGAGGGCAAGTAAGTAGCACTGAGTACTCAGTATGTTGTCATAAGGTCAGAGGAAGATTTGCTAGTCTTTTTTTTAAAAAGATTTTATTTATTTATTTGAGAGAGAGCAAGCAGGGGGTGCAGCAGGCAGAAGAAGGGGAGGAGGAAGAAGCAGGCTCCCCGCTGAGCAGAGAGGCCTACATGGGACTCAATCCCAGGACCCTGGGATCATGACCTGAGCCGAAGGTAGATGCTTAATCAACTGAGCCACCCAGGCATTTCCAGGGAGATTTGCTAGTCTTGAGAGGGGCCAGCAGTTTGGGGGCAGGAAGGACTAGTGGGTGCCCTGAGGCACACTACTTAATCCTGAGCCTTAGTTTTCTCCTTCATGAAATAGTCATAATCTCACTTGTCTTGCAAGGCTTCTGAGAAGACTGAATAATGTTAAAACCCATGTAAACTGTAAATCACTAGCCCGAGAGCATTTTAATAAATTAACCAGGTTATTTCACTCTGTGCTAGGCACAGCTGACTCTGTAGGCCACCATGGAGACAGTAAGTTCATTAGCCTATTTTGTCTGTGTTAGGCACAGCTGACTCTGTAGGCCACCATGGAGACAGTAAGTTCATTAGCCCCAGGGATGACCTAACACAATATGACTTAATTTAGCCCTCTCTGTCTCCAGATGAGATCAGCTACTTTTTTTCACTTAAGAGACTGTGCGAAGCATTTTGAAATTGTTTAGAATAAAGAAACAAGCTCTGTATGTGATGGCTAGATGATCACCAGTCAAGGGGTCTAAGGTGCTGGTAATATTCCAGGTACACCCAGGTGCACATGTGTGCGCGTGTGCACGCACACACACACACACACATACAGAACGCAGTTCACTCTCTGGAAGGATGACCTCCTCAGATGCAAACAACGCCCCTCACCCCCCACCCCCCCACCCCCACCACTATGCCATCCCAAGTCTGCAGGAAAGAAGCTGGATTGTTTCCAAGATAGGTCAGTGAGTCCAGTGTCAAAAACCCAACCCAGGGAGGGTGAAGAGGGCTCTTGCAGAAGTCCAAACCAGGAAAGCAGAAGAGGAATCTCCCCAGTCCTTTGAGAATCTAGATTTCTTCAAAGGGGCTCCCATTCTGCTCCAAGGATAGTAGGGAGTATAATTCAGTTGCCAAATGACCTTGGGCAAGCTCCGGGCTCATGACATTAAGGCAGGAAGTGCTAACTTTTTATCTGTGCTGGCAGAGGGCTACCACTCTGCCCCAGGACACCAGGACTGCCCACTCCACTGTTAGCTTCTTATGGACCATGTTCTATCTTTTCTGGGATTTCCACCCTGGACTCTGTTTATCTGTAGTTTATCTTCCCATACTCTTAAGAGACCAGGCTATGGTATGCCAGGTCAACACATACCATCATTTTGACACCAAAAATACCTCTCCATCTGTGCCTTTCTCTCCATTCTGAGACCCCTGGTAATTCCAAGGCTACACATCATCATCTCTCTCCTGGACTATGTCTGCTGTCTCCTAATTGTCTTCTGTGCTGCAAGCTCACTCCCTCTAATCCATTTTCTACACAGACATCCAGAGATATAGTTCCAGAACAAAAATTTAATTATATAATTTCCATGCTTAAAAGCACCATATAAATAATGATTAACTCCAAGGTCAAGTCCAAGCATGCCATATATAATCCTCCATGATTTGGCCTAACTCCCCAGTTCCCCCACTATCTTGTGCTCTCTGTACCCAAAGCTCTGCCATCTTTAACTCTCTGCATTCTCAACCAAGCAGAATACTCATCTACTGATACTTCTGGCTCAAATGAACAAATCAACATTTAGTAGGACAGAGCAAACTTCTTTCTGTCCTCATTAGTTCCAGAAGTTTAATGCTAAGGACCACCTTCATAATAGTGAAGAGAATAGTTCCAGGGTCCTCTCTCTTCCCCACCCCCCAACTGCTTAATCCCTTCTCCTATTGTGCTCTGATTCCTGTCACCAGCAGTGGACACCTCTCATTAAGGCTCTCAAGCCTGCCTATTGGACAACTTGGGCTTTAATGTCAGTGAACTTCAGAGAGTCTCTTAGTGGTAACTTCCATTAAAGATGAATGGGACAATGAGCCTCACACTCCTTGGAGATGAAGTAGGAGAACGGAAAAGTAGGTGCTGGTGAGGAAACAAAACAGAGATGGTGTGGGCATTTGAGATAAACCAGCCCAGTGCTAGAGCATGGGCAGTAACCTTCACAAGATGCATGCTCTGTTTCCATCATACCCAAGGCTCAACCACCCAGACAAAGCCACAAGAGCTGTTAGGGGACATAACCTAGGTCACATGACCATGTCCTGGCTCCTAGTCCAGAGAAGGGTTGCCTTCTCTAGCATCCTTTTTTTCTCTGCTTTCCAGATGCCACATGTTACTGAAAGGGGCAATGGAGGGACTTCTTAAAGACCAGGCATGGGACGATCTTCTGAGTGCCAATTTTGGCCACCCACCGTATCAGCACTTTATCTTACCTGATCTTCACAACAGCCGAACTAAACATGCATATGTCACAGTCCCTTTTACAGAGGAGGAAGCTGAGGGTGGATAACTCAGTGGAGTTTACCTAGCCAGTGGGTGGTGGAGCTGAGATACTGCTCCACCTGTCACCGTCTCCAGCACACTTAATTTCTCCACTGGCAGACAGCGCTTCCTGCCTGCAGTAAAGGCCCCATTCCTGGACCACTGAGGTGCCACAGCCTCCATCCTGTCCCACCTGCACTTTTCAAAGCATTGGTTTCAAAATTCTAAGACAGAGCGTAAGGCCAGGCCACCCCCTTACCAGCTGTGAGAGAGCTTCTCTAACCCTCTGTCTCAGGAGCAGACTTACCCATCCTGAGGGCAGTTGTGAACATTTAGTGAGATAACACTGGGAAGTGCCTGGAACACTGGGGACTCAGCAGATGAAGACAGTCAATCACAGGATGCGGCGTTTCCCAGGCCCTGGGACCCTACGTAGCTCACAATGGTATCCCCAGTGATTAGCACTAAATAACAATTTGCAAAACTGAACAGGACTTTCTAGAGACCAGTCATGGCTGTGGGGCTCAGCTTATCCTCACAGTCCCCTTAGAAAGCACAGCTCAGTATGGTTAACCCAGGGCAATGCAGAAGGGCTTCCCACACTCCTTCATTCTCCTACAGCAACAACCACTAAACAATAGGGGATATGTAATCATTCCCTGCAGATGTACAGAAGACCATAAGGGTGGGCCTTGGGCTCTCCTTTTGCCCACAGTTTTCCCTTGCAGTGGCTGCTCTCCACTTTGTGTTACCTGGAGTCAGAAAGTTCTAGCTGTGCTGCCCTTCTTGGGTCTCCCCAACTTTCTGGTGGACTCATGCTACCTGGGTGTGGCCTGGGTGTATAAGGTGTGTTACCATTGAGTAGCTGTTAGCCCTGTGATGCCTGGCACGATAAAAATCTACAATCTGGGTCAGTGGTTTGTCCCACCTCAGTACATGACATGTAACCAAAAGTTAATGAAGTCATCACCATGCTCATTAATTAATCACAAAACATAACACAAACACAATTATGTCAAAACTCATTGTTTCCAAACCCTTCCCTTGTTCTTAGATAAAATTTCTCCCTTCAAGAATATTTCCATAAGATTTGAAGGCTAAATATTTCTTAATAACAGCTCTATTTCTTCAAAGAAAAGGAAGCCAGACCCCTGGAATGACTATCACAATACATATTTTCAATCTCACCTACTTCATTGCACACACCATAAATTATCTCCCCAAGATCCATTTTTCTCTTTAATAAACTTATCTTGAAATTTATTATACAAAATATTCCATCTTCAGTACAGTTTTCATCTCATGTTGCATTGTAGGAAGAGCAGTGAGCAATTTCAGACTGTACTTAATCTCTGTGAGTTGCTGATCTGTGGCAGTGTCTGTCCCAGGGAAAGAAAAGCATCTTCCTCATTTTCAAGGACATCATTTTAGACTGAACCTCCCCAGTGCCTATTTACCATCTTATTCAAGCACTCCTCTGCAAAGCATCAGAGTGCAATGCAGAGAAATCTGCCCAGCCAGGCTCTCATGCAGCCAAGTTCCAGAGGACAGGCTCTGAGCCACAAAGAAAGATGGCAGCTTCTGAGCCCCACATAGGCAAGAGAGTATCCCATCATGGGCTGGACCACAGGTCTCCAGAAAGCCTAGGTGATACATCTCCAGCCAGACACAGAGTCTGAAAGAACACAGCTTACCTCGTGTATTTATTGCCAGTGTGAAGAGAGGGTCTCAGAAAAGTCAACAACTTCAAGTTACACTCATAGATACAAGCTTTTGAACCCAAATTACCTTTAATTTGGGGCCACTTAATGCCTTTCATCAACTCCCATTGTCTTAGTTTAACAAATGGAATCATAAATTATGCAATCGACAGCAATTGCACTTATTGGCAATTAGAATTCGTTCGTCAGTGCTCTGCCTATGAATAATTAATACCTGTATAACCTTGATGGAGCAAATGCACTTTGGTGGGGTATACTGAATATTTAGGAAGTCTCCATTTGTGATCTCCATTTTGGATTGAAATGTTCAGTCAGTAAACCACTCCAAACACCATTCAACCCAGCAAGTCTACAGTGTTATGAGCTAGAAAAAAGAAACAAGACACAAATAATTCCAAAGGTTGTTTGTAGCTGGACACAAAGTAAACAGAAGTATTTTATAAATATCCAGTGGACAAAACTCCTGTGTGGTTCTGGACCAGTCTTGGGAAACTGGGTTTGGGTTCTAATTTTTTCCCACCTATGAAGTGAGAGCACAGAAATCTGTGACTCTTCAGTACCATTTTGGATTTTAAATTTTTAAAACACTCTAAGAATTTTTAAGCTGTAGTGCAGGCATTCCCAAGAAATCTATAGAGATTATGCTGAGTGAAATAAATCAAGCAGAGAGAGTCAATTATCAAATGGCTTCACTTACTTGTGGAACATAAGGAATAACAGGGAGGACATTAGGAGAAGGAAAGGAAAAGTGAATTGGGGAAAATCAGAGGGAGAGATGAACCATGAGAGACTGTGGACTCTGAGGAAGAACCTGAAGGTTTTGGAAGGGAGGGAGGTGGAGGGTTACATGAGCCTGGTGGTAGGTATTAAGGAGGACACGTACTGCACGGAGCACTGTATTTGGTGCATAAACAATGAATCTTGAGACACTGAAAAAAATAAAATAAAATTTAAAAAATCTATAGATAGGACTGTATCTCAATATGTATTTTTTTTTTCTTTTTCAGCCTATTGTTTTTAATTTATGCACTTAAAAACAGTATTCTCTAGAAAGATTCATCTCCTTCACTAGTACCTATAAGATTCATGGCACAAAAAATGGTTGAGTTCCAGATAAAATGACACATATATGTGTATCTGCATGACATACATAAAAATGAGTCTTGATCAAGACAAAGGGAAAATATGAGATACAAACTATAACTCCTCAAATAGCAGAGCTGGTAAGGCCTTTTTCAAGCTTTCCCTACCTTCTATCCCTAGTGGAAGAACTCCTCCATAGCCTACCAGGCAGGCTAAAAAGCCCACTCACAAACACCCCCTTGTATGATCCATTCAGCAACTTTGTAAGAAGACTACCTCACTATCCTAGTTCTACAAGTGAAATTGAACCTTCAAAAGAGTGAATGACCTACCCAAGGTCATACACCAACAACCAAAATCTCCTGACGTCAAATCCTTGCTGTAGCCCCTTGCCATGTTAGTCATCAGCCTTGGATACACACCATGAAATAAGACTTTATCAACAAAATCTAGAAACAGGATTTATGATTGTAGAAAAATCAAACCCAATCTAGATGTTCTATAGTGGAGGAGGTGGAGAATGTTTCCCGTCATGCAAAAACAGTCAGTCCAAAATGACTCATTTTCCAGGCAAAAGACAGAAATTCCCAAAGCCACCCTCAGGACTCCATCTGAGACAGAAATGCGTGTTCTGAGAGCCTAGAGCCACCAGAACAGAAGGTAGTGGAAGAGCTGAGTCACTATCTTCTATAGATGCAAAAGAAAAGCTTTTGATTCTCAGCATTTCTGTGATGTGTTTCCAAAATAAAGCCTCAGTCAGAACTTTTAACTTATGAGAAAATGAATTTTAAGCTCTCATTTCTTGCTGAATTCATAGGCTATGATATCCAGAACTGGCTCCTAAGAAATGAAGGGATGTTATTATCCATAGAACATTCCAACTCAAAGCACAGAAGGAGAATTCAATTCAACAACCTAGTGGCCGCCTACTCCTGAACAGTGAGTAAGTGCCAAGTACGCAGAGAAGCACACTGAAAGGGTGGTGAATAAGATTGAAACTTATAGGCAAGGAGGGAGATAAACACCTAAAAAAAAAAAAAATTACTGCAATTCAAAACAGAATTTGTGAGGCTGTAATGCGGGAACACACAAGGAGAAAGAGATCGATGCTCTGAATGACAAAATATACCAAGGCTTCATGAGGAGATGGATTTGGGATCTGGGAAATGTCCCTCAGATATATCCCCTTATCTCCATCACCATCACCAGGTAAAGTACAAGAAGGGTATGCAGAGAGGAGGAGACATTCCAGAAAAAATTTATAACATCCATGTAAAAAAGGGAAGGAGGTGTTGCAGGCAAGTATAAAGAGAACACCTGGACTAATTTAAGAAGGACCAGGTAGAGAGGGAAAAAAAAAAAAAGAGTGTGAATGGTACTTCTTTGTTGACAAGAAACCAATGGACATTTTTATAAAATCTGA
Source organism: Lontra canadensis (assembly GCF_010015895.1). Taxonomy (NCBI): domain Eukaryota; kingdom Metazoa; phylum Chordata; class Mammalia; order Carnivora; family Mustelidae; genus Lontra; species Lontra canadensis. The sequence goes on along the minus strand of NW_022631026.1, from coordinate 13,070,110 downwards.
TTTTTTTTTTTTTAAGAAAATTCACTCTTGGGGCTGGGCCTCAGAAGAGTTGAAAAATTAGAAGCTTAGTAGCCAGTTAGGAGGCTAGAGAACACACTGAGCCTCACACTTAGAGGGACAGGGACACTGTTACAGAATTGTTCTGAGTCCAAAGCGGATTCTTAAAAACTTTAATTAAGGTATTTCTTAGAAATCTCATTTGATTTCAGCAAAAAGAGAAAGTGGATGTATTGTTATCTGATACTCCTCAGAAAGATTCTGAACACAGAAGAATAATGCCATAAGTAAATAATTCTCGATAATGCTTAGAGAATTAAGCTAATCACCAGGAAAACTCAGACCCTAGTTATTTTAACAGTTACATGGCTGGTTCACACGGAAAACGGACTTTAGCTGAAGTACACGTGGCATGTCTTAATCCTCAAGTGAGCCAATCCTGGGTCATTATTTTGTAGAAATATTTTGTTGAGTCAGACCACTTGGCCTACAAATCAGTTCTCACTGGACAAAAAAAAAGGGGGGGAGGGAGGGTAGGCACAGGGAAAGAGAAAGAAGAGGAAGAGAAGGAAGGGGAAAGAAAGAAACCCAAGAGACACCCATACACAGAGAGGGAAAGGCAGAAAAGATGGCCTAGAAGGTTAATACAGGAACAGAAGTCATGAGAACCAAAGCAGTTGGTGGGGATTTGTGGGGGGAGAGAGAGGGAAGAATGGCCATCTGAACACTTACAAGCTGTCATTTCCATGCTGTCATCTAGCTCCCTCCCCTGCTCCTGAAGGACAGACTAATAAAGGGAGGTTGTGTCCCTTGTTACTTGCCCTACTGGAAAGAATGCAAGTGTGGCACTGGGGAGGGGTCAGTGACAACATGGAATGAGCTAGGCTAGTTTTACTTCCTTACAGATAGTAAATTCTTCCATCCATTCTCCTTTCCATTCATGCAGTGAGCACTCTACAGAGATATTTATCATCTTCTGGGCAGAGTAGCAATCTCTGGGGATAGAATAAATGAATAAATGAACAGATGAATGAATGAAATGATCCATCTTGCTGGCACTGTATTAATTTTGCGTGGGTTCTTGAACATATCAATAGAAAGGGGAAATCTTTGAAAGATCGGGTAAGAACGGATGATCTGATTGATCTCTGGCTGTGTGGTCTTAGACAAGTAACATAAGGTTTGGAACCTACATTTCCTTAGCTGCAAAATTAGATAAGAAAAGTGTCCAGTTCAATTCCTAGGGTTGTTGGGAAGACCAAACGAAATCATTATAGAATAAAATGCCTTGTGATCTCTAAAGCACAAGAACGTGATTCTGTTATAATGAAGGGAACAACTGGAAGCTTATTTTGTGACTGCTGAATGTAATTTAAGTTGGAGGTTGATATTCACCTTGTATTCTTTGAAGAAGGTGTCAGTTGATTGAATTAATAATGTAAATAAGATGAGGGAGGGGAAGTAGGCATACCACTTAATTGTCTCTAACCATAATTAGTGTGCTAATTATGAATCTTATTTGGCTATTCACCAAAGCAAGGTCCTTAGGGACAATGTTATTCTTCTTGTTCTAGGAAGTTTGCATATTTAAAAGAAAAGAATTGCTTTAAAAAACAGACAGTAATTCATATTTTTTGTTATTTTAGGCTGCTTTGCTCACCCAAGATCCCCCATCCCCAAACTCCTCAAGAATGGATCAATGAGCTTGACAAGTGGGACTTGGACATGAAGACAGATGACCAGCAATTCATTGGTGCATTGAATGCTGCGAGGAGAACTACTCTGCGAACAGGGAGTACAGGCAGAGATTCTGGGGCACGAACTCTGGCTGAGCAAGAATTTCACTTGAGACCACGACGAAGTGGCAGCATTCCCTCTAAGGAGACAGAGAGGGTTAAAATGGAAAAAGCAGAGCTTCTGAGAGGCCATCATCAGACTCTCCTCTTGTGAAGAACGGGAACTTGCTGCTTCCCATTAAGGCCATCGTCTAACCCGTCTGACCCAGACACCCAGCCCAGATGCCTGGCTGAAACTGCAAACAGCAGGGTAGAAATGGGGCAACCAACCAGAGTTATTGCTGACCTTCCTGCTGTGTTCCTTCTTGGACATACATTACAAGCAAATTACATGTGAGGGGTGTTTTACAGACTGTGAAGTGTTTTCCCTACATTATTGCATTTGATTCTGACCGCACTCTATGAGATAGGTTTGATTAGCCCTATCTTACAGAAGTATAAACATGACACTGGGGAAATTAATTGGATTGCAGTAATTCACACAGCTATTAGTAGGACTATACTTTTTTTTTTTTCTCCCTGAGCCTGCCTCCATCAACTATGCTTTCTTCTGAATCATTCACCCTTCCTCTCTGCCATCTCCTCCATCCCCTAATGCTAGAAATAGAATCAGTTTTCTTCTATCTTTTTAACATTTTTCAAACATTACTAAATTATATATATATATAATGCTATGTGTGTGTATACATATATATATATTTTACATAGCATTTTATATTTGTTTACATCCCACTTCTTGTCTGTAAATATTGAAGATGTCATGGGTGCCTGAATGGCTCAGTGGGTTAAGCATCTGACTCTTAATTTCAGCTCAGGTCATGATCTCAGGGTTGTGAGATCAAGCCCTGCGTCTGGTTCCATGCAGGAACCCTCTGCCTCTATCTCTCCCTCTGCCTCTCCCTCTGCCTCTCTCTCTCTCTCTCTCTCTCTCTCTCTCTCAATAAAACTTAAAAAAAAATTAAAGATTGAAGATGTTTTGCAACAAAGATGCCCAGTAATATTAATATGGATGAGGAAATTAGGACTGTAGTAAAGAGAGATTGCTACTGACTAAATGTGGTGTATTCTCTTTATACATGTTTGTGTACATGCATATATTTCAGTATATGTATGTATATGTACATACAATTTATACATACATATTTCAACATATGTGGTGTGTATGTGTGTATGTGTGTGTGTGTGAGAGAGAGAGAGGAGAGAGAGAGAGAGACAGTACTTGGCACGCTGGCAAGCTCTCTATATAACTTGAACCTGAGCTTCCTGGGAGTCAAACTGAAGATAAGCAGGGTAAATTATACAGCTTTCATTAGGGGGATGGAAAAGGCAGATTAACAAATTGGTGAAATAAAATATTTCCCAGTAATGAGCTCTACAGGATATGTCCTACATTTGTTTTACATATATTGATTCTCCCCAGGATCTCTGTCATGTAATAAGAACCTTTTGATATTTTGGTAATGAAATTCCTTTGTGTGGGCTCCAAAACAGTTATGCCTTTGAAAAAATATTAGCCTGCATCTAAATGTTGACTCCTTATCTCCCTTTTCTCCCATGTAGATCCAGAATCTTTCAGCACTTCCTAAGCTCATGATACCTAATGTCTTTGGAAATGTGAGTAAACCCATCCTCAGAATAGTACTATTCTGATGGAGTTAAGTCAAATTTAAATATTAGGAAAAAAAATCAGCAATGAAGAGATTTGATTTTAAAACTCCAGTATGTGGGTTTTAAAGAAATGTTTTAGGGCGCCTGGGTGGCTCAGTGGGCACCTGGGTGGCTCAGTGGTTAAAGCCTCTGCCTTCAGCTCAGGTCATGATCTCTGGGTCCTGGGATAGAGTCCCACATCGGGCTCTCTGCTCAGCAGGGAGCCTGCCTCCGCCTGTCTCTCTCTGCCTGCCTCTCTGCCTACTTGTGATCTGTCTGTCAAATAAATTAAAAAAAAAAAAAAAGAAATGTTTTACACAGGTTTTGCAAATTGTGAAATATATTTATTTATAGAAAATTAGGGATGATGTAGTCATCTCAAATTATATTAAGAATTCAATTCTTTTAATAAATTCAGTTTTCAGGGTACCTGGGTGGCTCAGTCAGTTAGGCATTGAACTCTTGATTTCAGCTCAAGTCAGGATCTCAGGGTCATGGGATCAAGCCATGCACTGGGCTCCACAGCGAACATGTGGAGACTACTTAGGATTCTCTCTCCCTCTCCCTCTTCCCTTCCCTCCCACTCATGCTCTCTTTCTCTAAAAAAAAGATAAAAATAAAAATAAATAAATTCAGTTTTCTGCAAATAGCCAAATTGATCATATTTTAATATTACTTTAATGCAAACATAGAATGATACACCTATGTAAGAGTTGTTAAAATGTAGTAAATTTAGGAACTAGTGGTTTAAATTCCCTCTTGGTACAAAGGATGATTCTTGGTTGGTTTATTAAGACCAGAAGCTTCTATTATAGGTGGAGAAGATTCACACAGGAGTGCACTGATCTTGGAAATTTTGGAAACAATCAAGAGTTTTTAATAAATACATGATATTAAAGCTAGGGGCCTCAGTAGGTTAAACATCCAATTCTTGATTTCAGCTCAGGTTCTGATCTCAGGGTCATGAAACCAAGCCCCACATCAGGCTTAATGCTGGGTGTGGAACCTGCTGAAGATTCTCTCACTCTCTCTCCCTCTACTACTTGCATGCTTCTTCTTGAAGGAAGGAAGGAAAGAAGGAAGGAACGAAGGAAGGAAAGAGAAAGAAAGAAAGGAGGAAAGAGAAAGAAAGGAAAGAAAAGGGGAGAGAAGGAAGAATGAAAAAAAAATTCATGGGTATTAGAATCCTAGTGGCATTTTTATTTATAAAAGTGCATTAATTTTCTTACATAAGAAGAATTTGGTTTTGGAAAAAAATAAAGTCAATTTCCATCTTGGATGTCAAACATACAAAGAGAATCTAAATTAGCCTATATGTCTTTTTTCTTTCCTGATGCACACATTTGAACTTTGGTTATAACTGAGAAGAGATCTCTCAGTTATCAAGAGTGAAGCACTGGGGCACCTGGGTGGCTCAGTGGGTTAAATCCTCTGCCTTCAGCTCGGGTCATGGTCCCAGGGTCCTGGGATCAAGCCCCACATCCAGCTCTCTGCTCAGCCGGGAGTCTGCTTCCTCCTCTCTCTCCCTCTCTTTCTCTCCCTCTGCCTGCCTCTCTGCCTACTTGTGGCCTCTGTCTGTCAAATAAATAAATAAAATCTTAAAAAAAAAAAAAAAGAGTCAAGCATTTCTAGAAACACTGTTGTCTTCAGTTTTCTCAAGTAGGCAAACCATTTCCTGAGACACAATGTCGTAGTATGGAAAAAGTAAAGAACCAAGAGTCAGCCTGGGTTCCAGCAGAGCCAAGCTCCCTCGAGAGATTTAATACCTTAGCTTCCTATTCTTCAAAACATCAATAATATGTATCAACATATTATTCTAAGGGTTAAGCAAAATCATGTGTATAAATTTCCTAACACAAAGCAGACATTTAGTAAATGAGAATTATTTCCCCTTTCAGTTTATCTTCAGGGAAAGCTTAAGGGTCATATAGTTACTGAACAAATGTTTATTGAATATTTGGTTTCTGCACATACTGTTTCAAGATTTGAGGATGTAGCAGTAAATGTGATTGGATCTCTATAGAAGTTCCACACTAATGAGTTGTGTTATTAGTGAGATTTCTGGAGCAACCAGGACTATATGATTCTACCTGTCCCAAGATAGCTGTTTGCATCCTGGCAGAGTAGTAGAGAAAACAAAACAAAGCAAAACATAGTCAAAGATAAGTAAAGCCCAGCTAAAATTTTAACAAAATTTTAAAGCTATCTATAGGCTGGCATGACAGGTTAACATTCTGAGAACCAGCAGGCACAGAGTGAGATGAATTCACCTGCCAAATCTTTCCAATGGATCTTCACAGAGTTCTCAGAGGTAATATGCCAAACATTTAAGGACAGGCCAGGAGTGCTGAGAGATCACCTGTGGGGTGCACAGTGCCTTCTCCACGTAAAGTCGCCACATTTAGAAGCAAAAATAGGACAAGTGAGTTAAAAGAAAGGCACTACTGATTTTCAGGCCCCAAACTGCTTGAGGAAATGCAAGACATCTGAGAGAAATGCAAGGCATTTGAAGGCTTCAGAGTGAAGTGAAGCTGCCCTCAGAAGGCTTGGGTAGGCCAGCAGGGAAAAATATTTCTTTAAGCCACAAAAACACAACTAAGAGAAAGTCCCTTAGCAAGCCATCAATCTTAGAACCAAACTATAAAGCAGAGTGTTTTCATACAGTTTGGAAAGCTGTTAACTCAGTTGTAATCCATAAAAAAATCTCCACTACTGTGGCAGTTCCAGAGCATAAATCCTGCTGAAAAGAAAGTCTCAAGCCACCTTCAAAACAGCTAAAGCCTGCAGTGAGCATATTGAATCAAACTAGCCACTCCAGAGACCAGGCTCAGCTCAATGATGGGTCAAATTGATGTAGGCCTTCACTCTGTAAGACTGATAGAAAGAAGGATGTGTTCCTTTCTGGGGACACTGTTTGCTTCTGTTTTTTATACAAAATGTCTGCCATATGACCAAAAATTATAAATACATCAGAAGTAAGAAAATGTGGCCCATGGACAGTCAAGGAACCAGTCAATAAAAGCAGAACCAGAGATAGTCCAGATGATGAAATGTCAGACTGGGTTTTGAAAGAAGGATAAAAATGCTAAGGATCTAGTAGAAAAGATGTCTCACATGCTTCAAGAGCTGAGTGATGAGAGAGATAGAAACTATTTTTTTTAAACCAATGGAGTCCATAGAAATGAGAAATACAATATCAGAAATGAAGATTCAGTATAAGGCCTTAGAATCAAAATGGACACAACAGAGGAAAGGACCAATGAACCTGTAGACCAACATCAAGTAACCAAAATGAGCCTTTAAAGCAAGATGGAAAAAAAATAAAAATAAAAAACTGACCCTCTGAAATCTATAGGGAATATAAAAATCTCTAACACACATGTAACTGGAGTCTCAGAAGCAGAAAAAAGAAAATAAAATGGCCAAGAACTTTTCAAAATTGATTAAACAGATTCATAAAACCAATCCCAACTAAAATAAATATAAAGAAAGCTACATAAGACATAAGTATGAAAATATGTGAAGCTGAAGGTAAAAAGGAAATCTCACATGGACCTCAAACAAAAAAGAACAGTGATATAAATAGAGTTGTCTTCTCCTTAAAAACAGCAGAAACTAAAAAAAAAAAAAAAGGAACAATCATAGTACTGAGAAGGAAAAAAGTTGTCCATCTAAAATTCTATATCCAATGAAAATATCCCTCAAAAATGAAGACAAAATTATAGATATTTTTATTCACATAAAGTTAAAAAATAATTGATCTTCAACAAAACAGTAAGAAGTTTCTTCAGGTTGATGGAAAAATTAAACCAGATGAAACTTCAGACCTATAAGAAAAAATAAAGAGCACAAAATGGCATATAAAAGTATTTTTTGTTAGCATCTTGAAACTATTTTGAAATGTTTTATAAGTTATTTACAGTTTAAAATATAAGGAATAACAAGACACTATGGCCTAGTATATACAGAGAAAAAACATAATAAAAGCACAAAAAAACAGAAAGGTGAATAGAAATATACAGTTGTAAGGCTCTTTAATGTATATTAAACAGTATAATTTATTTGAAGTTTAACTTGATAACTTAAAGATCTATATTGCAGTAGCTAAAGCAACCAGGAAAATAAATCAAGAAGACATATACCTAAAAAATCAATATAGATTTGTGCTTCTGGCCAAAATAGTGTAATGACCAGGATATCCTTTCCCATTTGGAGCAATTAAAAAAAAAAAAAAACTGGACAAAGTATATGAAACAACAGTTTTCAGACAATGGATAGCAAGCAATGCAGGAGATTGATCCTTGAAACAAACAAATTGGGCTCTACAATTGTCCCACTTAAACTCTGGAGAAAATTTCCAGGCTGCTGTACAGGTGGGTGACTTCTGAGAGAAATGCAAGGCATTCCAAGGCTTCACAGAATAAAGCTTCCCTCAGAAGGCTTGAAAAAGACAAGAAGAAAGATGGAGTCTGGAGTCTGGAGCTGGAATTCACAAGGCAGACCTCCAAAAGAGATCCTAACAATGATGCAGACAATGATCAAGTATGATACTGGCTTAAGGATAGACTGATAGATCAATAGAACAGAATGGAGAGTCCAGAAATTAACCCACACATATATAGAAAACTGATTTTCGTAAAGACAACTGAGTGAACAATTGACTTTTCAACAAATGCTGTTGGAAACTCTGGCTTTACCTATATAGAAAAAAAAATTACCTTTGATCTATATCTCTTATCATATACTAAGATTAATTCAAACATGGATTTCAGAAGAAAATTATGACTCAAAACTACAAAACTTCATATGAAAAATTGAATAAAATATTTGCTACCTATACAAATCAAACTGTCAATGTCATGAACAAGGAAAGACTGAAAAAGTGTCACAGGTTGGCAGAGAATAAAAAATAAAACAACTAAAATTATACAGTGTCCTACATTGGATCTTGGAACAGAAAAAGGATATTAGTATAAAAACTGGTGACATCTCAATTGTCTTTAACCACTTGTATTGTATCACTATTAATTTCTTAATTTTGACTAATTTACTATGGTTCTTTAATGTTAATGTCCAGGGAAGCTGGGTGAAGGTTGTATTGACACTCTCTTGAAGGCTGTCATTGCAACTCTCCTACAAATATAAATTTATTTCAAAGTTTTAAAAAATAAAAAATTAAAAAAATGAATAATCTTAAACCAGTAAATTCAACAATTTGAAAGGGAAAAATTCCATGAAAACACATTTTTATCAATGACAAGGATAAACAATAATTGTAAGTAACTGCACTTCTAGTGAACAAAATTGAATTTTTATTTAAAACTTTCCCACAAAGTTGCTGAAACTCATTGCTGAATTCTATCAAACATTTAATGAAGAAACAATATTAATCTTATACAAACTTTTTAAAGAGTATATTTAATATTAGATATTGTCTGTATTCATAATCCTTACAATAACCTCACATGGTAAATATTACTGTCCTCATCTAATAGAAAAGAAGCTTGCAGTTCACAGAGCTTGGCTAACTTACGGCAACAGAAGTAGAAATACAGAGAGGTGGGGATTCAAGTCCTGATCTAATCTGGCTCCTAAAGCCGTGTTTTCTCCACTACATGGCACTGTCCCCCAGGGTAGTCTAGCAATGGAGATGGAGAGCAAGAAAATGCAATCCAATGTACTATGTGTTACAACAGAGACAAATCTTACAGGAATGAACTCTTCCTAGTGGAGTCCTAGATGTCTCACTTTGGAAGAGGTGTCATTTGAATCAGGTGCTGCTAATGAGGAGGAGCTCACCAGCCTGTGACATGGACATGTGGAGTGTAGAAAGAATGACAAGGAATTAGAATGGTCTGGAATAGAGTTTGTAGATTTAAATTACCAGAGATAAGATTTGATAGGTCACTTAGACTGAGAAATCTTGTGTATGTTAAATGAAGGAGTTTATATTTAAGTTGCTAGGTCATGGGGAGTCCCTGAAATGCCTGAATAATGGTGCCATAGTTATTTTGACATTGTGTGGAGGGTAGATCAGAGTGAAGAGCTTTTAACTGGGAAGATATATTTGAGCCCTATTTCAAAAACCCACTTGAGAGCTAAAGAAACCCAGGAATGGGACCATATGATGGAAATGGAATGATGCAAATGAGTGAATAAAATTTAGGGCAGGAACTTGATAGGACTTACTAAATACTTGGATAAATGTAGAGATGGGAGAACTACTCCCAGTGTCATGCTCACATGACTACAAATACCAGATAATGTAAGAAAAGGAACAGGTTAGCATGAGAAGACGTGGATTAGGAAAGCTGGTCTTCCTCTTCTGTTCATCAGGGAATGGATATGGGTGCCCCTTGTCCAGTGTTCCAATTTCTGACTATGGCATCCTTTCTTCCCACCCCTACCTCCCAAAAATTAACTGAGTTCTGATGAAGGCTCAGTATGATGTTAGATCCCTCCCTTCAGCCCACCAGGCTTCCTGATGCCTCACCTGTAGCACAGTCCTGCCAACAGAGGATCACATTTGCTTTCACACCAACCTCCCACCTCTGTTTAATTTTTTCCCTGCTTGCAGCTAAATCCAAGTGTGGATTTAGTTTTCCTTCCTTCCGTGCTCACAGCTGGAGCACACCTCCTTAGCCTCCCTTGACGTTAGGCATGGTCATACAATCAGGTCATATGACCAGATCTGGCCAGTGAAAAGGGATAAGAAGTGATAGGTCCCACTGCCAGACCTGCCCCTCAAGCCTGCACAATCCTCTACTCTCATTTCCCCCAATCTGCCAGTTGGAGGTCAGTGCCCAAGGTGAGGTCAGTGCCCAAGCTGACTTCAGAAGCCACATGTTGAAGAAGCCAGACCTCCATCTACCTGGATGACCACACAGAGCAGAACCTTCTCTCCCTCCCTCACCTCCCTGCTACTACCACTGTGATGTTATGTGCTATCAGTAAACTTCTACTTAGTTCATCTACTGCTATTCCAGGGTTTATCAGTTAACTAAAACACCAATGTTGCAACTCAATAATGGACTATATTCCATTTGTGATACGATCCAGGCTTCTGGCTAATGACAGCCTTTAAAATTCCATTTTTATAGAAACTATGACTTCATTTCACACATAGTCTGTTAGATAAGGAGCCTAGGTCCACAGGCTACTCAAGCAATAGAGCTTCAACCTGCAAATTCTCCTTAAGGCTGAGTTCTGAGCTGAAGCCAGTATCCCTGGAGACCTCCCTTGGGGGCTGAGAAGGGGCAAGTGTGGAGGCAAGGAAAGCCAACTGGATGTTTAGAAACATCGCTTTGACTAGGTCTTGCACACAGTCTGCCTTCTTATAATATGCCTCCTCACTCAACTGGGGTCATTTGTTCCATTTTTTGGCCACCAAGGGAGAAATAAGCCATAATGTCGTAGAACAGGGAAATGACAGAAACCACATCTGTCACCTAAACTCAGCTGCAAAGAGATTGAGAGCAATGGCTTTTATTCTTTATTCTTTTCTTTCTTTCTTTCTTTCTTTCTTTCTTTCTTTCTTTCTTTCTTTCTTTCTTTCTTTCTTCCTTCCTTCCTTCCTTCCTTCCTTCCTTCCTTCCTTTCTTTCTTTTTTGGTAACTTGTATTAAAGTATAATACACATTGGGAAAAAAAAAGTACACAGTTCTTAATGTATAGCTCAAGGAATTTTCATAAACTGAACACCAGTTCAGCACCCAGATCAAGGACAAGTACATCACCAGCACCCAAAGTTCCTCTCCACCGCCCCCTGCTTCCTGCCCATCTATTCTCCCTAGAGCAGTCACTCCTCTGACTTTTCACAGCATAAACTCATTCTGCCTGCTTCTGAGCTTTACGTAAAGGCAAGCATTCAGGGTGTGTCCTTTTTGTCTCTGGCTTCTTCTGTTCAACATTATGTTTGCATGATTCATCGACATAGCTTATTCATTGTTATTGCTCTATGGCATTTCATCATATACATGAACCATATTTATGTATCCAGTCCCTGGGCCACTTGGATAGTTTCCAGTTTGGGGATATTGCAAAGAGCGCTGCTTTCAACATTCTTGTACCTATCTTTTGGTGAATGTATGTCAGCTTTTCTGTTAGCCATCTACTTAGGAGGGGAATTCTGGTGTCACACATTATGCATTTGTTCAGTCTTCATAGAAATGATTGAACAGTTTTCTAAAATCGTTAAACAATCCCATGTGCTTTGTAATCGATGCCCTGCAGATGATCAGGGTACTAGGAAATTGATGAATTAATTTAGATACATATTGAAGCTGAGCTCCCTGTGGAACAGCCAAAGGGAGCCTAGGGGAAAGTGTTGGCTCCAGGGGTCTGAGGATCAGGAGAAAAATCTAGACTGGATGCAGTCATTTGATAAGGGGGACAGGGAAAGTCATGGGTTCAGATGGAATTTCCCAAGGATAGTGTGAAGCATAGAAAACCAACAGTGACGGGAAAAGGTCCTGGTGCTAACGAGGAAGGCAGGGGAAGAGGAGCAGGAGCTGGAGAGACTAACATTGAGCAAGAGAGTCATGCGGGAGAACTGAGTTCCCCCTGCACTCTTTGGAAACTGACAGGGTATTTAAGGATACTGATTATTTTATATTTCTTGAAATTCACTTTGAACAAAACTTTCTCCAGCCTGTGCACTCACTCACTCTGGTTTCGTTACTAATTCCCCTGCTTCTTTCCTGCACATTCAGTGCAAGAAAAGGCTATCCAAAGAGAAGAAATCGCTCTGGCACTTTTCCTTTTAAAAAAATTCAAACACCTCATTAGATTGGAGTTGACTTTAGATAGTGTTCCCCATGGCAGCTCGACTTACCAGAATGTAGTTTAGCAGCTTCATGATACAGGCAGCTCTGAGACCTACCAGACCAACAATTTACAGCAGGTTCTCTGCTAACCTTGGTGAAATTCTCTATAGCATCGCTGATGCAATCCATCACTTCGGATACCTAGCTGGTGCAAATCCTTGAGTGTCAGAAGTCGGGGTGGCTGCCACCCTTGAGATTGCTGTCCCTCCTGGGGACTACAATAAGCAGAGAAAGGAGAAGAGGAGGTGTATAATTACTGGGGTGACCTTCTAGGTGTCACAATGAAATTTAAGCCTTTCGAGAATTCAAAGATTAATGAATTATGGTCCCTTCCCTCAAGGGAATGATGATTGAATGAAAGAGAAGGCAAACACAGAATTAGCTCTAATACTGTGTGGAATGGAATAAATACAAAAAAGGAAGTATAAGCAGCAAGCTGTGAAAGTACATAAGAGAGTGCCTCCCTGTCTAATTCTGAGTGATAGAGACAACCTTCCTAAGAACGTAAAAGTAGCTGGGAAAATGAGTGAATTCTACCAACAGCAGCAGGCTGAAGGCAAGAGTATGAGAAATGCTGGGATGTGAAGGCACGTACCAGCTATCCCTCCAAAGAGCCAGTGCTTTGTGTGGTGAGACCAGTGGTTCTTAAAGTGTGGTCCCCCAACAAGCAGAGTCAGTGTCACCTGGGAACTATTTGGAAATGCGGAATTTCAAGGCCCCATCTCGGACACACTGAATCAGAAATGTTGGGTGTGAAGCCCAGAAACATGTGTTTTTAACCAGTCCTCCAGAGGATTCTGAAGCACGCTGGGGTTTGAGAAGCCCTGGGATGGAGAGTACTGTGTGGGGGATATGGTGAGAGATGAGGCTGCAGCACAGTGAGCTAGAAAGGCAAGCTCGGGCTTGGGATTTTATCCTGTAAGCAATGAGGAACCACCATTGAATTCTGAACACGTGAAGGATACAATCAGAATTGTGCTTTAGAAAGGACCCTCCAACAGCAGTGGGTGAGGCAGGAACAAAATGAGTAATTGGGTGCAGGGAAAAAATACAAGCCTGCATTTGGAAATCCTTGTGAAAGAGAATATGTACTTCCTTTCAAGGAGGTGGTCATGGTCATCATTATCTTTATGAGAGAGTAACTCTAAAGGAATATATGTTCACAGTTTGGCCCTGCAATAGATCTCAGATTACTGTGCTTTCATGCAAGCAAGAAAACAAAACCTGACATTCTAGAACTTACTCAGTATCAAGCACTACTTAAGTGTCTTGTATGTTTAAACTCGTATAATCTATGCATCAGTCTAGATCTGAAACTGTTAGAGACTACCCAATGTCACACAGATAGAAAAGGGCAGAGGGAGAGCTCATGGAACTAAGAACAGAGTGAGACATAAAAACAACAAACCAAGACTATCACAAAGTTACCTCTTCCTGCTACACCACCGTGCAGTTGACAGTAAGCCTGGCTTCAGTCTTTGTGCTCATTCTGACCACAGCCCGTCCCTCCAGTGGTACAGAGACAGAGAGAAATAGACCCAGTCCTTACCTGTTATTTTCTCAAACCTTTCCACCAATCTGCCACCTGCCACCGAGTTTCCCACACCGGCTTCAAAATGAATCAAGAATGCTTTCTCTCTTGGGGCGCCTGGGTAGCTCAGTGGGTTAAGCCTCTGCCTTCGGCTCAGGTCATGATCCCGGGGTCCTGGGATCGAGCCCCGCATCAGGCTCTCTGCTCAGCAGGGAGCCTGCTTCCCTTCCTCTCTCTCTGCCTGCCTCTCTGCCTACTTGTGATCTCTCTCTGTCAAATAAATAAATAAAAATCTTAAAAAAAAAAAAAAAAAAGAGAGAATGCTTTCTCTCCCTCATCCGGGGCAGTCTAAGCAGAATCCAAAGTCTAGACCGAAACTGAGCTTTAACACACTGAACTCCCACATCAAAATCCCTGATGCCTATTTTCATTTTCAGCAGCCTGCTAATACCTCTATGACAGAGATCGATGGGACCTTGGAGATCATGTGGTCTAATCTCATCTTCCCTCCCCCATTTAGAAACTAGCTCCCAGAGAGGGGGAGAAATTACCCAAGGCATTCACCAATTTCTTTGTTCAGAACATTCTACCTGTTTCTACCTCTACAGATTTCTATCCCATAATTTGTTTTGTGAAATCTTCTTGAACCATCATTCAGCTCCTAAAACAGTGCTTGACATGCAGTCAGTACTTGATAAATACTTTCTGACTGAGTGAATGAAGTTCTCATCAACCAATCCTACCTGGTACTCTGCGGCAGACTAGCTCAACCGTCCTCAACTCTCCCTCTCACCCTACACTTTGGAGTTTAACTGATCCCTCCTCCCAGCCGCTCCTAGCGACAATCCTATTACCTGCTCTTTAACTTACGTTACACTGGAAAGGACATTATTTCATTCTTCAAATTAAAAAATAATTCATGCATTCATTTCTATACAAAAAAAAATTATCTCTACTTTGAATAACCCTGGGGAATGCGCAAGTGTTTTTATTATTTTTTAAAGGAAAGCAATTTTATTATTTACAATGCCTACAGCAAAATCCGACATCCTGTGACAAACACATGCCCTGGGACTGAGACTGTGCATTGAGAAATACTGCGTTTATCAGCTTGTTTACTTGTAAGTGAATGTTTCTAAAGGGCCTAAAAACTCGGTTTCTGTCAGGGAAATTAAACTTCTTTGTTGGCAGCGGTGGAAACACTTGTTCATACAACTCCATTATTTGACCTACCAACACTCATTACATTAACCCATTAACTGGAATGTTCAGAAAAATCTTCTCATTTATCCTAGTTCATGGGGAAACCAAACTCAGTCCTTCTCTAATTATAAGTCTCTTCTACTTTGAAAGCCTGGAAGTGGGTTTGGATATTCCAGAGTAATTAGAATCTAACAAAGCGTAAGTTGAGCAAGTTTTTCTTCCATGATTTAAGACTTGGTGGGGCCTCTGCATCCTAATTCTGGATATCTTTTAGCTTTCTCCTTCTTTGTTTTCTTATTTCATTTAATCAAACAAAATTTCTGAGCAGGTATTATTGGCCAGACCCTGGGCTAGAGACTCCTAGAGCCATCGGAGTTTCTGCACCCACTCCGTGCCCCCCTTCCCACATATTGGTTAGGTTCTAGATGGTGGGGTTGTTGACAGAGGACCCGTGGACAGTCACTAGCCTGACTGCCTCCCACACTGAATCCAATAGGAAGGCAAAATGGTGGGACACCTGCTCTTTGAAGGTACTCAGTTGAGATCAGCCCGGCACACATTTCCTGAACAGGTATTATGGCCAAACCCTAGGCTGTGGCCTGAAGATGGAGAAGACAGACTAGACTTGTCCTGAAGGGTTTAGTGAGAGAGTTGGATGAGTAAGTAGGTGATTAACCATTGATATTAACAAGAAGGGAGGTCATGAGGTCCCCCAGGAAAGATACCTGATGTAGACTGCCGAAGTCTGGAAACTTCTAGTGTGGAAACAAGATCAAAGAAGTCTTGCTGGGTGGAGTGGCAGGGATGAGTAGGAGTCAGCCATTAGAAAAGAGAAGAGCAAACTAACTGTGTGAGCAAAGATCTGAGATCTCTGAAGATATTTTTATTTGGCCTTGAAAAATGATGTTAAGGGCAACAGTCACAACAGTGAAGCCATCCCAGTTATTCCCAACAGCAAGGAAACCTTCTTTGCCCCCATAGATTTGTTCTGGGTCAGCATGGCAGTTGGGGGACGGCACCCTCTCCAAGGGTGCCAACAGCACTCAGGTTATTTTTTGCCTGTTGAAATGCATACAGCTGCTACCACTGCAGGGGCTTCTTTCTTATTTTATGGATTCTGTAATGCAGGTTTTCTCTAAGTGTAGTGGGAGGACCACATGCCTCGGCATCACACGGCTACATTTTTAGAAAATTTAGTTTCCACTGACCATCACATGTATGGGCTGAACCAAAATCTCTAATAGTGGGTGCAAGAATATGAATTTTTCAGCAAGAGTTCAGCTGAACATTTGCACACAAGAATCCGGGAATTGCTTACAGTAAGGTCAGAGCAGGGATTCTCAATCTTAGTGAACATTAACAACACTTAAGGAGCTATTAAAACTAAATAATGCCTGGGCCCACCCCCAGATTTTCTGATTCACACAGCCTTGGGAATGAATGGACACTTGCATTTTTCAAAGCTCCACAAGTGATTCTGATACTCGGCTGGAGGCACTCAGTGAATAGTTTGAGAGTAAAAATGGAGAAACAACACATCAAAACGTGTGTAACATACTAAATGCTGGACTTTGAAGGACATTTATGGCATAAAAGGAGTGTGTTAGAAAAGGATGAAAGGTCTCAAACCTGTGATCTAAGGTTTTATTTTAAGAAACTAGAAAAAAAAGCAAAACAAATCCAAAGCAAGCAGGAGAAAAGAATCTATAGATTCAATGCAATTTCAATCAAAATCTCAACAGGATTTTTATAGAAATCAATGTGCTGATTCTAAAGTTTCTATATACGGGGAGGGGAACCAAAGAATCAGACATTATTTTTTTTAAAAGACAACAAAATTGCAGTTCTCATAGTACCTGATTTCCAGACTTACTATAAAGCTACAGAAATTAAGGCGGTGAGGTATTGACAAAAAGATAAACTTAAAGATAAATGAAACAAAATAGATGGTCCATCATGAAGCCAACATATACGATCAACTGATTTTCAACAAAAGCATAAAGACTTTTTAATGGACAAAGAAATGTCTTTTCATCAAATGCCACTTGGAACAATTGGTTATCCATGTGCCAAAAGACAAACAAACAAACAAACAAACAAAAAAACACAACACCAAAAAACTTCACTATTCTTATCTCCCAGTCTATACAAAAAATTAACTTATAATGAATCATAACTCTAAATGTAAAACCTGAAATTATAAGAATTCTAGGGGAGGGATGTCTGGGTGGCTCAGTTGGTTAAGTATCTGCCTTCAGCTCAAGTCATGATCCCAGGGTCCTGGGATCGAGCTCTGCATGGGGCTCTCTGCTCAGGGGGGAGCCTGTTTCTCCCTCTGCCTACTGCTCCCCCTGCTTGTGTTCTCTCCCTCTCTGACAAATAAATATATGAAACCTTTTTTAAAAATCTTAGTGACCCTGGATTAAGTTAAGAGTTATTAGATATACATTAGTTCACAAGGTAGCCTAACATATAAGACTTGTCTTGGGTGACCACAAGATGAGTAGATTCCTGCCCCCACCAGCCAGAATCTTCAAAGTTTACTTAGAGGCCTTAAGTGGGTTCAATAATGTATTCAACCCAAACGGTCTCAACAGCACCTTACTGTCTCAAGGCCATGTCCTTGAAACTACTCCTAGTCTGGGAATGGTGGGCAGCACATATATTCCAAAGATAAGGGAGGGAGTAAGGAGCCTCTGATTTCCTGGGTCCAGCTCACAGATCAACTAGCAATCATGTTCTCTTGATGGCCTCCTCCAACAATATATCATCAAGAACACAATCCATAAAAGAAAAATTTATTTTTCCCTCCCTTCCCTTATATTCATCTGTTTTATTTCTTAAAGGCCACATATGAGTAAATCATGTGGTATTTATTTTTCTTTGACTCACTTATTTCACTTAATGTAATACCCTCTAGTTCCAGCCATGTCATTGCAAGTGGCAAGATTTCATTATTTTTGATGGCTGAATAATATTCTATTGTGTGTATGGGTGGGTGGTATCTCATTGTAGCTTTAATTTGTATTTCCCTAAGGCTGAGTGATAAAATAAATCAAAAACAGAGAGAGAGACAAACCATAAGAGACTTAATTCTAGAAGACAAACTGAGAGATGCTAGAGAGGAGGGTGGGTGGGGGCATGGGGTTAACTGGGTGATGGGCATTAACAAGGGCACTTGTAGGAGTGAGCACTGGGTGTTGTATGCAGCTAATGAATCACTAAATTCTACCTGTGAAACTAATAATATATTCTATCATAATTAAATTGAAATTAAATTTTAAAAATTTTTTCAAAGAAAAACTGATTCATTGGACTTCATGATAATTAAGAATTTATGTTCTTCAAAAAACACTTTGAAGAGAATGAGAAAAACAAGTCACAGACTGAGAAAAAAGCTGTAAGTTACACTTCTGTTAAACGGCTTGTATCTAGCACCCACCAGTCAGAACGGCTAAAATTAACAAGTCAGGAAATGACAGATGTTGGCGAGGATGTGGAGAAAGGGGAACCCTCCTACACTGTTGGTGGGAATGCAAGCTGGTGCAAGCCACTCTGGAAGACAGTATGGAGGTTCCTCAAAAAGTTGAAAATAGAACTACCCTATGACCTAGCAATTTCTCTATTAGGTATTTACCCCAAAGATACAAATGTAGCGATTTGAAGGAGCACGTGCACCCCAATGTTTATAGTAGCAGTGTTCACAATAGCCGGACTATAGAAAGAGCTTAGATGTTCATCAACAGATGAATGGATAAAGAAGATGTGGCATATATATGTACACATGTAATGGAATATTATGCAGCCATCAAAAATGAAATCTTGCTATTTGCAACGACATGGGTGGAACTAGAGGGTATTATGCTAAGCGAAATAAGTCAATCAAAGAAAGACAGTTATCATACGATCTCACTAATATGAGGAATTTGAGAAACAAAGCAGAGGATCATAGGGAAGGGAGGTAAAAATGAAACCAGAGAGGGAGACAAACCATAAGAATCTCGTAAGTTCGAGGAAACAAACTGAGGGTTGCTGAGGTGGGGAGGTTTGGATAGGGTGGCTGGGTTATGGACATTGGGGAGGGTATGTGCTATGGTGAGCGCTATGAATGATGTAAGACTGGTGAATCACAGATCCATGTCCCTGGAACAAATAATATATTATATGTTAATTTAAAATAAAAGAAGTAGAGCGACTAAAACATTCACACACTAATGATGGAGATATAAAATGATACTGCCACTTTTGAAAGGAGTTTTGCAGTTTTCTTTAATGAATAGATTTTATTTTTTAGAATGGTTTTTATATTTATAGAGAAATCGAGCAGATAGTATAGAGTTCCCTTCTACTCCTGCAGCTAGGTTCTGCTATTATTAATATTTTACCTTAGTATGGTACATTGGTTATAATTAATGAATCAAATACTGATATATTGCTATCAACTGAAGTCCACAGTTTATTCATATTTCTTTATTTTTCATTGAATGTCTCTTTTTAAAATTATTTTTTAGGGTCCTATCTAGTATATCACATTATGTATGGTTATCATGTCTCCTAAGGCCCCTCTTGGCTATGATAGTATCTCAGAACTGCCTTGGCTTCTGACCTTGGTTATTCTGATTATAGGTCAGATATTTTGTAGGATGCTTCTCTGTTGGTATTTGTCTGATGTTTTCCTTTTCTTTAAAAATAATTAATTTATTTTTGAGAGAAAGCGTGAGTAGGGGGTGGGGCAGAGGGAGAAGCAGACTCCAGGCTGAGCAGAAAGACCAATGTGAAGCTCAATCCCAGGACCCTGGCTGAGCTGGAGGAGGCAGACACTTAACCGACTGAGCCACCCAAGGGTCCTGTCTGATATTATTCTCATAATTAGACTGAGGTTATGGGTTTTTGTGGGGATAATCACAGGGGAAAGTGCCTTTTTATCACATCATATCAAACCTATATACAATCACATTATTGTCTGCTGTTGATTTGACCTCGATCACCTGGCTGAGGTAGTGTTTCTCAGCTTCAAAATGACTTTTGCTACCATCTCCCAATTCCACACTGTACCACTTTGGAGGTAACCACTATATACAACCCATCCTTCAGGAGTGCAGAGTTAGGCTTCCCTTTTTTACAGTGGAGTAAGTATATAATTTATTTGAAACTCTTCTGCATGGGAGATTTGTCTTTTCCTCCCCACTTACTAATTTATTCAATCATTTATTCATATTAGCATAGACACCTGGATATTTCTTTTATATTTTAGGTTATAGTCCAACACTGTTTTATTTGTTTTGTTGCTCATACTGTCCCATCTTTGGCCCCTGGAAGGTCTTTCAGTTGGCCCTTATGCCCCTTGGACATATTCCCACCAATGTACCAAGCTCATATATATTATTATATATTATATATTATATATTTCCTGCTCTGGTCTTACAATCAGCCATTCATCCAAAGAGCCCAAGTTCCTTTTATTAGAGATTAGTATTATAAATCAAAATCTGGGCACTAGGTTGGTGGATTTTTTTTAATAGAGTTAAATATTCATTTACCATATGACACAGCAATCCACTTCAAGGTATTGACTCAAGTGAAATGAAAACTTATGTCCATACAAAATCCTCTGTGTGAATGTTTACTGTACTTTTTTTTTCATTTTATCACCAAAATCTAATTCAGTTCAAGCAATCCCAAATGTACCTCAGCTAGGGAAACGATAAAGTATGGTCAATCCATACAATGTAATACCACTCAGCAATAAAAATAAACAAACTATATACACAGAATAACATGCATAACTTTCAAAGGCATTATGCTGAGTATAAGAACCCAGACCCAAAAGTTTATACTATAGATTCTATTTTTTTAAAGACTTACTTATTTGAGAGAGAGAGAGCAGGGGGAGGGGCAGAGGGAGAGAGAGAGAGTCCTTTAAGCAGACTCCATGCTGAGCTTTGAGCCTACCATGGGGCTCTATCTCATGACCCTGAGATCATGACCCTGAGATCATGACCTCAGCTAAAACCAAGAAGTCAGACTCTTAACTGACTGAGCCACCGAAGTGCTCCTATTATAGATTCTATTTATGCAAAATGCTTGTAAAACCAGACTATAGCAACAGAAAACAGATCAGTAGTTGGCCAGGATCTGAGTCTTGGGTGATTGTCTACAAAGAGGTCCAGGAGAATTGTGGGGGGAACGATGAAATTCTTTCTGTTTCTTATTGTGGTCATCATGTGACTGAATACACTCATCAAACTCACAAGAGCTATGCACTACAAAAAAAAAAAAAAAAGAAAAGAATTTTTCTCTGTGTTAATTACACTCTAATTTTTTTAAATGGAGTAAAAACTGTAAAGGAACTATGCATTAACATGTGGAAAAGCTTGTGTTGCAAAGAAGTGAAAATGAAGAATGTATCTTGTGTTCTGAATTCCTACAAAGTGCCTAGGCATAGGTCCAGGGATGAAAACTTGAGCACAATCACAACAATTCTCTTTGAGGGTAGGATACAGCCATTATTCCTTTTTATTTCTTTCTTTTAACATTTTATGATATAACTTTATAAGGATAGAGGACAGGTTAGTGAAAGGGAAAGTGTCAAATTGTCCATAAATTTGAGGGACCTTTTAAAATGGCAGTCCTGTGGCTCTTTGTGTCTGATTCAAGCATGCGCCCCCTGGCTTCTGCAGGGCACGCAGTGTAATTCAGCTGCTTGTAAATGCAACAAAAGCTCTGTGAACAGACCATCTGTTTCAGGAATGTCCATCAGCTGAAAATTTCTTCAGTGGGGTGAAAGTGAAAGTGATGCTACTCTTTCCTTTTATTCTGTCCCTGACCTTCAGTGGTCTTCTCTATGTTGACAGGGCACTTGCTGGTCTTTGTTACAACTGCTGATGAAGTCCGGCTGTGTCATGGTTGTGACCACAAGCCCGGGGAAGCAGATGGAAGATCATGAGGCGCTCTTTCACAGTTCATTAAATCAGAGAAAGCTGGCCCACGCTTAATATCTCACCGGCAGGCATTAGCAGAACGTGAATTTGCATTTTTTTCCTCTGAGATCAGTATTTAATGGTACATTTTAATATCTAACCTTGAGGTGATCCTCATATATCTGTTAAATAGAACTGGAAAAGCACTCATGTATTCTTATACCCAGCCAAGTTCAGGTTGTAAGCTTCTAAACAAGAGATATGTGCAACTCCCTGATCAATACGTACCCTAGGCAACCCTGCTCCACTTCTTTGTTATGAACCACCAGCAATCATTAATTAGATGTCAACTGTGAGAAGTAATGTTCTTGGTCCTGAAGAAGCTGCATAAGATGAACAAAGTAGGTGCTGGCCAAAGGAAGCCCATGGTCTAGTAGGGGTATAGACATAGTCACACACACATACACACACACACACACACACACAAAATCTGCCACAAATATGACATGCAGGTAGGAACAACCAATGCCTAAGTGCTAGAGAAGGGCTCCAGGGAAACCATCCCAGAGTTGTGTACTAGAGTAAGAAACTCAGTCAATCAGGTAGGTTAGAGCCTGAGAAAGTAGATTTCAAAGAGTCCTGATGCCAAGTGAATACATTCTGCCTCATCTTTTGGACTTAGAATGGTACTGAAGTGTTTTAACAGGCTCATGAGCAGAGCTATAAGCTAGGAATGTTATCCCAACAGCCTGAGCTGGATGGATTGGGTGGATAGCAGAAATGAAATTTCAATCCAACCATCAGAAGATGAAATTGCAGAAAGCTCTCAGAAAACCAGAGAATGCATAAAGTAGGAGCATGAGGTTATACCTTACAGAGAGAATTGCAAGTGGTGAGAGGAAGGAAACAATTCTGCCATTTGTGGGGAATTGCATGCACCCCAGTATGACCAGAGGGCAGAAGAAATGCAGGGAAACACGGGAGATAAGATGCGCTAGGTCTTTGGGAGGTGATTGTAAAGGGATTTAAATGTCATAAAAAGAAATGTGGACTATTTAGTGGTAAGAAGGAGTCATTTGAGGCTTTCCAGCTGGGATGGGGGTTGGGCATAGCTGAATTGAACTCTAAGACAGTTCACTTCTAAGCAGGTGCAAAATGAACAGGACCATGACCATGACCTTCTCACAGCCTGATCGGGGTTGGCATAACCCTGAGGTTACATCCGTCTCTACATTTTCAGTCTAGCCTGAAACTTTCTGCTTTCTGTAATCACCCGTAAATTATGCCTGACTGGTGGAGCTAGCCATCATCCCCATGCACATAGTCTGGCTCTGGGTGGGAGGGAGAGTCATTTGTAGGAATCATTGGGCTAACAGGAACTCATGGGCTCAGGTGGTCCCAGGCCCTAGTCACTGAGACCAAACCAAGTCTCTCTCTCCCAGGTGTTGATTCTGTCTGAGACAGATGACCACATTCAGGGAATGCAAATTTTTGCCTGCAAAGAACCAAAACAAAGGCCATGGAGGAGTGAGGTAAACAGGATGCAAGGATAAACCCTTGACTTCCAATAGTCTTTGGATTTGGGGGAAGTTGTTACTCATGGAAATTCTCTAAATCACAGAAGGCATAGGGCTGTCGACAGGGTATCTGAGCACCTACTCTGCAATGTATTCTTTCCAATGTGGGATTTGCTCATATTTAAGAACATTTTCTGGAATCTATCTAAAGAGCAAAGAATCCTCTCCCAATTCACTTGTCTCCTAGATTTGAGCTTTTGCTTATTAGGGTTTTTTTAAGAGATGAAAGATGTGAAGGAGTGTATACTGTAAGCTATGAAACATTTCTGAGAGAATGAAAGATGACCTAAATAAACGGAGAGATCCACCATATTCCTGGGTCACAAGACTCAATATTGTTAAGATTTTATTCTTCCCAAGTGGATCCATAGATTAAATACAGTCTCAGTCAAAATCCCAAGGATGTTGAAAGTGCCAAGCTGATTCTGAATTTATAGGGAGATAGAAAGGTGACATGCCACCCTGAAAATAAGGAAACACAGTGAGGGGCAAACAAGTGTTTACTTAAGATCAAAGAATTGCAATTCAGGGAGCTCAGCTTCAGCTAGAAACCCAAAAAGTGACTCACCTGGGGGGTGAAAGCAAGGGGATTTTTATGAGAAAGAGGAAGGGGGGCAGTCATATGACTTCCATAAAAGAGAAAAACTACTGTCAGTTGATACTAACACGCTGAGCCACTTTCAGCTACACATTGATCAACAATTCTATTGGTGTCAACAAAGGAAACAATTCCTGATAGGAATTTATTACCTATCTTGTCTTCGGAAAATCCACAGCCAACAATCTTATGATCGATTGGGATGCCCACTGCCCTGCCCACCTCAACAACTGTGTAAAACAGAGGCTGTTTGGTGCAGTCCAAAGTTTTTGGACCAGTTCAAACCAAGGCAAGTAAGGCACTTTCTCTGCAGTGCCTGCTCTGGCTCTATTTTGAAATAGCTCCAGTCATGGCACATCTACCTTGAAAAGAATAAAATGTGGCATTTACATCATCTGATTTCAAGACTTATAATAAAGCTATAGTTAAGACAGTGGGATGTCGGCATAACAACAAATATCTAGATAGATAAAATAGAACAGAGGGTCCAAAAACAGAGCCAAACATGACAGAGACA
The DNA here is from genome assembly GCF_010015895.1 of Lontra canadensis. Taxonomy (NCBI): domain Eukaryota; kingdom Metazoa; phylum Chordata; class Mammalia; order Carnivora; family Mustelidae; genus Lontra; species Lontra canadensis. The sequence continues at coordinate 13,045,500 of NW_022631026.1, read as the reverse complement.
AAGTGAGAGATATGGTTTCTGCCTTCAAGAGGTTTGGTGCCTACACAAAGATTCTGAGCATGTCAAATATGATGGTTCAAAGTAACAAATGCCACTAGAGCCCCAGTACAGGGTTTCTAACTCAACTGAAGAGATTTAGAAAGTTTCCCTAAGGGAGGCCGTATCTGGGCAGAGTCCTGAAAGATCAAAGGGTATGCAAGGTGAAGATGTAAGGGAATGGCCTTCTGGGTGGAACATTCAAGAAAAGACAAGAAGCACTAATGGGCATAAGACAATCTGATAACTACAGATTATTCCACATATGGTGGAGTGTAGAGATGAGAGACCAAAGGGGAAAACCAGCAGCCACATCATGATAAGCCATATGAAATACAACAGGTAGGTTGGAATTTATTCCACAGATGATCAAACCATTGAAAAATTTTTACACACACCTGTGACATGATTATATTTGGATTTTGAAATATCCATTTAGAAGAATAAAAAACAAACTAGTTAAATTGAGAGTCAAGGTAATAAGACCAGTTAGGGTACTATTAAAATATTCTAGATGGAACATGGTCGAGATTTAAGCCAAGGCAAAGACAATCAGGTAGGGAGTATAAAACAGATTGGTGAGGTATTCAGTCACAACTGTGAGGATGTAACAACTGATTAGCCTCAGGAGGGGTAACTAGTGGTGGAAAAAGTGGGAAGGACTTACAGCTGGTTTTTTCCCCACTGTTTTCTCTCATGTGTAACAGAAGTCTCTAAGCCAATCCTGTTCAAGAACAGATGCTGGTAGAAAACACAAAGACAGGCATCACGCCCCACTCATCCAGCACAATGTCCCACGTCAGCCACATCATGTCCAACTGACATTTGCTCTGCCTGCCTGGAACCCTTGGGTCCTTCCCACCAAATGCATAGCAGGGCATTTACCCAATGAAGGAACAGAATTTATGATTCTAGAATTGTGCCTTGGTTCATGGGGGTTAAAAGAAAAGCATGTTTGACCAGTAAAAGGAGACACTGGTCTACTCCAATCCAAGGTTCCAATTTCCCTTTCCTGGTAAAGCTGCGAGGCCCTTGCTAGTCTGCAAATGATTTATCTTCCTTGAATCCTGCCAAACTTTGGCCCAGCTCTATCCAGACACGAGACTATAAATGGCTGAAGAAATAACAAGAAAGGAGCAGAGTTGAAAGGCCACTGGGTAACTGTTTTTCTTTAGCTCTGTCTGAACTGAATAGTCAGCCAACTTGGGATCAGCCCAGCCATGTCCATGCTACCTTTTATTACTCCACGAGACAACTCATGTGACCTAATCTCAAAGCAGTCACTGGCACTAGCGAAGTTGTCAAGAAGCTAGCCTCACCAATTATATTTCCTAGACCCACCAGTCTTGATGGTTTATATCTTGCTAAGCCACAGCCTCACCGATTATATTTCCTAGATCCACCAACACTGCTGGTTTATGTCTTTTTAAGCCACAAAGAACATTCCGCTGTGCATAGTCAACTTCTTATAAGAGTTTTTTGTTTTGTTTTGTTTTTTAAGGAAGGGAGAAGAAAGGATTAAAATCTCAGTGATCTCTCACTTATTTGCGTGGTCCCATTTTCACAGAGTTCTTCATTACTTACCAAAATCTGTACGTTCTCCTAAACTTCCAACCCCCTTGCAAATTAGAGAAAGCTATGTAACTAGTTCTGGCCAATAGGCATTGAGCAGAAGTGACATGCGTCTTTTCCAAGCTAATGCATTTAAGAGATGGTGTCCAACCCTCCAGTCCACTCTTCCTTTGCCAGCTGAGCCAGAAGTCATGCTTTCCACATGGTACAACTGCAAGATGCAAGAAACTGAGATCTTTAACTCACTGCTTGAAAGGAAATTATCCTAGAGGGCTGCCAGACTCCTGAGTAAGGGATGAACCTTCATGTATCGAGCCACTGAGACTTGGGGGTTTATTTGTTACTGCACTCGAGCCTCGTTTAGTTTGACTAAGATAACGAGCAAAAAACCAAGACAGAGACTTGGGCTTCAGGTTATCACGAAACAGCTTCAATTGCTTAGTGAAGGTAGAGCAAGAATCAGAGCCAGGTCACAGGAGAACTAAAGCCAGGTTGCCTGTGTGCAGAGCCTTTGGGCTCCCCAGCCTCCTGCCACCCTGGGGCTGGACTACTCCCAAATCCTTGGACTCATGTGAGCTGGTGATGGTGATGAGTAGGCTGTAAGACAGAGAACCTGGTAAAACTAGAACACTTGGGGGAACCAGAATCTCACCAATGTCATACTAAGCGTTTCCATGTTGTAGGAATCTTAAAACTTAAGCACGTGGTCCATTACTGGAATGGTACAGCCAACAGACTCTCTGTGCCATGCAGGGCTCCAGCCTCTATAGGGATATGGCAGTGGCTAAGATAGACCCCAGTTTTGCACTGAACTTAACATTTCAGACCCACTGGAGGCTAAGATACTTAGGCTATAGTCACAGCCTACCTGAACTGTGACCTTGGGCAAGTCTCCTCCCCTATCTGTGTCTTCTTTCTTTAACTATAAATTAGAATATTTGGATTTTATAATATCTAAAACACTTTATAATGTAGACTATCTCTGAAAGGGCTATTTGGGGGACATAAGAAGAAATTGCAAGACTACTAAGCACAGAGCCTCTGGGCCAGAAATCCTATACAGAAAAGTCTGAATACCTAAATTAGAGAGCTTCTGAAAACCTTGGCTACGCCTCTTGACCCAGTTCTAAAAAGCCCAATAACACCACTGGTTCTTTAAACATAATATATATTCAAAATCTTCTTCCCCTTTTTCTCTCTGGTTAGATATAGAAAATTCCCCTAATAAGCTGGCTAACTTCAAAAATAATCATTCCTAAAATGTACTCAAAGGAAGTCACTTTACAAAAACATGAGTTCTTTTCTTATTATATCAGATAATTGGCTTCGGATAACTGCTTATCTGCACTGAATGAGAATTATGTCCTCAAGAGTTTCTGTACCTATCGACTAGTATGCTCATCTTCAGACATTTTTAACTAAAAAATGCATTGCCTCTGTAAACTATTATGCTAGTATTGATTTTTTTTTTCAGTCTATATAAAAGCTCCCTATTTCCCTGTCACTTGCTGATCAATCTGGTCTTTTTTTATATACCTAATATCAGATTAGTTCAAAGCCCTTGACTTGAATTTTGTTTATGCTCCTCAGAAGGAACATTCTGCCTTTCATTAAAGGATATTGCCTATGAAAATAGAGCAAGGATGGCTCTTATAAATGATCTACTACCAAAATTCAATTCACATTCTGCCTGGTGCCTTATCTCACCTTAAGATCATTGTACAGCATAGGATGGTAAATAGAACACTAGTCTTGTCAGACAAACCTAGTTTTTAATTCTCTCTCTCCTTCACTGTCCACACGGTGCCGCATTCCTGCACTAAATATCTCTGAAATCCATCCCCTCCTCTTTAGTGGTATGACTACTGCTCTAGTTAATGTCTTTATCATCTTCCTCTGGAATTGTTTCCTCATGCCCTTTAAGTGGTTCCTGTCCTGGATGTACACCCTGGATATACACACCCATCATCCACAGAAGTGGCATGAATTGACTAAAGTAAAGAGACTCAAAGTGTTCCCTCAAATTAATGAACAGTTTCCTGGACATGACAAAGAAAGAAACTCCTGCCTGAATGGGAATCAACTCTATCACTACACTTGTTATTTAATTCAGCTTTTTTTTTTTTAAATAGCAAGAGATTCTCCATGAACAGTCCAAGAAGTGGAGTATTGATGTACATCCTGACCCAAGCTTCTTACATCACCACAGATCACCACGTGGAACAGACTGATCTCAAAAGCCCAGGTCCCCAGTGCGATCGGTTAGACTCTGCAAGGTCTGACATCTGCTTCGTCTGCAGCCCCACATGTCACCAAGCTCAACCTCATCTTTTCTGCTCCAGCAACACTGACCTGCCTCTCATTCTCCTCTTCTCCCCATCCCCAGTCCCCCTCCCCAAACACACCCATGAGAGCAAGAAATACACTATGGTGGGTTTCCTCCAGAAAGTCTTTCTATCACCATCATCTGCCCATCTCACTTCCTGCTCTACTTCTGTTATGTCTTACACACCTCATTTGCTCTACTGATCATATTGCTTTATAATCATTTATTTATATGCTTCTCCTGACCAAGAAGTTAACTCCTTGAAGACAAGATCTGTATTTTACTCATTTCTGTTAGTCAGAAAATGTCACACAGCTGCTGCCATAACAAATAAACTCTAAGATCTCTGTAGCTTAACAACATCTCAGTTCATTGCTGATTGCACAAAGCCTCCTGCAGATATTTTTAGGCAGAACATTATCCCCGGTGGCTCCCCTCCACGTGGTCATTCAGGAACCCAGGCTTGCTTGCATGGGGACAAGACTTGCTCCTAGCCTTGGATTCCTTTTTTGGCTCTTGGTCTTTCAGATTGAGATGATGAAAGAGACTGTATAAGGTACTTTAGGAGCCTGGCCTGGAAGTGGCTAACATTACTGAAGCTCAAATCCATTAGCCAGAATCTAGGCATGTGGTCTCACCTGACTGGTCTAAAAAGCATAATCACCTGAAAGGTCAGGAGGAAAAAAGAAACTTCTCTATGGGCACCCAACACCCAGAGGCAGGTGCTAAAGCCGAGCATAGCAAGGGGCTTCTGGCAACCATGTTTAGGCTTCTTGGATGTTTGAATCTGTCCAAGACAGCTTCAAGAAGCATCTGCACTACTCTCCTTGCCATTTCAGGCAATAACTGAAGAACTTTCGAAATCCTTCCCTCATTTATCTTTCCATTTATACTTTTCATTTCCAGCAGCTTACAGGAAAAAAAAAAAAAAGTAGAGTCTTACATTGCATTTATAATGACCTCACATTTTTTTTCTGTGTTCCAGGTCCCTGGCAAAGACTTTAAAGTTTACATCTGAGCTCAAGTAACTTCCCATTTTCTACTTGAACCATTCCCCCAAAATCTCTTGATCTAAACCTTAAATGGCACTCTTTAAACAAGACAAAAATTCAGGACTCAAAGAGCTTAAGAAGTGTCCCTTTAAAGGAATAGTATTTAATAGTAAGAGCTAGTAAGAGCTGTTAAATAATCAATTCAAAGTTCAGAATGTTATTCCCTGGAAGAAGATGTGAAATAGGTCAAAAGCGCATCACGATCTTGGGGTACGGACCAACCCATTTTAACCACTTCCATGGAAATATATTCCCTCAGTTAGAAGTTGGATCAAAGTGCTGTGTTCTGTGTGATCCCTCGTTGAGGACAATGATGACTTTAAGCTATTTGTAACCTGATGAATGTAGCATAAGGAAAACTCTCATCAAATAATATCCACTAGGTGGTCTGTAGAAGAAGAGAAACTTTACTGATAAGGGCTTATTTTGTGGAAATACAGACTTTTAAGGCTGGGGGGGGCACAGAATCATAACTCTCAGATTCACAAAGAACATGTGAGTTAGCTAGGTCACCTGACTGCCCCCATAAGAGCCCCTGATCTATCTCTGATGGCTTCCACACCCCGACTTCAGGTCCAGGAGTCAGACCCTCATCTTTCACATGACATCCTGACTGCCATTTAGTTTTAGCAGAAGTTTGTGAAACAAAGAATCGGACCAAAGTATTTGCTTTCAGGTTTCCAATTGATCCCACAGGACAAGCTGGGACAATCTTCCATTACACCAGCAGTCTGCCCAGCTCTCTGGAAGCCAATATTTAAATGAAGTCATTTCTATGCACTCTTCATTAATTCACCAGTTTCTGCGGTAGACTTTTGAGTGATGATTACATTCAGGGTACGGCTATAAAGCAGAAAACATACTTCAAGAGCCTATCATCTGATAAGGAAAAAAGAACATAGACACCAATAATTGAAAATCAGAAATATTTACTGGATATCGCTTCATGCCAGGTATTATGGTAAGCCCTGAAGATTAAAAATAAATGAGATTGAGAGAAACCAACACAAATAAGAATAATCACATAAATAAAATTTGTGTGAACAAAAACGCTAGGGAGGTATATAAGATAGTGGTAATGGTAGTAGCAGTAATAAATGATAATAAAAAATAATAAATAATTAGCACTTAGTAAGTTGGTATGCGATTCCAGGAAACTTTCTTAAGAACCTCATCCTCATTAGAATTTTATAAGTGAGGGATGCCTGGGTGGCTCAGTCAGCTAAGTGTCTGCCTTTGGCTCAGGTATGATCCCAGGGTCCTGGAATCTAGTCCCGCATCGGGCTCCTTGCCCAGCGGGGATCCTGCTTCTCCCTCTGGCTGTCACTCGCTCTCTCTCATGTGCTCTCTCTCTGACAAACAAATAAATAAAATCTTTTAAAAAAAATTTTTAAGAATTTTATAAGTGATGGAATTATTGATAGGATCCCCATGTTATGATTGAGGAATGAAGCACAGAGAGATTAAATAACTTCTTGGAGATCACACAGCATTAAGTGGGGTAGACAAGAGTCATACTTGGCATCCTGACTCTAGAACAACTTCACAGATGAGAAAACAATTGCTTCTGTTTGGGATATGACCAGGAATGGAAACAGAGAAATGTCCATGGGAGAGATGATATTTTTTACTAATTCCTGAAGAAGACTATAGGAAGTTGCAGAAAGGGAAACAAAACAAAACAAAACAAAACAAAAAAAGAACTGGGCTTCCCAGGGAGGGGAAATAGGGCATACAAAGGCATAGAGGCATGAAAGAGTGTGTCACCGTCTGTATCTGCCACATTTAGGAGCAGGGACTTCATCTTGCAGGTGCTGGTGAGCTGTGCCCATTCTAGGGTCCGGGAAGGGTCTGTTTCTAAACCACTGGCCTCTCCTCCAAGCCCCTCCCTTTCTCATGGCTGCCCCGCTACTGGTAACGTTAGTTTTAGTACTTGACGGCTTCCCTTTTCTCTGTACCGTGTGAATCACCTTTTATTCTTTAAGGATTTGTCCGAAACGAGTCACAATCTCAAATATTTGTCTGTTTGAAGCAAGCTGAGGTTTTACTTTTTTTTTTTTTTTTGAGCTTTTACTTAAAATCAAAATGCTTCAGGGTTTAGAGTAACTAAGGCAGCTGCACCTGAATACAACAGCAACAGTAGTTTACTTTATAAAGCACCTTGAAAGTATAACAAATTCAGGACTTAATTTAACAGAGCCCCTTGAAAGGAATAGCACTTAATGGCTATAGGGACTTAGAAAAGCAACTCACAGTTCAGAAGGTGACTACAGGCATGCCAGCCAAAGTTAAGGTCCCATCTACAGCTGCCTGAACAACCCCAGTGCTCTTTTTACTGTCACGGTTGTCTCATCGTTCTGGGGCCAGCAGCCCGTCTCCAGAGTCTAAGATATGGACTCACTCCCCTGGTCTTACTGGGAGTGGACCCATCGTGCCGGGCCTCGAGAACTCCAGTCACACCTCAAGCTGTGACTTCTACAGTCCTGGGAGGTCATCAGGATCTCTGTATCGGTCTAATCAAACACGGGATACAATAGCTCACCAAACTCTAGCTAAAGCGAGGGAGGGAGAGGTGCCATCCCATGGTGGAGCAAGGAGGAAGGGAGTGGGGAGCAGTCTGCCCCTGGCGCAGGCAGTGTTATCACGACAATGGACCACACTGGCAGTGATGGAACACTGCTCCCTATCAGGGCAGGCACTCCCACCGCACCCCTGCCCTCTGCCATGTCACTGGTGCCTTCGTGTATTGGTTAGACTTCATGTGGGATGTGGCTTCTGCCTTTGCCAATTTGATCGGCATCCACTCTGGGTGTGGGCAGACGTTACTGGGGCAGACAAGAGAACAGCTCTGCTCTCCATCTTCTGCTGGGAAATCATCTTAACTCTTTGACAGAAAATTGGTATTGTTTACTGGGTTATTGAAGACTCTTTCCCACGGAGAGAGGAAGGGCCATGCTGAGCAGTCAAATGGGCAATCGGCCCATGGTTGTGTGTGTGTGTGTATGTGTCACACCTGAATAACAGGGTGTGACTGGTCCATGTCCTTCGAGACAGTTTCAAACAGAAGGTTGACATAATCACCGTCATGATTCATAGAAATTATTCTCACGGTCAGGAGAGGGGAATGAATGAGGCAGGAGCCTATTGAAAGTGACAAAAAATATGCAGCTATTTGGCTGGACAGAGAAAAACTTGCCATGAACTATCACGTGGTCCCTTCTATCTATAACACAATTAAATCCATGAACCACAGGGGCCAGTCTCTAAGTCAGGCCACATGGAGGTCAACCTTCAAAATACAGCCTGAAGTCCACTCTTGGCTTGTGTAAAACCGATGAAATTTTTCCTTTCTCCTCAACTTTTCCCTGGCTTTTGCCTCCAGAGCTTCTCACTTGCTAAGAGTCCCTAGAAAAATCTTCCTCTCCATCCTCTTTTTATGTTCCTCCTCTTCCTGCCTTCCCTCTCCATTCTCTCCCACGGATTTTTAATACAAAAAGTACCCTTTTTTTTTTTCTTGTTTGATTTGTTTATTTCTCAAGCATTCTAGATTCAGTGTCTCCACTAATTAAATGGCAAGACCATTTAAAATGGTGTTTTAAAGCAGAGGAAAACAAATATATCTATGTCAAATTGTGTAAAGCAAAAACAACCTTTTTGAAAACAGACTGGGAGGTGGATGATACCCGCGGCTGCCAACTACAGATTCTCTTTGGCAGAAGGAAAGTTTGAACTCGCTCAAGTTAATAATTGTTATTCAAGCACGCATTCTTACCGCATCCAAGTGCTAAGTGAACAGCAGAAAAAAGCAAATGCTGCAGGAACTCAGAACTGACGGTATCAATGTAACCTAAAATATGTAGAGACTTATTTCCATTTGAATCAAATCTTATGCTTCTATTACATACACAAACTATTGTTACCTGTTGGCCTGAATGCTCAAATAGCAAATAATTCTGAATGCTCAAATAGCAGATAATTCTTTATTTCTTGTGCTGGATTCTAAACGTAAATTGTCCTGGTAACAGAGAGCACACATCTATTTTCATTGATCACTTCCACTATTAAAGCTAAATAAAAACATATCTTTACCCACATTGTTGGCATGCATGATTTTAATTCCTACTCACAAGGGGTAACTAGAATCAACTCTATTTGCAGATAAAGAAATGGAGGTTCTGAGAAGTTCGCTGGATGAGAAAAGTGACAGAGTTAAGATAGAAACCTAGGTCTTCTGAAAGCAGGCTGCGAGCTCTGGGGCCTCAAAGAACTTCACGTGGTTTCCCTACGAGCCATTCCTCGAGCCTTGATTCACTCACAAGAGAAGCATTCGTTAAGTACCAACCACATGGCTTCAGCAACAGCAGTGGGCTTTTGGCGGACACTCTGCGCGAAGGCAGAGGACACCTGATCGGTCTTAGGACGTTTAACTTACACTGTCATCCTTTTAAACACCCTTTTGGCCTCTCTGTCTTAATGGCACCAAGCGCCCCACAATTATAATCTTTGCTATCAACCATAGGAAGAAAAGATTTTGCAGCTTTGCTCAAATTCTACAGAATCCCTAGGAGAAACAGAAAAGTGAGCAAAGCTTACACTGCCTAGTCCTCAGAGGATTTACAAATAAATAATCTTATTGGCTCTAGTGGCCCCCGGATTAGCCCAGACCTACTACTGTCTGTTCTTTTATTCGACACTTGCAAAAGCTTGGGTAGTTTTAATAGGGAACAAAACATGTTGCATTCAAAAATTCACTTCAGGACGCACCGAATAGAGAACAGACTGTTTTACATATTCAGAGCTAAGCTGGAACACAAAACTCACGAAAAGTTTGTCAAATGCATCATCATTTGTCTATCTTGAGCAGCAGAACACTGAAAACAGGAAGTAATTTTTCAATTAACGGGTCACACAATACATGCCTGAGCCTTCTTAGTAATAATCACTCACAAATAATACTATTTGCCTTAATGGGCCAGATGTCTTTAGAGACTATTTGGAACCAAAGTTACTGTATCTCAATGCAACCACATCCCCAGGGGTGAAAATGTCACTGCAGCCAATGGCCTCACCCACGCGGGCACTCAGCTGATGATATCCACACCCATGGAAGCTGGGTTTGGAAGGGCAAGGACTTGAGTAGCTCATTGGAAGGAAATGATGCTGGGATGAAGAAAGGGGAAGATTGGGAGCAGGGAGAGTTGAAGAAAGAGAGTAAATACTTTGATTCTAAGACAGCTTCATTTCCTAAGCATGACTCAGTAATGGATTAACAGAGGCAAAGGAGTTATAAAAACAATTCCAAATATACCAAAATGTCAACATTATGCTTTCTCTGAGCCCCCCCTCTGCCTCAATTTCCAGAGCAACGTAAAACGTCCCCTACCACCACCCAGTTCTCCTCACTGATTTCACAGGGTATGTCGATCCAAGATCATCTTTAGTGGAAAAAAAAAATTGTTAAACTCCTTGTAGGGTGGCCAGGCCAAAATGATCAAGCCCATGATGTATGTAACCTGTCACACCTCTATAAGTTTCCATGGTGCATCAAGCTGAGCCAAGCACTAGTTCATGGACAGAACTTCTTTTCAAACTTCCTCTCTGCTTTAGGAATAGGGCCGGGCTCTCTAAAAGAACGGGTGTTGTTAGAGCCTAGTAAGAATTTGAATAATTTGGGGAAAAGATCGTTCAGCTTTCTAAGGCAACGTTATGGACTTCTCTTCATTCCTTTCATTCCAACACAGCGAGATAAAGTTCTCTATTTGTCTGGTCAGTGTAGGATTGTTGAGAATGTGTAGAGAGAAGGAAAGAAGGAGAAAGGGCCAGAGTGTTCACAGTCCCCATCCTCCTACCCTGAGGGAGCCACTGTCCATTCTTACCTGTCTCATGTGTTTGATACCATACTTTGCTGAACAATGTGCTTATACGGCTACTTCCTGATTATTTGTCAGTTTTAGACTCTGTCCATTGACTTATCACCATGGAGAATGGAACATTCTTCAAACCAGCACCATATGCAACTACACATATCCCTCCCTCTCCCCATTCTCCTAATACATTTGATAACACTTTCTGGTAAATTAATATTCAATTCTTACATTATTATGACCATAGGAATATTACTCACAGCTGAGACGTAGGTGCACTAGGAGCACATTTCTTTTCTTGCAAAAATTTGCATTTTTCCTGGAAAAAAAAATTGCTTAGTTTTTTTTTTAAATATGTGTTAGGTTTTTATATGCCAAGTACTCCAACTGTGAGGTAACAATCCTCCCAATGTTATCAAGTGGTCTGTCAGTTTCCTTCCACGCACACAGACACCCTTTGGAGATTTTCCTCCAGAAGACTTACCTCTGCTCCATTCAGGGCTGGCTGCTTTCCTGCTGCCTGACGAGCATCCTGGGATCTCCTTACATGGACGTTCTCAAAATGCCCTTCCTCTCTGCTACTAGAATCCTATTTTCTGGACCAGATGTGTCTTTTTGTCTCCCTCATTGACTCTTTCATTTCTATGAGGTGTGTCTGTCAGTAGCTCCCCAACACAGGGTACATAGGCATTAAACATATAAGGTCTTGTGTGTTTAAAATTATTGTTATCTTGCCCTCGCACATAGTGATATTTTGGCTGGATATAGAAATATGGAAATACTGTCTTCTCAAAATTTTGGAGTCATTACCATATCAACTTCTGGGTTCCCATTACTTTTGAAGAAGTAACAATTTTGATTCTTGCTCCTTTATATGTGAATTGTTTTATTTTTCTTTTTTCTGGAAACTTTAGGCTGTTTCTGAGACAATGATTTGCCTCAATATGGGTTTTTCTGAACATCACACTGGGCATTATGTGACCTTTTCAATATGGAAATATATTTTGTCTCATTTCCAATCAATTTTTACAAGTCTTTCTTTCATAATTTATTCTCCTCTATTTCTCTTCATTGTTTTTTTTTTCCTTTCTTTTTTCTTTTTTTTTTTTTAGAATGTCTCTACTATAGATGGTGGAGATCCCAAACCAGTTCCCTCAACATCTCATTTTTCTCTCTTATTTTCCAACCTTTTAATTCAATTTCCCAAGACATCTCCCTGAGTTAATCTCCCATACTTCACACTAAATGAAGAATTCGCCCACCAAATTTCTCATTCCTTTATCAAAAACACTAAATAAAAGTCATAAAAATTCTACCCAGAAGTTACATGTAAAAGCAATTGCCAAGTTCTGCATTCAAGCAAGAAAATAATTACAAAGCTGTGTTCTACAAAGGAATATTTCCAGCAGTAATTGATTAGTCTGTCATAATCAGAGAAAGTTTTGATGCAGTAATTGAATTTTCTAGATCACTGACTTTAAAAACCAACATAAAAAAAAAGAAGGAAAAATGAAGACACGTATGTTGACATGAAGACACTTATGTTGACCTAAAACCCATTCATTCAAAAATGTTTCTATAGGTAAAGTATTCTAGGTATCCTGAAGACTAGAAACTGCAGTGAATTTATTTATATAAAGCACTATTCTAATACATGCCTTAGTAAATATGAAAATCAATACATGGTCTTCACCTGATAGACCCTGAGTCCAAAATGATACAGAGTAAGTCTATTGTTTTTATTCTTGCTTAAATATAAATGTACCATATCCACTATTCCTCTAAGTTTCCCTTAGTTGCAGGAACACTCATATTTTTTTGTCCATTCAGTCAGTCTGTAAACTAACCTTAGTAGGTCAGGTGTACACCCAGCTATGAAAATACAAGGTTGTGTAAGAAATGGCACCTGCCTCCATAGATCTCACACGGCCTGGAGAGTAAGAGGCTAGTGCTACTCCACTAATGCTGGCCAAGAGGGACTTCAGACAGAAGCCTCACTAACCCAAGGTCAAACTCCAAAGTATGTGTCCCTTTGTTTCTGTTGCCAGAGATGTAGTAAGAGGTACACAGCTCTGTTCTTAAGGAAGGTAGTGTGGTGAACCCCTACTTCGTATGCACAGAAACCTTCCCGTGCACGAACCTGAGGGCAGGAGAAAAAGGTAGATGTCTGCCTGCCCCTGGGCCAGGGGAAGGATCAGAAATGATGTCACCTTAGGAAACAGCTCTCATCCTAAACCTAGGATTCATGTGAGTTTCCTGCGAACACTTGTGTGTGTCCTTGGGAGACACGTAAGTGTGCATCTGAACATGGATGTGTGTCCACAAGCTGTCCTCGGGTGGCTGGAAGCCGGTATCTTCACCTCACACTAGCAGAGCCTTCAAAGCAGACCTGGTTTGCCAAGATCTTTCCTCCCTCCACACCAAATGAAGGAAATAAACTGTTAGAGATCCCTTTGTCCCATGAATGGCCTATGTAAGAGATGTTATGGGCTGTATGTCCGTGTTCCCCCAAAATTCATTTGCTGAAATCCTAACCCCCCTAGAATTGTATTAGAAGCTAATTAGGTTTTGATAAGGGTGAAGCCCCTTAGGATGTGATTAGTTTCCCTCTAAAAGTGACACTAGCGCTTGCTCTCTTTGCAGTGTGAGAACCCACAAGAAGGAGGCTCTCAGCAAACCAAGAAGAGGGCCCCCAACCAGACACCAGATCTGCCGACACCTTGATCTTGGGCTTCCCAGGCTCCGAATGATGAGAAATAAATGTTTGTCATCTAAGCCCCCCAGCCATGGTGTTTTGTTGTAGCAACCAGAGCTGAGTAAGACTGAAGGGATCCGTAGGAAAGATACTTGAACGAAGCCAACTTCCGTGAGCAAAATATGGTGATTTCCTTAAAGACGGGAAAGATATACCCTAAAAAGGGTCAGAGAAGGGCTCTCTCTGTGAAAAAGGAAACAAGACAGAAAAGCAAGGCAAAGATTGGGTTGCTTCATAAGGGCAGCTCTGTGAAGGGTTAATCTTTTTACTTCTTTGTTGGGTGATGGAAGCAGTGATATTTAACATTTAACTTTAATATTTCTCACTGTGACCTTGTCACCCCAAATGTTTAGTAAGACCCATTACATTATCACTTCATACTGGTGGTGCTCTGAGATGTGAAGGAGAGCATCTTGCCCACAGGGGCCCGCAGGCTGGGGGAGCAAGGTGGTGAGGGGGAAAGAGATCCAAGAGGTCTGAGAGCTGAAGCAGGAAACAGTGCACCAGATCCCCAGAGCACAAAACTCCATGTTTTGGTAATTCACACAGGATTACATGACTGCTTTTTAAAAAGAAAAAAAAAATAATAAGATTGTCATTAATTCAACCTTGGACCATTATAATATGCAGGCAGACAAATATAGTGGAAAGATTGTGAGCTTTAGAGTCTCATGATGTGAGTTCAAGTCCAGGCTCTGTCATTTATATTGGCCACAACCTCTCTGAACCTCCTGTATAAGATAGGATCATAATCTCGGCCTTATCTCTTCCCTAGGATTTTTGAGAGAATCACATAGGACAATAAATGCTAAAAAAAAAAAAAAAAAAAAAAAAAAAAAATTCCCAAGTTGTAAAGTGCTCCACACATTTGCATGTAGAGCTAGGGAGGGGGTGGGGCACTCCCACTCAGAGTCCCTCGGATCTGCCTTGCACCATCCAGCATCCCCAGGACTGGTGATGGGAGGGGCGAGGTGGGGCGGGCATTGCTGACTCCACCATCCAGCTCTGTTCACGTCTCAGTGGACTGGGATGACTCAGGGCACAGCTGAAGCATTTCAAATGCACATCCATCTCCAAACCCAATCTGAACTGGCCACCTAATCCTTTTGTTATCTCTCAGTTTGGAGCATGCTAAGAATGGCAATTACAAAATTTTTAAAGATTCACTGGCAAACGATTAGAATGAAATTCATCTTCAGAACAAAGACGACTTGCTCGTTTTTGCATACAAATAAAACCTGCACAAAAGCCTGGGATAAATTCCATTTTCCTCTTTGGCAGCATTTCTGTCCTCTAGAAATAAAAGTAATTCTGAGAGGCAACATGCTCTCCAACTTTATCCTTCTTCGTTGGAAAGAGCCTGAGCACTGTGAAGGGGATATGCGGGGAAATGCTGTATGGAGAATTAATAGTGTTTGTCCAAATAATAACATTCGTTCACTCAATGCCTACTATGTACTTGGTGCTTTTCCTGGCAGGTCACTCAATTTGGACCATACTTCTGTGAAAAGAAATGCCATCCCCACTTTATAGAAAAGACTGAGATGTGAGAAGTGAGTCATTTATCCAAGGAAACCCAAAGCTGAGACAGAGTCACACTCAAGGGGTGACTTCAAAACACACATGGAATGTTCCCTTGAAAAGAAAAGAAGGAAGTCCTTGACATTCCCACCCTAGTACACCAGGACTATGAATCCTAAAGAAGGTGTTGAGGTTTGTTCTGAAGCCTCCAGGACCAGCCAACCTTGTCGAAAATGCCAAGCGAGGTTTCTATATGACTTCCATGCCCAGGAATACATTCTAAGGCTGGGATGGGAACAATAGAAAGGTGCTCTGATTTTTAGAACAGAAATGAGGGGTCTGCACTGACAGAAGGGCACCCAGTATTTTTCCCCATAGGCATGGTCTCAGCAAAGGGGCAGAGATGGCTGACTAGATTTCCCTCTTCTGGATATTGTGCAGAGGAAAAAGAGCTCTGGATTTGGGGTCAAGTCCCAGCTCCAACATTTTATTAACCTGGTGATCTTTGGAAAAATACATAAGCTTTTTATCTTAATGGGGCTCCTGGGGGATTAAATCAGCTTAAACATGGTATTTAGCTCCTGCCAGTGGTCAAGGTAGGAGGCCCCATGGATAGGCACCCTCACCATTACTGCGTTGGGCCCACTCTGCCTCTGCGTTGACTCCAGAAGCTGGCCGCAGAATGAGCATCCCCCAGACCCCATCAATTCACCCCATCTCCACAGAATCAAGGGTATGATATTTTGAGGAGGTATCACTGAAGCCCAAAGCCAAGTTCCAGCAAAATAATTCAGAAGAGCAAATGGAAAACAGCTCATGTCTGTTTTACTCTAAGGCATAAATTAGAAATGATAAAAATGTTAGGAGATGCCCAAGTCATTTTAAGGACACTTGAATTCATTTGCCAGCTTTACAGTCTTTCAAACAAATAAGAGGACTGAATTTTTGAGCAAATTGTTCAGGAAAAGAGGACCGACTCTCATCATAAGTATTTCATAGTGTTCTCTCTGCAGGACCCAAAATGCCACACCAAGTTGCATACGGTCTTAAGAGTTCAAGGTGTTTGGACGTACAATACAAATAATCAGTGACTGAGAAAGGACCGTCAGCCTCTCACATATGAGATGCAACTTTAAAATAACAAAACTGTTTCCAAGGACATCCTTCTCGGACTTAATCTAAATGTTAGTAACAGTCTGGGCAGGTAGGCTGCCTCTCTTTCTCCCAGGGAGGGTCTCACTGCTCCCCGCAGTCTCTGCAAGCGTGTGGCTGAGGACTGTGGGCACCTCTCCCCCTCTTCTGTCACAGATGAGACAAGGTCAGCCCTTGCCCCTTCTCCAGAAGGCACTGGGCCTGAAGAGGAGGCCCATGGACATCTATGGCCCTTCACTGCTGGTCCAGGCCTGACCCCGTGCCCCACATACAGACTTGATAACTCTGCTTCCTTGTCATTAAAATTTTGTCATTTGATATCATTTTCAACTTACAGAAATAGCACAGGATAGTACTCTCCGCCCTCGCCCCACTTGCCCTCCTGTTAACATCTTGCATAACTGCAATAAAATTATAAAATTAAAAAAACAGGAAATTTGCATAATACAATGCTATTAGCTAAACTACAGACATACTTCGCAAATGCAAACAGTGCATATGTATTTTCACATTGTCGCGATGTCTTAAAGGTAGATTCCCGAAGTGACATGGCTGGACCAAAAACTAAGTGCATATAGAGTTCTGCGGAGTGTGACCAAGAGCCTCTCCACTTTGCATCCCTTCCAGCCATGTATAATGGTACCTGTTTGCCCAGAGATCTACCAGCAGGCTGGGTTCAACTTTTTAAAATCTGGTAAGTGAAAAACAGTATCCCATGATATTTTAATTTTGATTTCTCTAATTATGAGTAATTTGAATATTTTTCGTATGTTTGAGGATCATCTGCTTTGTTTTCATTGCTATCCCAAGGAAAGGCATGGGAGAAACATGTAGTCAAAGGGTTCACCCATCCCAGCTGAGTGTGGGCAGAGATTAAAGGTCATGGATTCTCTGGTCCAAAAGCCATGGCCACAAGCAGTCACTGTCCCTCTGTGGGCTCTCTCTTTCAGTGCCCTGGGGATGTCCCACTCAGCTAACAGATATCAGGAGTCACCCTCTCCCCAAGAAACTGAACCTATGAGAAGATCAAGGGCTTTGGGGTCAGTAGAACCTGGTACTTCTTCCAAGCTATGTGGTTTTGGACAAATTACTTCACCTGTCTGTGTCTCAGTCCTTATTTTATTTTATTTTTTATTGTGTTATGTTAGTCACCATATAGTACATCATTGGTTTTTGATGTAACGTTCCATGATTCATTGTTTGCATATAACACCCAGTGCTCCATGCAATCCATGCCCTCCTCCATACTCATCACCATGCTCATTCATCTCCCCACCCCCGCTCCCTTCTAAAACCCTCACTTTGTTTCCCAGAGTCCATAGTTTATCGTGGTTCGTCTCCCACTAAGATTTCTCCCCCTTCGTTTTTCCCTTCTCTTAATGTCCTCCATGCTATTCCTTATGTTCCACAAAAAAGTGAGACCATATGACAATTGACTTTCTTTGTTTGACTTATTTCACTCAGCATAATCTCCTCCAGTGCCAGCCATGTTGGTGCAAAAAGTTGGGTATTCATCCTTATTTTTAAAAATGGGAATAGATGAACTCTATCAATTTTATGGCTGTCACAAAAGTTAAATGAATCAATGGATACAAAGCTTCTCCTTCATGGTTGACAAGTGAGAGAACCTTGGTAAATGTTAGTTCTCCTGAGTAACTTTCACCTCCTACACAAGTCATGAAGTAGACCTTAATTTACTGTAATGCCTTCATGCCTTCAAATGCCTGAGAAGGATGGGTGTCCAGTGATGTGACTTGAACCCAGACCTTATTTTTTTACCTTGACCATGGAGCAGGAGAATAAGGTGACTCTCTGATACTAGAACTTAGGTGCTGTATCATCAGATCAAGAAGATAACTGAGGTGGTCTGGGGATAGGATTGCCAGGCTCAACAAATAAAAATACAAATTATAAATAAATAAATTTGAATTTCACTTTCTTGGTATAAAGACACTCATGTAGGATCCTCTCTTAAATTTAGAAACCTCATAATATTATTTCAATCACATTCCTAAAATATAGAGATTTGATAAAAATGGGGTTACAAGTTAAAATAAAGGACACTCAAATGTGAATTTCAGGGGCACCTGGGTGGCTCAGTCAATTAAGCATCTGCCTTCAGCTTAGGTCATGATCCCAGGGTCCTGGGATCGAGTCCCACATCAGGCTTCTTGCTCAGCAGGGAGCCTGTTTCCCTCTCTGCTTGCCTTTTCCTCTCTGCTTGCCTTTCCCTGTGCTTGTGTTCTCTCTCTTTCTCTGACAAATAAATAAATAAAATCTTCAAAAAAATATGAATTTCAGATGAACAATGAATTTTTTTTCATATAAGTAGATCCCACATATTGCGTGGGACATACACTAAAAATTATTTCTCGTTAATCTGAAATTCCAATATCGAATGAGACATACTTCTACTAAAAAAAAAAAGTATTAGTTATCTGAAACTCAAATTTAACTGGGAATCCTATATATTATCTGGCAACCTTAGTAGGAGACCTTTCAATGTCTGAAAATCACATGAAAGGTGGCTGTCCCTCCATTGTGTGCAATGAAACTGAATAGAGAGAAATTTCCATGGATAAAACATCTGGGAGTTGTATCCCTTAGGATGTGCTGGCTGCAAATGACAGAAACCCAACTCAAGCTGGCACACACAAATGGAGGACGATATTGTCCCACATAGTCAAAAACGTAAGGGATCCAGCTGACTTCCATATGCTAATGTCAAGGGGTCTGATGGTGTCGTGAAGAGCATCTTGTGTTCTCCATCTTGCAGCTTTGCTTTCCTATGTTTGGGCTTCATTCTCAGACAAGCTCTTCCCACGTGGTGGCAAAGCCAGCAAGCAGCAGTTTTCACCCCCATTATCCTTACAATGAACTATCCTACAAGGGGAAGGTGCATTGCCTCTCTTCCAGTTGCTTCTGCAAGAGGCTCGTGGAGAACTCTTGAAGGGCTTGGGTCTTATCCCCCTGTCACTGCCAGGTGGAAGCATTAACCCTAGCAGAGGCACATGAATGGTTTTTCCAGAGGAGAGATGGGCTTTGCCACCAAAGAAGCCAGGGAGAAGGAAATATGCATGGAGTATAACAAAAGCTCCAGTGACTATGTCCCTCGCTGAAAGTTGGTTAATCAGTCAAACCTCCAACACCAGAGGGGAGAGAGAGATTCTTGCTGCCACCAATGCAAGAATAAGAGGAGGAAAGGCGGGGATCAGGGATGTAATGGGTGACTGACAACTACAATTGTCTAAATAAAACAGTTAATTCTCATAGGAGGTCAGGGAGGATAGTGAAATAATGAAATTTGCCACTGTATTTGTCTACCTGACATAAGGTGAAGCCCATGTGGGGAAAACCTCCATAAATGATGAGGCATAACGGAAAACAAAGTGGTTTCAGGGCCCATGAAGGACACTAACTGGAACCATCATACGGAAAATGGGGACTAAAGTCAGATCTAAAACCCCAAGTGAGAGAGCGTCACAGCCCTCTCCACAAGGCTCCCTAAGACGCCCTCACTCCTACAAACAACCAGCTTCAGAAAACCTGCCTTCTCCTCATCTGGAAGTCATGTCCTAGGGAGATTTTTCTGAAGGGAAGAGTTTGATAATTATTAAATGCTGCAAGCTTAAAACTACTTGCTTTAGTGGAAACATCATTTCCAGTGACAAATCAGCCCTGAAATTAAACAAATGTCTTACTATAATAGCGAGACATGGGGGCCAGGAAGGCAGAGAAGGGAATGCCTTCCACCTTTATACACACACACACACACACACACACACGTACACATATACATATCATGTGTTTAGGTATGTCTATGTATTTGTATATGTATTTATATTGTTTAGGTCCTTATTATGTATATATACCTATAGGTATATATAGGTGGGTATATATTTTTATATATACACATACACATACATATACATATATATATCATGTGTTTATTATGCACTTTACCACTGATACAATTTTGTTTTTTAAGTAAGCTCCATGGCCAGCATGGGGCCCAACGCAAGGCCTGAACTCGTGACCCTGAGATTAAGACCTGAGCTGAGATCTGGAGTTGGATGCTTAACTGACCGAGCCACCCAGGCACCCCAGGAATGCCTTCCATCTTCAAGGAAATAGAAATTGGAATTTATGATGGAATCCAGATGAAGTTTGATCTGCAGAAACCCCTCTTGAGAGAGCAGGAAAGATGCCTGTGGCTCTTTGGATGAGAGCATTGCACAAAGAGGAAACAGGTGGTGCAAAACCCCAGGCAAGTGATCAGCAAGACGTGGGGATTCTCAGGGTCAGCCCTGGTCTGCACCACAGTCCTCCCAAGTCTTCTATGACATCCCTGACAATGAGAACAGTTTGTCTCTTAGGACATTTAGACCAATATGATCTCTACTACTAGGCCAAGAGTAAGGAAATGTATGAAAACATCACATGGGAAATATTATACTTTATAGTCAGAAGAATTATTAGTGTGCTTATAAAATGTAATAGAGGAAAACTTGGGTGAAATCATATTTCAGGTTATCTCAGGAAATCATTACTCAAGGAAACTGTTTTCCCTTTTAAAGCTTGAATTCCTACATAAAGGACAAAATTGCTTCCCTCTTACTTGTGTTTTTTCCAAAGATTCCATTTCATTTTTCCTGAGTCCTAGAGAAACTGCCTTCACTCTAAATTTAAGACTGAAAATAGGGGAAATCCAGAAAAACTCAAACTAAGGAAGTGTTGACCATAGACCAACAACAAATGATTCTAGAATTAACATTTTACTTCAATAAATCCTGGGGAACCCCATGAGGCCCAGCCTCGGCATGGAGTCACATTCAAAGGAAATATAAACTGTACCTCAGTATTAAAGAAAATGTTGGTGTTTAAAATAGGGCCTGAGTACAGACAATGTTTCTATCTTCCACTTCACACAGGCAGGTCTCACACCACCCTGCTCTCTTCCTCTAAGCCCTTCTTCCTTCACATGCATGACACACATTACCATGGGTGCCTGGCCTATGCTCCTTCCCAGGCCTGCTCTCCCCAACACTTGGTCATGTTCTTCCAATCCAGAGGAGCTGAAGGAGCCAGAAGGATCACACCTCCTTCCTCTACCTTTACTCCCCAACCAGGAAGTCACTTTGTGGTGTCTTCATCTCTTGTTCCACTCACCTTGGGAAAGACCTTTAAGGAGTATTTCCTTCTCATTACAACTCATGCTTCCGCTCTATCTTCCCAGAAGAAAACAGTGCAAAGGAAATCAAGAGATAAAATTTCCACCAAGAAAATTCACAAAGATTCCCCTCAAAAAAAAAATGAGTAGAGAGAAGGACAAGGCTAAATCGCCCAGGCAAAAGAATATAGGATGTCCTTGGAGAACAGAAATTCCTTTCGGCAGCCCAGGATAGAGAGCAGTTGAGCAGAGAGCAGAAAAATCTGCCATGTTCTTGTTCTCTGAATGGGGAATGGCAGGGTGGGCTCAGGAGATGGCACTTTGTTCAAAAAGTGATGTGGTTGGCTGTACACTGATGGTCACAGCAGCATTATTCACAGTAGCCAAAGGGCAGAAGCCACCCGCCCCAAGTGTCCGTCAACAGATGAATGGAGAAACAAAATGTGGTCTATCCAGACAACGGAATTGTATTCAACCTTAAAGGGGAAAGACATCCTCTTACATGCAACAACGCCCATGAACCTCGAGGACATGATGCTAAGTGAAATAAGCCAGTCAGTCACAAAAAGACAAAGTACTGCATAACTACACTTGTGTGAGGTACCTAGAGTATCAAAGTCATAGAGACAGAAGGTAGAATGGTGGTTGCCAAGGGCTGGAGAAACTGAAAACTTTCAGTTTCGCAAGTAAGAAGAGTTCTGGAGATTTGTTGCACAACGTGAAAAGACTTAACACAACTGAACTGTACACTTAGAAATGGTTAAAAATTAGCAAGACAGGAAACAACGTGTGTTGGAGAGGATGTGGAGAAGGGGGAACCGTTTACACTGTTGGTGGGATGGCAAGTTGGTGCAGTCACTTTGGAGAACACTGTGGAGATTCCTCAAGAAATTAAAAATAGAGCTTCCCTATGACCCTGCCATTGCACTACTGGGTATTTACCCCAAAGATACAGATGTAGTGAAAAGAAGGGCCATCTGTAACCCAATGTTTATAGTAGCAATGGCCATGGTCACCAAACTGTGGAAAGAACCAAGATGCCCTTCAACAGACGAATGGATAAGGAAGATGTGGTCCATATACACTATGGAGTATTATGCCTCCATCAGAAAGAATGAATACCCAACTTTTGTAGCAACATGGATGGGACTGGAAGAGATTATGCTGAGTGAAATAAGTCAAGCAGAGAGAGTCAATTATCCTATGGTTTCACTTATTTGTGGAGCATAACAAATAACATGGCGGACATGGGGAGATGGAGAGGAGAAGGGAGTTGAGGGAAATTGGAAGGGGAGGTGAACCATGAGAGACTATGGACTCTGAAAAACAACCTGAGGGTTTTGAAGGGGCAGGGGGTGGGAGGTTGGGGGAACCAGGTGGTGGGTATTAGGGAGGGCACATATGGCATGGAGCACTGGGTGTGGTACAAAAACAATGAATACTGTTACGCTGAAAAGAAATTAAAAATAATAATAAAAAAAAGAAATGGTTAAGGTGATACATTTTATAGTATGTGTACTTTTAACACAATTTAATTTTTTTAATTTACTTTTTAAAAATGACATGGTTGGGAAGACCAAATGAATATGAAAATTCCTATTGGATGAGGGAGAAAGTAGAGGTGGACAGACAGATGATGAGGCTGATAGGAAAGTGCAGGGGGAAGGGCAGCAGAGGTGCAGTCCCCAAGGAGGCAGAGGGAGGGCCTCAGCCTTGCGCTGCCTCCCCACACGCTTGCCCAACCACTGAGGAGAAGCCTCCATTCCTCTCAAGCCCAGAGACAGCAGGCTTGGCAGCACCACGCTCTGGGTCATGCAGGCTGACCTCCTGACCTGCTGACCAGAACCACAGCAGAAATGAAGACAGCTCCTACCTGTGAACCATTGTCCTCCTGAGAGAGAGAGACAGAGAGAGGCGGCACATGTCTGTGAGGCAGATCCTAGGGAGCCTCCGTCCCTCAAGTACTCAGACGGGGGCCCCAGGGCTGCAACATTTCGTTCTCCTGGTGTCGCTGGGGTTTGACATCTATCCGGTTACATGACCAGAGAGGGACCAATCACATGGCCTGCACGTGGCCGATTCCCAAAGAAAGAGACTGGAACAAAAATAGAAAAGGAAACCTTTCTGGACACTAAGCCACATCTTACTCCAGGCCCTCTCTGAGGGTAACAGAAGCCAGGTGGACACAGGCCCCCATGCTAAGGCCACTGCAATCTGGGCTGTAAGTCCACCTAAAAGATGAGAACTTTTATAACAAGATCCCACTTGACCTCTGGAAACTGCTCACATGTTGTTTGTCCCTAAACTTTTGAGCCCATTGAGAACAGTTGAATAAGATTCTTGCATATTCCATTTTATGTCCTCACCTCCTTTCTCCTTTTCTTACCACTCTCACTAGCACTCCACTTGTTCTCCACAGAGCTGCCAAAGAGAGCTTTCTAGAATACAATTCTCATGAGGTTTTCCCTGCATAAAGCTCCTTCAGAGACTCCCCACTGGACACGGGATAAATTCCAAGCTCACCAGCCCAGGTCACAGCTCAATAGGTCCACCATTGCCTTTGACCAAAATTTTCTTGGCCTGGACCATTCTCCAATCTTCCCCAATGCCCAGCCACCCTCATCTAATTAATAGTGACACATTCATTCAGTCAGCATAAGGGATCCTCCTCTGGGACATTTCCCCTGTTCCCGTCTCACCCAGGTGGAATTGGATTCCTCCAACTGCTCCTGATTCCTATGTTGCCCAGTGCACTCACCAAAGAACTGGGCTGATATGTAGGAGTGCTCAATGTTTTTTTAATTAATTAACTAATTAATGAATGAAATAAATATAAGCAGAGAGGAAGGGAAGGGCAGGACTGAGTATTTTGGCCTTGCTCAGTCCTCTACGCTACACCATTCCATCTAAAAGAGCCTCCTCTGCCTGTGTGTCAGAATTCCTCGCTGGTGATGAAGGCAAATTTAGTTTTGCTAGTCTATGTGTAATTGATGAGGTCACAGAGGCATATCTGCTTGTCACTGTGATCCAGCTCATGAAGACAGCATCAGCTCTGGTCTGACTGCTCAAGGTGGCAGAACTGAGAACCAGGAAGCCCCAACATCCTTCTCTCCCCATCCAAGCTTGTATGTGCAATCCCTATGAGTAAGAGCTTAGCAGAGGTAATTGACATCCGCCGCATCTCAAACACTTTATGGAGTGATGCGAGATATAAATGAAGAGGCATCCAAACTAGGAACACCAAAACAGCTATTTTTCCCAAACATAACAAAATCATGTCAGTTGTCTTCCAGCAATGAGCCTGAGTCCACCAAGGGAGCCCAGCCCAGCCTCCTTCAAGATACTGATTTGTTCTGATCCCCATCTTAGAGCTTGGGTAGCAACTAAGTTTGACCAGTGATGCTCTTATGGTAAAATATTGTCTTCAAGAAGCTTAAAATCTAGTAAGGGAAACCATCACTAGAGAAATAATTGGCAATACAAAATAATTTATATATTATTATATGATAATACAAGGGAAAATTTCATTATGTTCTGCTCAGTCTCCATACCCTCATTTTACAGACAAAACTAAAAATTTCGAAGCAATTTGCCCTAGGGTCACACAATCATTTGCAGTTCCATTGCTGGAATGAAATTTGTTAGCACAGGGAATTTGTGCACACTTACAAAGTTAAAAAAAAGTTATATTAAAAGTTAATATAAACTAAGTTTTGAAAATGAAATATTAAGGTATCTACTATTTATAGACAACTTTCTATACTTTGAGTTTCAGAAGCAAAATGCCAAAATCTTAGTTTCAACTACATTTTCTTGTCAATCTTCTATTTACAGAAAAATCCCCTAGCATGTCTCTCATTCGTGGTATCGAGCAAACTAGCTCCTTCATATCAGCTGAGACTGGCTGTGCAGTCATTTGCACACAAGCGGGTATTTGTATTAATCCTCTTGGGTGGCTATAACAAAACACTATGGACTGGGCAGCTTGGACAACAGACATTTTTTTCTCACAGTTCTGGAAGTCCAAGATCAAAGTGCTGGCAGATGCTGTTCCCGGTGAGAACTCTCCAGTCTGCAGGGGGGCACCCCTCTTGCTGTGTCCACATGCCAGAGAGAGAGTAAAAACTCTCTGCTATCTTCTTAGAAGGACACCAATCATGTCATGGGGTCCCCACTCTCACAACCTCATCTAAACTTTCCAAAGGCTCCACCTCCAAAAAAACATCACATTCTTGGGGATTAGGGTTTCAACCTACAAATCTTGAAGGAACACCAACATTTAGTCCATAAAAGTACTCGCTAAATTTAATCCACGAAGTGGCCAAACTTATCTGTGTCATCAAAGTTCTGATCCTTTCGAAGAGACAAGAACCACTATAGCAATTTTGGTTCTTCAAAATGCTTTCAGCTGAGGAGCGCCTGGGTGGCTCAGTTGGTTAAATGTCTGCCTTAGGCTCAGGTCATGGTCTCAGGGTCCTGGAATTGAGCCCCACGTCGGAGATCAGCGATCCCCATTCTGTGGGAAGCCTCTTTTTCTTCTCTCTCTGCCAACTGTTCCCTCTGCTTGTGCTCTCTCTCTGAGTCAAATAAATTAAAAAAAAAAAAAAACCTTAAAAAAAATCATTGTAAAAAAATGTTTTCAACTGAGATTGTAAAAGTGGAGAAAAAAATGTTTTAAAGAAATGCATGATTAATCTGAGTCCAAAAACCCAACTGCTGGAGTGAGCCAGGGAGTGCTCTAGGGAGGTCAGTACCGCTGCCCCAGTCCTATCCGCCCACGGTTTGGTGTTCTGCTCCTCCTTCAGATCTATGAGTCTCACCAGTGTTTTCTAATGAATCCCTGCCTTTGGCTTAAGTTAGCTAGAAATTGTTTCTGCTATTTGCAGTCCAAGGAGTCTTAATAGATATGGGGAGTTCTAATTCAAATTAACAAGGCTACCAAAACTAAGGAAGTCAACATAACTGGGAAAAAGAAGTAAAACAGAAACAAGTTCTTGTCCCAACAATATCAATTTTGAGTTCTTGCTTTTCCTTGAGAAGTTCTGTGTTATTAGGTACTATTCCTTGTTGAGCCTCATTTTCCCCATTTGTAAAATGCTAAATGGTCTCCAGAATGCCTTCCGATTCTGATAGCCTCTGAATTTTGGGGAGCCCAGGATGTGCCCATGTATTTTTCTGTATAAAATCCCTGTACAGATTGTTCCCCCAATAGCCTGCAATACTGGAAAGGCTCAGGGCCAATCCCAAGATGCTACCAGAAACACAGTACCGTAACGCAGTCCAGACAGACACTGTCCTTTGTTTATTTGTAAACCAAAATGGCGGTTTCCTTGAGACATGCCTCTTCCTGTTGACCCATCTAATAAGACACCCATCTAACTGCAAAGACCTTGAAGAGTCATCTTGAACTTCAGTGAAGGCTTTGCAGGGACTTAGAAGAGTTACTCCAAGGTAACGCACCGCACATCTTTAAAATCTTCTTTGAATATACCCTTTCCCTAGACTGGATCATCCAGAACAGCTAGTGGATATTTCACTCTCCATACAGTACCCTCACCACCAGATGTCCCTCAGTCTCTACCCTTCTGTGTGACACCCCTATCCCCAGCCAGGGACTCTACTGGTCCCACCAAATCTTCCCATATGGTTAGGATTTTTCCCAGCATGCCCTATATCTTTTGTTATCTACTTGCTGCTCTGGCGTTCTTATAAGATGAGGCTTTCTAGAATTTTGGTGACTAAGTGGCACCTTCATTCAACAAATATTTACTGGACTCCCCCCAACCCACCATGTCCACAAAACTCAGAGGAAGGGATGCCACAAGGATGCAAATGCGTTTCACACACATATCCCAATCCCATTCCATAGTTCAGTTCTAAAGTTTAATAGTTAAAAAAAATTGATTTTAAAACCCTAGTCCAGTTGGCAGTTGAAGTGGTCTCATTTATCCCAGGCTGCAATGTGACATCCCCACTGGGCCCTGCTATCAGAGGCTCAGGGCAAACAGGAAGCTGCCTCAGGCAGAGCTCCCCAAGCCCAAGGAAAGAGAAGGCTGCCATCATTCTCCCAGACACTGTCGTTCCTGGAACTTCCTCCATCCCTAGCTGATCCCCGTGGGTAAAGATCTGAGGGCACTGCTAACAGGGCAACCTCTTGGCTTATGCAGTCTGACTGATGGGGCCAGTGCCCAGGGAGGAATCTCAGGAAATCGCTTTATGTAGCAGCAAAGCAGCTTCCTCAGGAGGAAGCAAGTTAACTCACTGCATAAATTTTCTTGATCTGAGGAAGAAATGGGGCTCACATGACTGAACAGCCAGGTTCCTCCCCTCAGAGAGGTAAATTTAATTATCTCAACACAAATTGATTGACTCTTTGTAAAGTGACCCGTAGCCCCTTCTGTTCTTGATGGTTATCGGGCATACTAACAAGCTGCCATCAGCCCCGAGCCTCCCAACCACCATCTCCACATGGCACTTTATCCTCCCTTTTCATTCTGCATGCTGTAGGACAAAAATGAAAGAAACAACTTCCCATGTACTTGTGGGATGGAGACCAGAGCTGCTCAGCTGACCCACCAGACCCTGCACACTCAGCCCTGCCCACCCCTGAGCCTCGCTCAGGCTCCCCTGTTCTGTGTGGCCGCCACTCCATACTTATCATGTTTCCTTCAGTGGACTGGCTTCCTCTCACCAGGGCCTTTGCACATGCTGTTCTCTCTGCGGCTGCCTTCTACCATTGAGCTACATGGACATATTTGTCTTTCAATATAAATTTAAACCTCACTTCCTGTGGGAAATATTTCATTTTATGTTCTCATACCAACATTTATCACAAATGCATGTTCTACTTATTTTTACAGTACTTTGATTAAGTTCAGTCTTTCCCACTAGAGTATAAATAAGCTCATGAGACCAGAGGCTGGGACTTTGTTTTGCTATTTTGTTTTTTGTTTACTTTCATTTTTTCAGTAAGTAGCACAAAACATGGGAAATACAGAAGGAAGGAAGGAAGGAAGGAAGGCAGGCAGGCAAAGAGGGAGGGAGGAAGGAGAGAAGGGAGAGAGGAAGGAAAGAAAAACCTGCCCAGTGTGGCTGATAGACCAGTGTGGTGTGGACTCAAGTGTGCAGTAGACTGACTTCAGTGAGGGCAGTTCCACAAGGCTGATGTGGGGTGGGAAGGGGAGCCACACCATAGGGGCTGGGAGTCAATGTACAGAAAGACAGGGAAGGTTGGAGTCATGATAATTCTTCAGAAGCTTGGCTCAGAAACAAAGGTTAAGGTGATAAAAAGAAGGGGATGGAAAAGAATGGGGAAAAATTGGGGTGTTTTTATAGGCATGAACATTGAGAAAAGGGGGCATTAATGACAGGCCAGGGGGTGACAGATGGATGGACATCCTAAAGCAGGCAGAAGGACTGGCGTCAAAGGCCGAGGAAAGGCCATTCCCCAAGACCCACTGTGGGGTCTGGATGGTCAGTAAATAGTGTGATGGATGAAGGACAAACATGTAAACAAACGGACGGCTGAAGAGGCTGGCTTTGAGAGAGGCTGACCTGCCTAGCCTGGAAAAAAGGCAGAATGGGTACAGCTATAAATACATGGCTTCTGACTGGGACTAGTATTGCAAAACGTGCTTTCATTTTGAATGAATGCTTACCTCAGAAGATATTTGGACACAGAGAGTGTTGAGAGGTTGAGGCACTTGTTATCACGGACCCCCAATGAGACCCCTCCCCAGTTTCTCCAGACAGCTGTCCCTTAGCTGCCATGGATGCCACAGAGTGAACTGGAAGGTACAGAGGTATGTGCAAAACCACCCTTTGTGTCAAGAAAAGTTTTGCAGTCGTGATTAAATTTAATACTCATTTGATTTGGGGGAAATCATCTAACCTCTCTGGGCCTGAATTTGTTCTTTGTAGTATGGGGCTAACAATTACCCTTTACTCAGGACATTTTGTAAGAATGGGTATAGCATTTCTAACAGAGTGCCTGGCACAAAACTGCTCAAAAATTGAAGATATTATTGCTACTGTTGCTTATGTTGCTGCTGCTGATGTTGTTTTGTAGCCAAGAAGCAAGCCCTCTTGTGTTTAAATATTCATTGAGCAGATACCTGAGAATCCTGGACAATCGCCCTGAGTATGCCTGCACAGCGTCCCATCAGCAAATTGACAAGCCAGTCAGTGACATACGGAAACCACAGACTGTGCATAAGGTAATCCAAGCCCTCATAAGCAGTCAGGAGAGGCAAAGGTCCCCAAACCAGACTCCACACCTGAGCAGGTGAACCAGACATGTATGCAAGCGACAAAACCAGACTAGGTTGTTAGTGTGGGTGTGGGGTGACCGTTGGTAGAGCGTGTCCCATTCTCCCAGGCAGCTCCTGTCCATATGGGGATTTGGATTCCATGAAACCAAGATGGGACAGCCAGGAACAGAGTGCTAGAGGGGCCCTGAGGCAAACTCCTGAGAGAGCAGGGAGAACAGAGTTTGGTGCCAGAAGCCAGGAGCAGGACCACAACGGAATCCAAATTGAGAGTTGGGGGCAGAAGCGGGAGAGGAGCAGATTGCAAGCAAAGGAGGGGAAACCAGATGACTACAGAAAACCACGCTCAAGTTCTAGAGCTTGCCCTCTCCAGTGTTCATGCATGTGAGATAAAGGCTCAGGACAGGTTTCAGGGCCTACTTGCTAAGCACAGAAACCACACCTTAGCATCTCTACTCTATTCAATTTTTCTTCTGCTCACTCGTTTTTGTTCTTTCTCATTATTATTAATTTCCTGGCATTTGCTTAAACTTATAAGCTAAAGTCCTTTGGGGACACAATCAGGGTATGAATGCATATAATGCAGCTATTTTCATTTTGCCCTGACGTATCTTTGTAAACTACTTTAAAACTCTCTGCTAACAAGTCAGAGTACAAATGATTAAATAATATTTTTTTAAGTCTATAACTGCATGTTTTCCAACTGATTTTACAGTTCCCAACTTTTCTTCATCCAATTCAGTCTTATCTTCTTGTTCCTTTCATCTCTTTTTCATAAAGTTCTGATCAAAGTCAGTAGCTGGGGTTGGAGCACATTCTCTGTTGTCTACCCCAGTTTGGAGGGGCAGGCTGGGGATAAGGTGGAACATCATTAAATTAGTAAGCAACAAATAAATAAATACATCCTGTTTCTATACTAATAATAGACACCATCTACAGAGAACCTGCTTTTTACTATGTGTTGTATCAAGTGCTCTTCATTTCATGTAACCCTCCCAATAACTAAATTGGGTGGACTTCATCATCCCCATGTGACCGATGGGGAAATGGAAGATGGATGTAGTTGCATGGGTCACTCAGCTAGTAAGTGATCTGAATCCAAGATTACCAGATACCCACACCCACCCATGCCTGCCCACTGCCAAGTTTTGGCTTTTTCCTCCAACATGCAAAATGTATACATGAGTACACAGAGACACCCTGTAACATATCAAATAATGGAAAGCACTGGAATGTGACTGCAATTGTAACCAGTTTCCCTGACTTCTCCAGGGAGGTCCCCATGTTCAAAGTCTCCTTCCTGGAACCCAAGCATGGGGAAAATGACTTTCCACTACTCTGGCATCCATCTCAAAGCCATTTCCCAGCTCAGAACCACCAATTCACTGAATTGCACATCTCTTGAGAATTCAGAGACAGAAATGATGAATCCCCATAGAGCCCTCACACACCCTTCATGCCTCCAAAGAGAGTGGCAGTCACACCTCATGTCCTCCTTGGCTTCAGATTCATGAAAACTGAGCCCACCCTGGGAAAATAAACTTATTTATAGCTTTCTTCGGTAATGCTTATTTTCTCAAAACTGATCTAGGTTTGCATTTATCGATCCTTTGTCTTCATTGTGACCCTGAAAGCCAGTTGGGAGTATCAGCCAGCAGAATCCACTTTCATTCCTGTGGACAGACCAGAGGGGAAGGAGCTGTGGTATGAAGATCACTAAGTTCTCTGGCCTCCGCCTGGAGTCCCACCATTCAGGATTCTTTCAGTGAAGGAGCCCTACCATCTCCTGGATCTTTCAGAGGCCTCTCTGAAAACCAAAACGCTCTTAAAAGGAGAAAAGGTTAGGCTAAATGGGATTAGTTCTTCCTAATTCCCTCTAATCCTGATTTTTAGCTTTGACTAATCCCCTATGAGAAAGGGGTAAATGGTAGGGATGGGAATTGTGCTGGGTGAGAAGGTAAGAAGGAATTGGAGGAAACAGGGTGTCCAGGCAGAGCCAGTCCCGCCCTCTGCCTTCTTATTCAAGCCCCCATGTAGGAAAGACTATGAGGCTGTGATCTGTTCTGTACTCACCATGAGGGTCTTGACCTAGATATCCAAAGATTCCTTTGTTCATAGAATCAGTTGTATTCATTCACTCATTGAACAAATATCCAATGAGGACCTATTATCCACTTTTTAAAAATCCACAGTCTAATAAAGAAAGACACACATACCTACACATTTTATAATACAATGGGAGTAATATAGCAACACAGAGATGGATGATAGATGCTGGAGGACAGGAAGGAAGAAATCCATTTAGAGCATTGAGTTTAGTTGTTTTGTTTGTAAGGGAGGAGGAGATAATTTTGAGTTGATTCATAAAGTGTGAACAGGAGTGAGATAGTGAGAGGGTGGGAAAGAAAGCTTTTCGAAGAGAAGGAGGAGTATAAGCCAAGACATGGAAATTCAGGACTGTGTGTGTGTGTGTGTGTATGTGTGTAAACATCACTTTCAGTATGGTTGGTCAGTAGAGTTAGTAGAGTATAAGAGGTAGGAAAGGGAAGGTGAAGCAGAAGTGGCAGACTGGCCAGCTCTAAGAGGTCATGTGAGCAGAGTTAGAGAGTCCAAACTTTGCCTTGGATGATGGGTATGAGGGATGAACTGAGAGCAATAATGACACCATCAGAGAGAGAGAAAAGTCAGAGTGAGCTAGGAGAAGGGAGATGATATGCTTGTGTCTTGTGATAAAAATAAGAGAATCAAAATAAAGATATTCAAAATAAAGATTATTCAAAGAACCTGGGTAAATTGTGGTCATATCACCAATTTTCATCAATACAAAGAAAATCCAACTCAATTTCTCCACTCTCTATTATGTAGATAAGCAAAAGCCTTTCCATTTTTCACTATGATATGGACCAAAATTCTGATCTCTACATCTGCAGGTAATGAGTATCCGTTCCCTATAGAAAAGGAAAGGAAAAGTTGATAAGCAATGAGCAGAGACTTTTCCTAGCACACATGACTCATAAACAACTGAGCCATGATCAGAACCCAGTGCAGTGCTAGAAGAAGCTAGAAGAAGCACCTAGCCTCAGCTGTGACACAACATAAAATGTTCACCTTTACTTCACTCTCCACCATCTTCTGACTTAGTGAAATCTCCCCCAATCCAAAAACACTTCAATACCCACCCTAGCTCAAAGTGACTTTTCCTTCCAAGAAACCCTTCATATTTGCAATCCAAACTATGTAAACCCCATATCTAATATGATTTCAAGATTGTTAATGATAACCACACATTAAGATTTTAGATTTGTGGGAGTACAGAGATCTATTGGGAGAGAGTTTGTGCTCACGGGATGAGACAAAACGGCAGAGACCCTTGAGTTGCCTTCATTCTGATGTACTTTCTCAAGGATGTTTGTAAAGCAAACAGCCTTGGAAGGTAGAGTGTCTCCAGATAGTGCCCTTGGATCCAGAATAAAGGGCAAATTGCTTACTATCAGTATAATCAAAGCAATGTCACCCTCTAGGGTGAAGGGCAGATATGCTTATGTCCTATTTTAAAAGATTAGTGTTCCTTTCGCTGAGGGTCACCTTCAGGCCCCCCTTGCTTCACCCTATGGAGACAGGCTTAGGGAGCAGGTGTAAATGCTGATACTCTAGTTATCGCCATTGCCGTGACTGAAGAATGGCCCTTTGTCTCTGGCCCAGGAGTCCTGTGTCCTCTGCCAGCATCGGTGAATTTATGGCAAACTAACTTATTACTGTGCAAGCAGGGTATTATAGCCATTGAAGACATGACTTCTGAGGTCCAACCAGGTGCCTGGATTCAGATCCTAACTCCCGGACTACTGGCTGTGTGAGTTTGGCCAAGTATGATAATCCCTGTTTTTCAGTTTTCTTGATGGTAAAATGAAGATGATGGCAGTGCCCTATTTCAGGGGATTGTTGCAAAGATTGAATGGGTGATTTCATATAAAGCACCAATGCAAAGCACACACGTGATATTATTGTACAGCTGCCATTCCAAATACAGCAGCATATTTCAATGCATCCAAATTACTTTAAAAACTCCAGCTTTATTAGACCCACTGATTTCGGACCATTTCCTGAGATAAACTGAAATATTTAACCATCATAAATGAAGGACAGAGGCGCTGGGGTGGCTTAGCCAGTTAAGTATCTGACTCTTGATTTCAGCTTAGGTCATGATCTCCGGGTTGTGAGATGGAGCCTTGCCTCAGGCTCTGCACTCAGCACAGAGTCTGCTTGAGATTCTCTCCTTCTCCCTCTCCCTTTGCCCCTTCCTGCTGCTCATGCTCTCTCACTCTCTCTCTCTCAAATAAATAAATAAAATCTTTGAAAATAAAAAAAAGAAAGGACACACTGGAACAGCTCTATTGTAGAACTCTGACTCTCAGTGAGGGATAGAAATCCTTGCCAAAGCTTTAATGGACCATAGTGATGACTGTCAGCACTCAAACACTGCATTCATGAGGGAGTTATTTTGGGCTTGTGTTGTTTTTAGAATCCCTTGTTATTTGACAGGCAATACTGAATTCACGAATGTCATCAAGTCTGTGGCTGCTTATGGAAGCCCCCAAGGCTCAGGTGTCTCCTGGTCATGGTACATACGATCATCAGGGAAAGATGAAGGGTCTGTACCAGGAATCAGTCAGAGATGGAAGAGGCTGCTTGTGATCTCAGAGGAGCGCTAGCATTTAATGCGATGCTGATGAACCATTACGAGTTTATTATCAGGCAAAGGGTGAGGTGGAGAGCAGGGAGACAAGAAGTCAACATCATCTGGTTTACTGTCCTACTGTCCACACCATTCAGATTCACTGAGTCGTTATTGAGGCTTCAGTTCATCTTATGTAATAAAACCTCAGCCACATGTGCCATATTAGGGAATGGAAAGAGAAGGAAAGTAAACTTCATTGAGCACCTCCTGTGTGTCCTTAATGTGCATTATCTCAACACTTTTTGGCTATATTAGCCCCCTTTGAACAGTTGATAAAACAGAAGTTTCAGAGAGGTTGAGTAACGTGACCATGATCACAGAAACTGAAAGGGTGAAGCCAGCCCCTGAACCAAGCTCTGCACCCTAAAACCAAATCCTGCTGCTCTGTCTTGGGCACCACTGCCCCAGATGCCCATTGTACCACCTGTGAACTTCTCATGAACAAGCGAGCTGTGTCCTTTTCATCCATGTATCACACATATACATGCATCTCAGAGAGGAGGCCTTAATAACCTTTTTGTTGAACTAATGAAACTGGACATCTAGCAAAATCATAATAAATAATCGGGGTCCTTGAGGACGAACATCAAGAATAAGCACTCGAGGATCCTTGCCTATCATGCTGGGAAGCTGCCACAGATAACTATACAAGCCCACAAAGTCCCTTAGAGACAAGCATTGAAAGCCACAGGGCCAGCTGATCAGAAGAGAGGACAATTCCACTGGAGGAACCAGGGATCACAAGAGGTCCCTTTAAAGTCCTGCTGTACATCATGCAATGTCTTGGGTTTGACGGGGCCTCCCAGTGCTGGTTGATAACTCTTGCTCTGAAATCTGAAATCAAGTCTGATCAGGCCTACATGGGTCCCCTGAAGTCATGGTCTCCAACAGCCTGAAATGTCCAGATGTCCCCCTTCGGGGCTTCCAGCAGTTTGGGCTGAACCAGCTGGTTGGAATTTGGACTTGTCCTAACAGGCTGGCTGGGATAGACATTCAAAATCATCTGAAATGAGAAGACACACAGACTGAGAGTATGAGGGCAAACTGGAATGAACCACAGAGAAATCGTTTGCCAAGTCTCCAGGGCAGATGGTGAACAAGGCTGAGAATCAGGAACCAGATCATACCCAGGTCCATTGGAAGCTGGGAGGGACCAGTGAAGAAGGTCTGGGTCCCTGTCTGCCAATGCCACAGAGGACCGGCGGGGTGGCTCACTTCCGTGGGGTGGTGAGGCAGTCGGTCTAGCCAAGAAGCAGAGGGTATAGAAAACATGAATCATTCTTGCCTCCATCTCTAACAAAGCCAACCTCCCCCCAACCCACAAAAGCCTAGAAAGGATTCAAAAGGGCTGACCTACGTAGAATGGCCCAAAGCTGGGGTGAGATGCATCTGAGATGGCTCTGCCAGAGTTCTCTTTCCAGGCCACCGGAGACATGAGAGTGAGACCATGAGTGCTGACCTCCCACAGCTCATCTTCTCTGTGACACCAGGGACTGGATATCCCGACTCGGCCCTTGATTCTGGAATCTGCTCAGGTTGGCCCAGGGAAGGACGAGCCAAGCGTCCGGCCCAGAGCCTTACCGTCTGCTCAGCATGTGATTAGAAATGCACGTGCTGGAGTCGTCACCATCTAGGGAGAGAATCCCTCTCTCAGCAACAGATGTGCTGACGGAATTTCTGAATCCCTCATCAGCCGTTCAGAACCGCCACGGCTATTTCTCGCCAGCACGCAGGGATGAATGCATGTGCTGTTCCTGCTGACAGACATCTTTTCCAGTTTATAAATACCAGAGCACGTGCTCCTCGCTCCACTGGGGACATATCCGGTTTGCCTGCTGCCAACGAGGCAC
The DNA here is from genome assembly GCF_010015895.1 of Lontra canadensis. Lineage (NCBI taxonomy): Eukaryota > Metazoa > Chordata > Mammalia > Carnivora > Mustelidae > Lontra > Lontra canadensis. The sequence goes on along the minus strand of NW_022631026.1, from coordinate 13,009,200 downwards.
AATTTCATCCGATAATTGCTACTGGAAGAGGAGGCTCTGTGTGTGCCTCGTACATCTGGCCTCGCAGCCCCATGGAACTTTTCCACGAAATGTATATTCACGTTGGTGCTTGGCAGGATTCATTTAGAAAGAAAGCTGTGTTCAAATAAAGCGACACGATGCTTCAGGAACCAAATGTTCTGTTCATTGATTTTTTTTTTAAATGATACAGTAAAATTCATCGTAGAATACAAGGGACGTTGCTTCCTCTCTTTGTCTTTCCTCTCAAGGAAAGAGGGCCTCATGATAGCTCCTTACTATGCAGTGTTTATAAAACAGATGTGAAGCATTTTCACATCCTCGTAACCGTGATCTTGTTGTCCCCTTTCCATACGTGGAGCCCCCTGAGGCTTAGAAAAGTCAGAGGGCTTCCCCAAGCCCATACAGAGAGCCATGAACAAGATCTGGATTGCAAACGAAGGTATTCTGACTCCAGGTCCTGGGCCCTTTCCAGTCTTCAAACTCGTTACATCTCAGCCACATTGTCTCTCTTTTGGAAACCCTGACAATCCGCTTAAATGGATTGTCTAACATTGCTCCAACATTAAATGTGAATCTTCTATTTTAGGTTTATAGTTCTTAATTTTAAATTAGCTTCATGTCTTGTCACACAACACTACTTCATAAATTACTCTCTCCTGACAGCTGTAAATGTCTTGACAGTCACCAAATTCTGCCTAATTTCATGAATATACTGTAGTCAGGCAGAGAAATACCTCGTCCTACACGGTTGCCTCCTGAGATAGGTCAAAAGGATTCTTGCATTATAATGATATATGGAAGAGCATTTAGGGAGTGCCTGCTGTAGGGCAGACCATACATCAGACACTTTATAGAGAGAGCCATATATATTTACATTTATTTTATAATTATATATTTAAAGTAGGCTCCATGCCCACCTTGGAGCCCAAAGAGGGGCTTAAATTCGGGACCCTGAGATTATGACCTGAGCTAAGATCAGGAGTCAGACTCTTAACCAACCGAGCCACCCAGGCTCCCCTAGAGAGAGACAATTTAGTCCTTATACTGTCCCTGTGAGAAAGTCCATATCAACCCCAAATATAGATGAGAAGACCAAGGGCAAGAGAGATTCAAGAGTTGTCTATGACCACAGATAAAGCTAGGATTAGGACTCAAGTTTGTCTGACACTAAAACCCACGCTCTTATCGATTCTCCCTTTGTCCCAACCAACGAGATGCATTCATATTAGCACACCATTAAAATTAAGGCTTCTTATTAGCCGTGTGACCCTAGTGGAGACAGATGAATATGGACCCCAAAAGATACCCAGGTCCTAAACTCTGGAACCTGTGAATGTTAATTTATATGGCAAAGGGGACTTTATGGATTTGATATAATTGGGGGTCTTGACCTGGGAAGATTATCCTGGATCCTAAATGTGATCACAAGTGTCCTTAAAGGGAGGCAGAGAGAAGTACGGCACAGAAGAGAAGGTGATGTGACCATGGGGCAGACAGGAATAACATAGGCAGCTGTGAGCAGTTGGAAGAAGCCTGGGATAGGCACTAACCCCAGAGGCTCCGGAAGGAAAAAAACCTGACAGCATCTTATTTTAGCCCTCAAAACTCAGTTCGAGCTTCTGCCTCCAGAACTGCTAGGAAATAAACTTCTGTTGTTTTAAGTCACCAAGTCTGTGACAGTATCACAGCAGCCATAGGAAACGAATACTCAAGAAAGTTGTTTAAACCTTCTACTAAAACTCCTACCTCATTTGGATGTTAATTAAATTTGGTAACACCTAATAAATATTTTTTCCTACTTTCCTGGGGGGAAAGAAAAGTGAATAAAGATTTCAAACTTGGAATTCTTTAGAGCAGGAAAAGAGAGTTGAGAAGGGAAACTGTTCAGCCTGAAGAACACAGACATTCTTTGTTCAAGGGGCAGTTAGCCACTAGCTCCACCTTCAGCGAGTGTAACACAGGGACAAATCACCTTTTAAGAACTGTTGGCAACACTTAGTTTAAACGTAAGCTGTAAGGTGTGCTCTCTCAGCCTCCAGAGATCTTTAAAAACTGAGGGAGGGGACACGTGGGTGACTCAGTTTTAGAGTTGGACTCTTGGTTTCAGCTCAGGTGGTGATCTCAGGGTCCTGAGATCAAGCCCCACCTCAGGCTCTGCCCTCAGTCTGGGGGCTGCTTGAGTCTCTCTCTCCCTCTCCCTCTGCCTCTCCCCCTGTTCGCACGCTCTATCTCTTTCTCTCTCCCTCACTCTCAAAGAAATAAATAAATAAAATCTTTGAAAACTGAGGAAATACTAATCTGCCTCAGATTATTCAAGGGTCTCGGCAGAAATCCTTTCACTTACTTCTTGAGCTCCTGCTTCCTTGTGATGCTTCAACACATAATTCGTAGAATTCTTTCACCTGAACCAAGTGTGCACAAATGCCAAGTAACTGCAATACCTTCAAGGACTGGCATTTGATACTATTAAGAAATTATTAATCTGGGAGCACCTGGCTGGCTCAGTCAGTAGAGCACGCGACTCTTGATCTTAGGGTTGTGAGTTTGAGCCCCATGTTGGGCCTCTGGCTTACTTTAAAAAGAGAGAGAGAGAGAGATTGTTACTTTTTAGTTTATCGGCATTGCCTTTGTATTTAGAAAAAGATTATTTTTTTAAATATACTTACTGCCATACTTATGGATCAGATGAAGTGATGACTGGTAGTTGCTTCAAAACAAATGAGAGGGGAGGAAGTGAGTTGAGGCAGAGGAAATGGGTTTCTAGTGAGTTGATAATGTTGAAGCCAGGTGGTGGGCACATGCAGTTCCATGATGCTATTCTTGTAACTTTTATACATGCTTGAAATTTTTCATAATAAGATGTAGGTAGGGGAGAAGGCAGAGCGGGAAGGTGGAATGCACTGTAGTGTGCTCCAGTCTGGACTTGGTCTCTATGGATGCCTCTAGCTACATGGCCTTGGCTGGGCTGTGTCACTCCTCTTCCTCATGACCTCCCAGGTCCCTCTGAGCTGTCACATTCATGGCTTTAAGCAGTGCTTAGTATCCTGTGTGCCTTCTGTTTCTCAGCTCACCCCTCCTCTGCCCTGTGTTCCTAAATGCCTTGGCATTCCTCCCGAGAAGGACAAACTAGCAGATGCCAAAAATGACCAAAGGTTAAGCCACCAAGTGACTTTCAAGAAAATCTATTTTATGGATCTACTGATGGTCAAGAAAACTTTTACTTCCACCACTCTCCAGAAATTCTAGGGCCCTTTGCTCCTCATCACCAGACAAAGGGAAAGAAATGACTCTGCAAATGTTTTTAATAACCTAAATTTTAAGGCAAGCTAATTCCCTGTGTCCGCAACAGCAATAAAACCTCATTGGTTAGCACTCTACTGACAGAGAATAAGAAAAATTCATTGGCAGGTTAAAATCTATTTTTTTTTTTTGCTATGCGAATTTATAATGCAAACAAAGTTGGAGGGGAACTAACCAATTTGTAGAAAGAAAGTGAATTACATAAATGTCCAAGATAGAAAGGATTCTAATGATTATTCTTAAATCCAACCTAAGAAAAGGAGCTCAGAGAAAGGCTGCCTGGCCTGCTAGTTAGCTCTGGTGCTAATACCCAGTATCCAGGCTCCCTGATGCCCACTTTCTTCCTAAAAGTAGACATACAGATAGGATCAGTCACAAGTTTGCCTGAGACTTGAGAAACACATTTTTGTTAACATAAGGCAAACCCTTAATATTATGCCGAATCATATTGAAGCTGTTGTGATTCCAGACAAAAAAAAAATAAAAAAAGATAATGGAATAATGACAATTTCATATGGTAGAAATCATCCCTTTTCTGAAGGTTAGAAAAAAGTCTTTTCCAATAATATTAACCAACTCCATAAAATAGTACAGGGGTCTCAGATTACAGAAACCCCAAGACAATGGCCCACCATGACTCTCTAGATGGGGACAATAACAATCGCCCCCCAAATTCTAAGCTAAATATGAAATCAACACATGGGGATGATTTCAGTCATATAAAAAGCAACTGTGACTAATATGGGCATAGTTAAACCTCTACAGAGGGAAAAAAAAATGGGATAATCATGTCTAAAGATGGAAGATCCTTTAACTAAAGAGGATGATGGTTGGCAGAGGGGGGAAGAGAAGCCCCAAAGGCAGAGATTAGCAGTGTCTGCAGCTGGGACTCATCCAGTGGCAGTGAAGGTTTTCTCTCTAAAACTAAACCAAACTCACCAGGATCTCAGACTAAAGTTCCCATATAGCTCAGATGTCACCTCCTCCAGGAAGCCCTCCTTCTCTCTCTCTCACACACAGACACATGTACATACATATCAGCTGACTAATTTATCTCCTGTTAGCTTAAAGTCTCCCTAAGAGCAAAGACCATGTGTCAGTCTTTCATTCCCAGTGCATTCCATGAGCACACATCCCAGTAAGCACTGGGGAAACAGCAAGTAGAAACAGGAACAAGCTGAGACAATCTCCTGAGGAGGAAGACTTGAGAGGGAAGAAATCAAGCCTGGTGAGATAGGTCCTGGGGTGAGTCACTGGCTTTCCAGACCACCATCAAATGCTGCTGAAGACGCTACCACAAATCTGAGGATGTGGACAAAGAGGTCACAGGGTAGGGACAAGGAATTTGAAAGAATTAAAAGCCAAAATTCTCCCAAAGTGGCCTGATCCCACTCACATGAACCCCAATGCCCAGAACTGATCACATAGCAACAGGCAGGGTAAGTAGGTCGGGTTGGCTGGCTTCCTGCTCAGCCCCTCATTGTCCACTCCTCCGCCAGCCCCCCTGTGCTGGGGGCCTTTAGCTGCAGACTCAACCCTCAGGCGACAAGAAGCCCACCATGTCACCATGTGGGATGAACAACAGGGGACCTGTGTGGTTAGAGGCAAAAACACAATTGCTGCTCTGCTCCCACCATAAAAGCTCAGGTGAAAGGATGTAGGACTCTAGCTCTTCAGTACCCACCAGCTGAGAGACTCCTGAACTCCACTACGACTGTGGACTGCCCACCGCGCCTGCCACTTGAGCTCAAGGAAGCACCCTCACAGTCTGCTCTGGCTTCAAGGGCATTCTAGAAAATTCGGCTTTGTAAACAAACGTGCCTGCTTTGTGGACCAGGGGAGGACAGGTACCTACATGGTCAGCATTTTCCCGGTTCAACGCACCTACTAGAAAAATCAAAGTCCAACAGAGTTTGTTGTTCTTTGCCTCTCCTGATGAACTCTGCCCTGATGCGTCCTTAAATCAGCTCCCCAACCCAGCGGAGCACGAGGCAGTGTGATGCCGTGTTCAAAGCACGGGTTCCGGAATCTGGATCCCGGGGTTCTCAATCCAAGTCCGTCATTCACGGCACCTTCCTTGCAAATCTCAGTTTCCTTGTCTTAAAGCACAGACAGGAATAAACCCTTGTTCATAGCGATGTTGGCAAGCCACCGGTGAGACTTCAAAGGTCGTGCACTACACAGCAGCTGATTATTATCATTGCTGTTGCTCTTCTTACCATGCTCATTATCAATGTCACGGCCGGTACTATTACTCTTACTGTAACTATTATTATTACTATGGAAGCGGCCTTCGGCTACTTCGCTACTAATTGGGAAATGTTTGATAAAAGATTTCCATCGCTATGCTTCAAAAGTATATTTACGCCACCATCAAAAAGGCATTTTGGGGAAAAGAAAGCTTTTTCAAATGGGCAGGGGCTACGTATTGCTGAGTGTGGTGCATAAACAATGAATTCTGTTATGCTGAAAAGAAATAAATTTTTAAAAATTAATTAATTAATTAATTAATTCAATTTAAAGAACAAAATAAACAAATGGGCAGGGGCTGACACACGTCTGTGAATAAACCTCCAGATTTAAAAGTGACTATAAAACCCTGGTCAGTTATATCCATCTCAGAAGGCACGGAAATGTTGAGAGATGAGTCAGAGTTCTTTTCATCAGATAACCCACAGGCGACATCCTTCTTTCAATGAAATGCATCTGCAAACACAGGACTCTGTATACTATATCCATGTGGCTTTTCCATTCAAAAAGATCCCGGGGAAAGAACTCAGTCTGACAGTGGGAGTTAGAGTCACCATACATCTCCAAAATTAAGATTTTAGCTAAATTTTCTCCACCTGGGCTGGAATTGCTCTGTCACTGCTCTGGAAACGAGTATATATATGTCTTCCTTCATTGGGAGGGGCTTTTATGGAAGAGGCAGGCATTACTGTCTCGAAGGCAATTTTAAAATGGCAGCTTGTTTTATAGCTGCTGGCGTCGCCTTTTCCGGTGATTAAAGTTTTGCTCCTCTGGCCATAATGAATCACATCTGTGTGTTTGTGTACCATTTCTCCTTTCTTCCACTCACGGAGTGTGTCCCTGCCTGTGAATGTGGGGCTTTCCTCTGCTCTGCATAATTTTCAGGTGATGAGGTTTTATCTCAGAAGGAGAAATTATAGGGGTGCCTGGGTGGCTCAGTGGGTTGAGCCTCTGCCTTTGGCTCAGGTTATGGTCTCAGGGTCCTGGGATTGATCCCCTCATCAGGCTCCCTGATCAGCAAGAAGCCTGCTTCCCCTTCTCTCTCTGCCTGCCTCTCTGCCTACTTGTGATCACTCTCTGTGTGTCAAATAAATAAATAAAATCTTAAAAAAAAAAAGGAGAAATTATAAAATACAAAGGAGAGACTAGAAGGGTACCTGTAAGGGCATATGCTTCGTGCATATATGCTAACTTGAGTATGTCCTGAAAGTGCACACATTTCATCAGTTTACACAGGACATGAACCTTCTCCCTGCCTACAACCACTGGGTCTCCTGAACAAAAGAGCTAGCCTGTTTCTGATGCTTACCCCAAATTCAGAAACAAATAGCAAGGACACTTGATACTCCAAAAAAAGAGCATTTCCCTTCCAAAATTTGAACATACTGACATGTACTTACTTGACATAAAAACATAACAGCCAAGACATTCTCCGTACTGAATTAGGCAAGTTTATTAGGCTCCTAATTTCCGTGTCTAGAACACGAACATGGATTCACATGCATTGTCTCATTTTGTGGCTCTTACATGCATGTAGTCTTCAGTCAGCTGGGCCTTTGATTCTACTTGTCAGTAATTTACAGTTAGCTCAATGTGAGTAGATGACAAACACAGAATGATATATAAGCCGTAGCGACAAATCCCACCCCACACCATTTACCTTTTTTCCAAAAGCATATGACAACTCTCTTGTAAAAAATAAATTTCCTAACAAGGCATTTAATTCACTTCACTGAGAAAAATAAAGAAGATTCTATTATTTTGGAGCAATGAATGTCCCACTATGGCTGAAAGGTATACCCTGAGAATTAAATGATTTTAACGAACCCATTGAGGTTTATAAAGCTGTGTTAACCTAACATCAGGAAGGGATGCAAGACACAGGCACAAATGTCCCTGCTCATTTTGCTGTGCAGTTCTCCAAGGATGCAACGTTATAAATATCCTCATTGTCTTCAATGCTCGAAGCATCTGTGGAATCGGGATCGCTCACCACAATTCCCACGGAAGATAGACTGGTAATGAAGGCGTGCATCCGCTGCGCATAAATATCCCTAATGTTAAAGTAAGGGAGCTCATGACACTTCTCTGGGGGGTCTTCACTGCACTGGTCCACGTCAATGTCCTTCTGCTTCTGGTAGTACTTGGAAAACTTGTTGAAGATGATGGTGATAGGAAGGGCCACCACCAAGATGCCACAGAGGATGCACGTGCTGGCGATAAGCTTCCCTGCCAAGGTGACTGGGTGGGTGTCTCCATAGCCCACGGTCGTCATGCTGATGGTGGCCCACCACCAGCAGATGGGAATGCTGGTGAGGCTGGACGTGTGCTCATCCTTCTCCACAGAGTAGATAAGCACAGAAAAGATGGAAATGCCCACAGAGAGAAAGAGAAGCAGCAGCCCAACTTCATGGTAGCTGTGTCTCAGTGTGGCACCAAGAGATCGAAGTCCCACTGAGTGCCGGGCAAGCTTGAGAATTCGGAAAATCCTCATTAGCCTGAGGATCTGGACAACCTTGCCCATGTTCTCGATGTCCTCGCTCTCCTCCTCCTTGGTGTCCACAGCCAACGTGGCATAGAAAGGGATAATGGAGACGAAGTCAATTATGTTCAGAGGGTTCTTCCAGAACTTCTTTTGACAGGGAGCAGCCACCAGCCGGATGGCGAGCTCGCCAGTGAACCAAGCGATACACGCGATCTCCACACCTTCCAGCACGGGGTCGTCCACCTCCCCATCCTCGTTCTGGAACTCCGACATGCTGTGGACACACATGGCCACAATGGAGGCCAGCACCACGCTCAAGGAGGAGATGGCAATGAGCTTGGCGGACAGGCAGTAGGCTGGGTTTTCCATTCGAATCCAGATCTTCTTCCGGAGCTGACCAAATCGCAGCTTGTCAAACTTCTCCAGCTCCTTCTCAAACAGAGACGACTCTTCAAAGGAGGTGTCGGTACTCACGTCATTGCTCTTCTGGTCCCAGTCCTTCTCATGGTTTTCCTCCTTGCGCTCCTGGTAGCGATGACTGCAGCAGGAATCGATGAAAAGCTCGTTGATGCCCCAGTACTCGATCTCCTGGCAGAAGGAGAACACACACAGCTCCTCCATGACGTGCAGCTTCCCCGTGTAATAAAAATTCAAAACGTATCTGAACAAGGAGGGGTTCCGATCGAAATAGTACTCCTTATTGGCCACGCTGTAGTCATCACACAGCTCCAGAATGGCCTCTTCCGAGTGGCAGGTGAGCAGCTTTCCAAGTCTAGTGTGAGGAAACCGCAGGAGGGTGCTTTGGTCGACGGACTGCTTAAAGCCCCCCACATTCAAGTTGACAAGTTCCTCGTCTGGTCCAGGGCGATGGAAAAATTCACCAAACACCATGGTGGACCCAGGAGGCAGGGAGCTGGATGGGAAGGGAGATGAGGAAGTTCACGCTGCACCTGGAAGGAACACAAGACGGCATTAGCACTGTCCCGTGGTGCCTTGCCAAGCTTATTTTTAATCTGCCCTTTCCAGGATGATGGGCTACATGAAGAACAAAACTGGAAATGGAATAAAAAGGAATATACAGTATTTACACATTTGAACTGGAAGAAAATCAACACAAAACAGGTTGTTTTTGCAAAAGCTCGAGTTGACAGATCCATTTTCTTAGGGGGGATAAAAAAAGACTGCCATATCCTTTTCATGAACCTTAATTCTTATTTCTTTATTTTCTAAGCACACGAAAGTTACCTCTCACCCCTCCCTCTCCAGAGGAACAATGCATGGGTCACTTACACTATACAGGCATCTCCAGTCCCAACCACAAGCCTCCTGCCTTTGGGAATGCTTGGTTCAGATGTGATGGGCTGGTCACTGCCTAGCTCGGAGCTCACCTCTCCCTGAGCCCAGGGTTCAGTCATGCACCCTCCCAAATAGCTCCCCCTTCTGCTCTGACCCTCACCCCCAACCCACATTTAACCAGGGGTTCTGCTCAGCTCTTACAAAAGATGTAGCTTTCCCCTTGTGCTCCCATGTTTCACTCTTTTAAGAGAATGTCCTATCCCTATGTTTGGGTGGGGACGATCAGGAGGATATAATTATCTCCCTGTCCTTAAGTACCCTATATCTTAAAGATATAGTTACACTTAACGGGATGCTGGTTTCAGGTACATCCACAGAGAAGAAAGTAACTTGGGAAAACCTCTATAAGTTAATTGCACTATCAGTTTCCTGACACCAACATGCTTCTCTTCCACCTGCTCCCTCTCCTCATAGACTGTCCCCCACACACTCCCAGTTGCTCCACTGATACCAAGTCTACACTGGTCCAGCACATGCTTCCTGTTTCTGGTTGTGACACTAACTGGGATTCACCAGATCTTTCTCAGAGAGAAAGTAATGGATTTTGACCATCACCTAATACAATGGTGCTCCCTCAGAGCAAATGGTACAGATGAAAGAAAGGTAGGAGTTTGTCAGATACTAAGTTCCCACAGGCTACTATTAGATGCTTTGTAGACATGTTGTCGTTTTATCCTTCCAACACCTTACGAAGGTGTACAGAAAAATGGGTACTCAAAGAGGTTGAATCAAAGCTTACAGGATAGGTAAATGGTAGAGCCAGGATTTAAACCTGGGTTGGATTAGCCCCAGACCCATGATACTTCTACTACATATATCTTCTCCTCCACTTCCTCCCTTATTATAATCCAAAAATCCAATGTGGAAAGTGCTATAAGAGAAATGAGTCAAGCATCTTTGGCATTACTAAAAAGAACAATCACCCTTGTCATTGGTTAGATCTGGCTCAGAAGTTAAAGGTTCAAGCAGAGCTGACCAAACAAGGAGAAAGGGCATTCCCAACAGTGGGCACCGGGCGGTTTGTGGTGGGGGCGGGGGAAGGGGGAGGGGGGGTCGGGAAGAAGCCAGATTGGTAAGAATCTTGTAGAGCAGTCTAGAGTCTGGACTTTATCTGTAGGCAAGATCACTAAATGGTCTTAATCAGTGACTGGACACAGTTGTCCTTGTGACTGTGACCTAGAATGACCCCACTGACAGCAGGGTGGGAGTTGGCTGGGGGGAAAAGGTTCAAGGAGTCAGAGGTGCAAGAGAAGGAAGAGGCCCCCAACTCATAACAGTGGTGGTGTGTGTAACGAGGAAGTGACAGAAATCAAGAAAAGTTCATAATGTTGAATCAACAGTACTTGGGAAAAAAAGGACAGGGAAGTGGAAAAGTGAAAAGAGGATGTGTTTTCTACTCTGCACAAGTGGCTGATATGAGGATACCATTAGAGGAGGCAAAAAAGTCAGGAAGGGATTTTCTGCCCCTTATGCTTAGGAAAAGCCAAGGCTGTCAGTGAGACAAGAGATTCCTCCTCTGAGGAAGGCCCCAGAGGACACAGCCTCAATATTCAGCCCCCTGCCATCTGCCCCAGGATGGAGCCTCCAGTCATAAAGCAGGCATGGGCACTTGCTCTCGAGACACTAATGGAACGTGTTCCCATGAGTGTGTTCCCATGAAACCAGAGACCATCGCATAACTTGACATACCAGTTAACAGACTTGCTGACCTCTTCAAAATACTTGTTTTCTTTTTTTCTGCCTCTGCTTTCTATTTTTAGCTAGATATCTTCTTTGATGGGCCTAAATCAGATCTCATGGCTTGGTCCAAATATTTATGGAACTTCAGATCTCTGAAAGCAGGCTTGTGCTCATGGCACATATTATAGTAAAACGTTCCAAGGAGCTAGTTTTAGCTAAGCTGGCGTTAAGACTTTAATGGACATTTTCTTCTGGTGGCTTGTTTTTCACCTTCTTGGTTATTCTGGAAAGCTACAGTGATAGAACACCAGTGTCTGCCTTCATGACACACCTACAGAAGCCAGTGTCATAATCAGTGAGTGTGTAATCCATTTCCCGATCAATCTGCAGTCACTTTTCTAAAGAACACTGTTATCACCCTTAATGTCAGTCTTCCCATTCTGTCCTCCCTGCTTTTTAATCACTCTGTGCTGGTGAAAGAGAGCCCATTATGAAGCCCATTCATGCCACACAGTCTCATCATAAAAGCAATACACATCATAAAATAAGGGCTTCTTGTTGTGGGGACTTCAGCAGAGAGAAAAAGCAAAGCGTCTGGGTTATACCAAATGCTTGAGCTCAGAATGCAAGCTGAGATTTTCCAAGGCATGGTGGCCAGAGAAGTAGGTTTGGTTTCCTTGCCTGGGTCCGCCTACAGCAGCCAGCAGGGGGCCAGGAAGAAGGATCTCGGTAGCTAGGTTCCCTGGCATGCAGAGAGTCCCTTTCCAATTACAAACATTCCCTCTGTCATTTGTCCCTCATGACCACCCTAGCATTTGCCAATGAGGAGGCAGGATCAGAGGAGATGAGTGGGCTTTGTGCAGATATTAACGGTTAGAGTGTAGGTGCAAATTCTCCCGATTCCAGAGCTTTCTACAGCATGGTGCCTCACACATCCAAAGTAACATAAAGACAGGCAGACACTGAGCAACCTTTTCTCCAAGATTCCTGTTCATTTACTCCTATCCAGAAAACATTTACAAGATCAAAGGTATATTTATACATGTCTACGTATATTTATGATTTATATGAATTATACATTTGTAATTCACTTATATATTGTAAATGTATGCATTTATTTATCTATGTAAACATATACACATTTATATGTGTATTTATAAATACATAAATAACTTTAAATACATTAAAGCACTTTCTTAAGGCGTGTTCATGTGATCTGTAATCCAAAAATTGGATTGCACATCCTATTAATGAGTCTGTGGGGAAGCGGGGGGTAGGGGATGAATGCAAAATGAAGGAGAAGGCTTTTGGAGGGCAATCTGACCAGATGTAACAAAACTATATAGGCATTTATCCTCTGCCCCAGCAATCTCTCATCTAGAAATCTCTCCCAAAGAAAGACAAAAACTGAAAACACTTGCATAAGCTGGAAACAATCCAAATAGCCATCAATAAAAGATTGGCCAAAGAAATTGTGGTCTGTCTCTCTCTATATATGCAATGGAGTGATTTCTAGGATATGTTACTTAAGTAGAGGGAAAAAGTGTGTGTATATGTACACATACATTCATATGTATATACATACACATATGTACACACACACTTACACACACTTACACAGAGAAAAACAGCAGAAAGACAAACTGAAAATGAACAAAGTGCTTCCCTATTTGGGGAGAGAGGGAACAGGATATAGGTGACAATGTTGGAAGCCAGACTTGGGAATTGTGTAAATGTTTTACAAAATTATGAATCAAAATTAAATAAAAAAGAAAAAGACAATCCCTAAAAATTTAACCTTACTATGTATCAAATTGGTCATTAACCTCAAAGATATAAATTCTTTCCAGATTTTTGAAGTTTAATTTAATTTTAATAAATTGTACGTCCATAGTGGTATATACCCTCTGACAAATAAACTCTAAACATCTTAAAAATATTTTTAGTATTCATATCAGTATCATTACTCTGAAACTTATGCACACACACATAGGGTAAAGCAAATAAATGATTATGTTAATGTCATGAAAAGCCCCCAAGATTTTTAGTGCAAAATAAAATACAAATATAAAAATCAAAGAAATTAAATAAGAACCCCACGATCCTAAATTTGAATTGGAAATAGCATTATGAACTGATAATTTAACTTTTTCTAAAGGACGATTTTATTTCCACTGGAAAAACCTACAGCAAAATGACCAACTCCAGTGGAAGCTATGAAGCATCACTTATATCTCCCCTTTAGAACTGAGCCACTCATTCTCACACCTGCTGGAAGTGTTAATAGCTAAGGGCTCTAAGTTAAGTCCCTCTTTGGGAATCACCTTCATTTAAAGTCTTGCCCAAGGTCACACTCCTTCCCCAGGCCAGTTCACATCCAGTGACATATGTATGAGGGGACTATAAAGACCCAGCACCTTTTTCTCAAGGTAGGCTCCAGAGTTTCCATAGGATCAACAAAGATTTCTGTTCCATCCTCATCACAGTTCAACTTTTCTCCTTGCCCGATCCTACTTCCTTCACTTCCTGCTTGTCTTGGTCCCAAGGGTACCTCCCAACAAACTTCCTACACATCAATCTCTGTCTCAGTCTATTTCCCTGGGAACCCAACTGAAGATACCAAGTCAAGAACAATGAATATCTCAAGTTTGTGCAGATTGAGGCATCAAAATACAATTTCTCACTAAAAGAACAAGGGCTCCTTGGAGAAATATCTAATCCTGGGTCTGGGGTAAGAAATGCCCAAGATAAATGTGAGCTGGTGCAGCCACTCTGGAAAACAGTTAGGGAGGTTCCTCAAGACGTTAAAAATAGAGCTACCTTATGACCCAGTAATTTTACCAGTAGGTATTTACCCCAAAGATACAAATGTAGTGATCTGAAGGGGTATCTTCACCCCAATGTTTATAGCAGCAATGTCCATAATAGTCAAACTATGGAAAGAGCCCAGATGTCCATCAACAGATGAATGGATAAAGAAGATGTGGTATAGATATGTGTGTGCGTGTGTGTGTGTGTGTGTGTATACAATGGAATATTAACCAGCTATCAAAAAGGATGAAATCTTACCATTTACACTGACATGGTTGGAACTGGAGGGTATTATACTGAGAAAAGTAAGTCAGTCAGAGAAAGACAATTCCATAGTTTCACTCACTTATGAAATATAAGAAATAATGCAAAGGATCATAGAGGAAGGGAGGGAAAACTGAATGGGAATAAATCAGAGAGGTAGACAAACCACAAGAGACTCTTAACTTTAGGAACAACCTGAGGCTTGCTGGAGGGGAGGTGGAGAGGTGACTGGGGTAACTGGGTGAGGGGCACATGATGTAATGAGCATTCAGCATATGCAACTGATGAATTTCTGAACTCTACTTCTGAAAGTAATGATCTACTATATGTTGGTTAATTAAATTTAAATTAAAAAAAAGAAACACCCAAGATAAGCCTGTACTATCTTGTTATATTAGAAAGCAAGGAAGCTATCAACAAGGACAGGAGTAGAGTCAAAAGGATTCTGGGCCAAGTTAAGGAGACTCTCACTGGCCAAAGATGGTAAATTTGTGCGTCAAAAAGAAAAAAAAAATCTCCCGATAGACTGACCTATATTGGTATGTTAAAATCCCTGAGTTCATAATAATATTTTTTTAAGAAAGAAAGAAACTAATACATTGGTCACCTTTGGAGGGTATCAGAGTATCAGTTCATTATTCTGGAATGTAAGGGGTGGGGGGAAGGAAAATCAACTCAGGTAGATCAAGGGAAAGAATTAAGAATCCAGAAATAAGTCCATATCTATGATCAACTGATTTTCAACAAGGACACCAAGACAATTCAATAAGGAAAGAACAATCTTTTCAATAAAGGGTATTGGGACTCTTGGATAGCGATAGGCCAAAGAATAAAACTGGATGTCCACCTCATATCATATAAAAAGTTAATTTATCTGTGAATCAGAGACCTAAATATAGGTGCCCAAACTAGAAAACATGCATAAGAAAACACAGGCAAAAATTTTGGTGACCTTGGATTAAAATGACTTCTTAGATACATACCAAAATCATAATACAATAAAAGGAAGAATAGGTAAACTGACTTCATGAAAATTAAAAATGTTGTGCCTCAAAGGACATTATCAGGTCAAAGGACAAGTATCAAGAAAATGAAAAGGTAACCCACATGATGGGGGAAAACATTTGCAAATCATTTATCTGAGAATGATCTAGTATCCAGAATAAAGAACTCTTACAACTCAACCATAAAAAGACAAATAACCAACTTAAAAATGGGCAACAGGTTTCAACAGACATTTCCCTGAAGATAAAAAAATGGCCAAAAAGCCCATGAAGAGAGGGAACATCATTTATCATCAGAGAAAATGACAATCAAAAATATGATATAACACCACACTAGTAGGATGGCTAAAATCAAAAAGGAATAATAATACAAGCATTGTATTATAGTGCAAGTGTTTGTGAGGATATGCAAAAATTGGAACAGTCATGCATTACCAGGGTAAGTTAAAATGGTGCAACCATGTTGGAAAATAATTTGGTCCATTTCTGAACAAGTTAAACATAGAGTTAGCATATGATCCAACCATTCCACTTCTCAGTGTATTTCCAAGAGAACTGAAAACATATTTTCAAACAAAATGCACATTAATGTTCAAAGCAGCATTATTCATAAGAGTCAAAGAGGGAAAACAGCCCAAACAGCCATGTCCATTAATAGAGGGATGGATAAACAAAATGGTGTGTCCATTCGAAGGAATCTTATCTGGCCATAGAAAGGAATGAAGTACCAGGTAGTGTAACATGGGTGAACTTGGAAAACATTATTCTAATGAAAGAAGCCAGACCAAAAAAGACCACGTATTATATGATTCCATTTATATGGAACATCCAGAATAGGCAAACCCCATTAGAAAGTGGTTGTTCGGGGCTGGGAGGAAGAAAGAATAGGGTGTAACCGACAGTGGGTATGTGTTTCTTTCAGGGGTCATAAGAATGTTCTGCAATTACTCGGCTGTACAACCTTAAAAAATAGTAAGAACTACTGAATTCTGCATTTTAGAAAGGTAAATTTTATCATAAGTGAAATGTATCTCAATAAAACTGTTATGTAAGAAAGGATCCCAGCTAGTGAAGAAGGAATGCAAGTCATCATGCAATAATGGATCTAGGCTGCTAAAACCCAGATAAAAAGCTGATGGGGTAGTTAACTAACAGCTACGTCAGAATAACAATACCTGAGCCGGAAGTAACGAAAGAAACAAGACAGAGCATGCCTCTTGATGGAAGTATATGCACAATTCTGCAGTATTTCAACAACAACCAACAATCAGGCCTGAATGTTTTTGAGAGTCTAGATCTGCCATTTGAAATCAGATAGAGATTTCAGAGGAACATGTGCAGTGACACAGCAAAATCCAGACTCTGGGAAACTGCGCGGGACAGACAGCACAGACCAGATAAGCGATGTATCAGAGAGATCCAATGTGTGGGCTTTGTATGAATCCTGATTTTAACTAGCCAAATGCTTAAAAAAATACATATGAAAAACAGGAGATTTGAGTATCAACAAGATACTTGATAATACAAAAGAATTATTAAGATTTCAATGCGTTGATGGTATTGGAAGTATACTCTTTAAAAGAACCATTACCTTTTGAAAATGTATACTAAAATACAAAATTATGCCACATTTGGGGTTCATTTCAAAATAATCCCCAGGGAGGGAGGTTGGTAAGAGAGCCAGGAGGTGGGGGGTTGGGGGAAGGAGGGGGAGGTGTCTCTTGCTCATACAAGATATGGCCATATTTTTTTTTATTTATATGCTGCTTTATTTCTGTAAGGATACACTGAAACGTTAGAGGATAATAGCTAATGACAAAATGCAGAAATGAGGCATCGGCTTCGCTAACCACTCCTACGAGAATGTTCGTATGCACTGGCATTACGTGTTCACTTGTGGTACTGTCTCGTTATACTACAACCTAGAACAATGTCGATGAGAGTGCGGTGAGGTGAGCACTACGTGGGCGTCCGACTGGCCCGGGAGGGTGGCCGCCACGCCCCCAGAGATCCTGCTAAGCTCTGAGGGGCAGTCCTTTAAGAGTCCTAAGAAGAGGGACTGAACGAGGCTCTTCACCACAGGGACCAAGAGCAGACAACTACTACATTACATCACTGTTCAGAGACATCCTGTCGGGTCAGTGACTGTCCCGGTGCCTGCTCAGCTACCCCTCTCAGGTGTTAGGGTTACTTCTGTAGGATGGATTTCAAAACTGCAGGAACGCTGGAGAGGGCATTGATCACTGAATTGATCACTGTTACAATTGGATGATGCGTACAGGAGTTTAATGTATTATTCTCCCTATTTTTGTCCATGTTAAAAATGCTCCATCAAAAACGTTTCAAGAAAAATGTACGAAGCACCTTTTCGGGCCATGCGTCATAGTAAGTACTTGAATAGACACTCTCGCTCATCCTTGAATTCCCAGCAGTCCATGCAGTACCTGGGCACTAGGGGGCGATGAGGAGGCATCACTGAATGAATGAATAATTTCCTTTAATTCCCTAACTGTCCTAAGTGAGATCTTATACCCCACCTTGCAAATAGGGACACCTAAGGCACAGAGTCTGCCCAACATTATCCAGATTTTACGCAGTAGACTCTTTCCACTATGCATCAAATATGAGTATTTAATTTTTTTTTTAAGTGGGAGGGAGGAGGGACTGGCTGATCTTTGAATTTACCTAGTTTTTCATCATCCTCATTAAAGATCACTATACTTTTAATAGAGGATTTGGTATAATTATGACGAGGACACATGGGGTCTCAAATCAGACACATCTGGGAGTACAAAAGGCATCTGGCCGCAAAGTTGAAAACTCCAATGCTATTTTCATTCTTTTTCTCAAGAAAGTCAGCTCCCTGTGCCACTCCCCTTGCCCACTATCACCCCAAATTATGCATTGTGGGACCACTATAGACTGTATTTGGCCACCTTGGGTCCCTTGGTGTTTTCTTTTTTAAAAGAACGAAAAAGATGTCAAAAATCCAAGATATTCACTGGAAGCTTAAAAGAAAAATGGCATTGATCTTCCTTTCTCTGAGTGGCACCCTTTAAAAGGCTTTTTGAAGCCATTAACCTCTCACCTCTTCTTAGTCCACGTCCCTCTCTTTTTGTTTTCCGTTCTCAAACTCACTTAAGAAATACTCTCAGAACTGTGTCTTCTCAAGTCAGACAAATATACATAGACACATGTGCATAGGTGGCTTTGCTGGTGCCCTTGCTTGTTCAGAAATGTAACAAGAGCATAACAAATACAAGTCGGTATTTTGATTGGGCAGAATCACTTTTTTCAATCGATTCCACAAATGTAGACAAAGGCCTTGATTCCTTCTGCCCTCCTACTTGTCCAAAATCTACATTAATCTTTCCATCAAATTAAAAAAAAAAAAAATAGGGCATTGTCACCTTTTTGGGCTATTCTGAGAGCTGCATTTCATCCTAATAAATTTAAAAGAACAATCACTCATGTTTTTAAAAATGGTAGGTTCATGCTAAATTCTATTTCTGCCCATGGCTTGTGAGAATATTCCAAATAAAAACAAGCAGATGTAAACAGAATTCAAAACCTAAAGTCAGTCCACACCTGTGGATGGAGGTGTTCCCACCGGGCCCCTTCCCTGACCTTCTCTTCCAGCGAGCTCCCCGTGTACCAGTGTAACACGTAAGGAACAGAAGATTGGTAATCAGTGCTGGGCAGAGAAGAGCAGAGAGCACGGGGAAATGTCAGTGGCACTGCAGAGCCCAGCCCATGTGGTTGAGAAACCGAGATGCTGGCATTCCTTAGTGCAGACCTTCCTAAACCAGTGTCATTGGAGCAGCTAAAATAGTGCAATTCCAGGAAATGAACAGCCGCTTATAAGCCGTCTTAGAAGGTCATGCCCAGCGCCAGCCTGGAGAGTACATGAAACTTCAAAGAGCCTTCTAGAAGAGAGGCAGCTCTCTCCACCTGGGACAGTCGGATCAGGACTGCACTAATTCCCTCTGGGCCTCTCTTTATGTGGCTACTCCTCTCTGCAAAGCCCAGGCATCCTGTCATTCCAAAAGCTCCTCTCCAAGCAGAGACCACTCAGAAGGCTGGGGGATTTACTGAGGCCAGAAATGAGTGGCCAGAAATCTGTCCCCTTGGTAAAAAAAAACAAAGAATCATGGATGGAAGATTTTCCACCATAAGAGGGGAGCCTTTACTCTGCAGGTAATACCCTCTCAGGAGTCACTTTTGTGGGGGAACCCACAAACACATGCTCATACTGGGGTCCAGGAGACTTCTGGAGAATCTGAACGCACCTGGGCCCAATTAACAGGTCCCCCCACCTGGTTCCTCAGCCCTCTCACCTTCTCCCAACAGCCCCCAGTGCACAATTGTGTTAGCACCCCCCACAAGATATTATAATTCTTTCACAGTTCTCCTCCCCTGCCCCCCACAGGTAGTGTCCCTACACCTTAAGCTGTTCCATGGAAGGAAACAGGTATGGCCACTTCCGCAGTCTCAGACCCGTATGCTAATTTCTGTCCATAATCCAGTGAAAGATACTCGCTTTGATCTGGAAGAATTAAAAGGCTATCACTGTTTTTGTCAAAGAGCTAGCAGAAAGATCTAGACCAGACAAGGGGAAATGAAATGCCTCCAGAGGCCAAAAAAGTAAGTTAAACAAATTTGGTTGGGACTGTGGTGAACTCTCCAGAGGCAAAGCTCGTTCAGCCCCAGAGTCCTTTGTGGGAACAGAGAGCCAGCACGCATGTATCTTACAGTGGGCCAGGAGACCCAGAAACCCTGATTTTTCTATGGGGCATCTCAAGTTTAATTGGAATTGATCCAACATGTGTTCAATATTATTTGGCTCAAGCAACATGTGTCTCCCAACCATGTACTTCCAGGAACCCCCCTTCTATGACCTGAGCCAGACTTACCAATCCACAGCCCATTTTAAGCCAGACTGACTTAAATGGACTCAAACGGAATCTTAACACAATAAAGGCAGCTGTTACTTCCTCAAGTTTGAGCCATAAATCTCCGAAGGCGGAGTGGGCAATGAGAGCTACTGAGTCTTCCAAATCGGGCTTGGTGCCTCCCCTAAAAGAATCCAACCTAATCCTTCCAGGCTGGCTTTCTCACCTCCCTCCTTTACTCGTCTGCCCCAACTGCCAGCGAATGTTAGTCAGAAGAGTCTCCCTGCTATGTGACCTTCCTCTCTGTCACTGTACTGTGCGGCTCACTCTCCCCTCTCTGGTCAGTGATGGGGCCAGAGGAAAGATCAGTGGCGGCTCTTACCCTTGTGGTGTCGATGGTATACTCTCTGCCCTCATCCTGTCCAGCAGAACGTCCATCATCATCCAAGAAGCTCCGCCCTTCTTCCCTCACGGGTGTGTGTGGTACACAGAGGCATTTAGTGGCCACAAGAAGAGAAGAATCCTGTTTTCTGGTTGAAGGGGCCAAAAGCAATCACTGGGAAATCATTCTCACCTGCAGAAGAAGCCAGAGGTCAAGTTTTAGCTCCAAGGAAGAAACACACCCAAGACATTCTAACTCAGACTCAGTGATCTGGGCACTTTACCGATTAGACCCATCTTTTAGAGCCCCATCTCCTCTCATGGACGGAGTGTTCTTCCCCTCCGCCCGCCTCCATGGAAGCATCCCTCTCACTAGACACAGGGATAGGGAGACATCGTTGCCCCAGGACCTGACTTGCAGTCATTCTCAGGCTTAAGGACCCTCAGGTTTTGACTATAGTGGACACTTGGGACATCTCCACTGACCCCAAAGCCAACAAAACATCCAAAGCTAAAATGAGGCACTAGAATTAGGACTGTGGTTATTCACTTCCCACACAGTTTCTTCTAGGAGCATTATTTTCCTGGCTAATTTATCACGGATATACTTATAAGCTTCTAAATGAATACATTTTAATCCATTTCAGAGACCAGTTTCTCAGTGTGACTGCCCTAATAGAATTAACACTGCTGCTCTAATTTGAAATCAATAGGTTTCAAAGCCTGGCCAGATTCGATTTTGCTTTCTTTGTCAATTGTTATATTTCACAGATCAGAAGTGACTATGCATGCTAGATCAGAGTCCGCTGGTTAAAAGTGTGTCTGTGGATGTGTGCGTAGTGTGTCTAGGGAGTTTAAGCTTGTACCAAAACAAAAGGACAAATTTACATTTCTCTCTCTGAATAAATTAAAGAAAGCAAAAAAAGTTCCAGTTCCCAAAAAGGTAAGCCTTGCTTCATGTTGATGCCTTCCCATATATTTATATTAGTATCTAAGCATCCATCCATTGATTTTCATGTTTTCCAATCAATGTTAGGTCTTAAAGGGGGCCCGGGCTGGGTGGGGAGGAGGAAGGAAAGATTGATTCCGAGCTTCAGAAAGAAAATGAAGAAGTGCCTTCGGCTGCGTCAGTCATTAAACAAACATTCATTATAGCTTAAGATCTGCCTGGAATTATCATGGGCTTTGGGATCACACACAAGATACAGTGCTTGCCCCTTCCTCCCTACCCTTGGAGCTCCCAGGAGCAGGACCAAATGTAATAAACCAGCATCAAGGGGGCAAGGGAGAGGGGGCAGAGCAGGAACACCCTGGTCCCAATAATAGCCAGAGAAATCCTTCAATGCATTTCCACCTCTAATAAAGATAACAAGAAAAGATCCAGGAAAAAAAAAAAAATGTGCAGCTTTACCCAAAGTGAATTTCTGAGCTGGGACTCTTTAGCAGAAGAGGTACAACAATCTCAGCAGGGATAAATAAAATCAACTCAGGAGTTAAAGTCCTCCTCCTACTCTTCCTTCTGCACAGCCTCCCAGCAACACAACATTGGGTCAGTCTCAAATATCTGAGTCCCACTGAAATGCTGGAATGCTGCTGTGCCTTTTCTCAAGGGTACAGCACACACATACAGTCTTCTTCTGCCTGCCAGATACCTTTCCAAATGTAGCACATGTTAAAGGAAGGTATGATTAATCTTGCTGGGGGATAATTAACTGCAAACAGCTTTGATATGACTATATTAATTAATGAAGAAAAAAATTAACAAAGTACTTAAGCTATTTGGCACTTCTAAGAAACCCCAACCACTCCTGGGCACTGGCTCATCACAGAAGGACTGGCCCGGGGACAGACTGTGAGTGGGGCCAAGTGTGTCTTTTTTTTTACAAAAACTGGTACTTAGTAGGCCCTCCATCAATGTCTGATGAATTAAAACCTCCTAGCCTGCCTTTTCTCTCTGTCTCCCCACAAATTCAGAATGCCAGGGTTCTGCCTCATTTTCCATCACTATAACTCCCATCCAAAAAACTAGATTTTTGGAAAAGATATAATACCACTCAGTAGCTCTCAGTGTGAATTTATGTCAATTCATACCCCTTCTAGGGCATTCCCATTCTAAGCGTGACTTTTCCATGTAAAATGATAACTAGCATTCTCTGAGTCCCTACAACATGCCAGGAACCTTTCAGGAGTTTCACACACATTACCTCTACCCTCGGCTACTGAAAGTGTTAACTGTTGTGATCCCCATTTTACAGGTGCGACATCGAGGCTCAGGGAAGTGATTTGTCCAATGTCCTGAACCCAGTCGATGCCAGAGCCAGGATTCGAACTGAGGTAGGCCTGCCTGATGCCCCCTCAGCACAGGAAATCAAATGTGATATGACTATATGAGTAACTGATGAAAAAATTTAGTTGTCAGGAAAAGTGAAGGACTGAGAGGAATGAGCAGGATGTGTCCCAAACCAGCAGACCTGAGAAAGAAAAATCCAACACGGTCTCCCCTTCCTACTTAACCATCCCGCCACATGGTTCCACTCTCTACGTTCGCACCACGCCATCAGTGTGTAACGGTTCAGAAGAAGACGGGATCGTCTGTGATTTAGTACCTAAGCAGGCTTCTGACTTTGCTCAGTGATTCAGCAGGATCGTGGCAAAACACATCACGTTCGCTCAAGTATTGCTAGCCTCTGTAGGAAAATCTCTTCGCTATAAAGAGGGAGGCCGTCTACAGCATCCTTCTGGTGGACCCTCCAGCTTGGCTGTATTTCCTGGTGGGTTGATGACAGCATTCAAAAATGCACAAAATGACTGGCTCCGTTATTGAGAGGGAATGGTGAAGATTAAGTGGCCTATTGGACTCTCTCAGCATCCAGAAACAGAACAAAGAAAGTCAAATGGACAAGCAGACAGTACCCAGGGGTAATAATAACTCCTAATGCCCGTCTCCCAGGACTCAGATTCACAGGACTAAGGTGGCTCTCCAACAATTAAACTATAAAATCAGGGTCTGAGAGATCAAAACAGACACTCTGAGGGACACTGCTGCATAGATCTGGGTCTGATGTACTTGCCCAGAATCCTGAGTGTACCTGTTACTGCCCTTCTCACATTGTTCTGAAATGTTGTCAACCTCCGTCTACCCACTAGACTGAGAAGCCTCCAGTTAGGGACAGTGTTATAATATCAGTCTTCATGGTCATTATCCCTGTTACACAATTGTGCTTGACACATTTTTATTGAACCAATTCCTCTCCCCCAAGGCAACGAGACTAAAAAGTAAATTAATTAAAAGAATCAATATGGATAATGAAAGGCAGTTGGTCAGCAAGGGAAGCAGAGGAGGAAAGTGTAAAAGATCTAAGTTGGTTGCCCAAGACCCCTCCCAGCACTTTCCAAAGGTCTCATCCTGTAGAGGCAGAACTGTCCAGCCCTGATGGGGACATCCCAAGTGGATTTTTAAGTGTCTACACCTAGAGTTCCAGGTAGCATTAGATGCCCCAAAACCTCTCCTTGTTCTGATTCTGACTCTCCAAGGCACCTGATGGCGACTTCAGCTTCCAGGCTCCTCGCCGACAGACAGCACACGAGCATGTCCACTCCATCCACTAGATATACCTCTTAGTGGAACGTAATAAGGCAGGAAGAGGTTTAGTGACTCCATTTTCTGTAAGTTTCTATAAGAGTCAATCTGTTAGAGTCTGATCAACTGTGGGACACCTGGAAGTGAGTTTCTGAAGTTGGCAGGCTTCCAGACAGCCTGAGCCTGACCTGGGATAAGGTCACCAGGTGAATGACACATTTAAGCATCATCCTGACAGGCAGCCAGCTTCCCTGGAGATACCCTGCCCTTGACAACCTCTCCAGAAGAGCTTCCCCAGCCTCGGCACTACTGATGTTCTGAGGCCAGACAATCCTCCTGCAGGGGGCGGTCCGATGCCCTACAGGATGGTTAGTGGCTTCCCTGGTCTTGACCTACAAGACACTAGGAGCATATCTCCTCCCTGTCCCCTAAGGTCGTGACAACAAAAATTGCCAAACATGCCCCAGAGAGCAAAACCATCCCCAGTTGGGAACCACTGCTCTGGAGTAGAGTAAAAAGATCGTCGATGCCCGTTTGGAAGCTGGAAGTTCAGAAAGCTCAGAATGGCAGGTGGCACTCATCTGTGTCACACGTCTGTGACACGGGCCAGGGATGTTCCCCTGGACATTTGTTCTTCTAGAATTCAATCATGGCATTTCTGGTATCAGACAAGCAAACTTTGCAAGTAAGAAAAGATAAGAGGCAAGTTAACCTTTTGTTCAGACCTGAAACATGCTTCACGCAATTGGAGTCTAGAGTAAAGGTTAGTGATTTTCTCTGAGAATTTATCTGACATTTGCTAACATTTTTGGTGCCAAGATTATGCACAGGACAGCACACTAATACAGCTTGAAAGATGTCTTACTACAGCTCTCTGTAGGTGGGGGTCCTCTTGTTGACCATACCCACCCCTGACCAAGCTCCAGTCTTGTGGAAACCCATTGAAAAATGCAAAGACGATAGGCCAGTTTAGTCTTGCCCCTATTTATCAATCATAGACTAATTTTCAATAAAATCTAAGAGTAATGCAATAATAAGAATACTAACAAAAGATGAAATTCAACCCTAATTCTATCTTGATTAACTAATGAGAGTTGTAGTCTGAGGTTTTGCTTAAATAAAATTAAAATCTCACAATCAGACCATTGTAATTGGATTTAGGACGCCCAAAAAATTGTCCTTATATTTAAATCTTATAATCCAAAGCAATCAGAAGACTATATCACCTCCCAGTTGATTCAGACAGCAGACTACTAAGAATATCTCTGAATGACTTCGTTTTTCCAAATTATCAAATTTTAAGACGTATGTTAACATGAGAAACCCTTGAATTAACAATGACTTTTTAAAAATCTTTGCTCTGTCCCCAGAAGAAAATGAACACTTCTCAGGACCTAATACATTCAGGGATTAAAAATGAATTTATAGAAGTTCTGGTCTTCAGGGAGGAAACCAGTAAGTGCCTTCCAAAGCAAAGCCTCTAAATTATATTTCAAAAGTTAATATAAATTATATTTCACTTGGCCATCCAGAATGAGTAAATGCAATACCATCTCCAGAAATCCCTAAGGCTTGATGCACGGGTAACTAAACACCATTTTGCTCTCCTCGGGTTCTGTGTTCCTAGACAACCCTCCCTGGGGAACAGAGGGAGACAGCAAGCTGCTGCTGAGTCACCTAGTCACCTCTTCAGAAAAGAAAGCGAGGAAAAGCCCTGTGGAAGGGTGGGCCCCACATAAGAGGGAGCGAAACATCGCAGCCACTGACCCCAGTGTGGTCATCCGCACTTGGTAACAGGGCTCTGGGACACCCTGAGTGGGGGGGCCACCGTTCTACCAGCCCCAGAAAGGAGCTCCCTTGGCTCCCTCCCCATTTCAGGAACCCCCTGAAGCAGAACTGGGCAAAATCAGGGGCTCAGACTGTAGCGAGGACACAGGCAAGCAAATCAGCCCACCCAGGGGGCTGGAGACCCGGGCTCAGTCTCATCTGTCCCTGTGTCTCCTATGGCTGATGCATCAAGCATTTGCACTAACACAGTGATTAAAAGAGCAATAGAGAGCAAGCCGTTTTAGAGAGGAGAGGGGGGAAAAAACCTATCATGCCATGGTACTAGTGATGGAAACTGGCAAAAGGAAACCTTCTGGAGGACACTGTAGCAATGTGTATTACAAAGTCGCAGTCTCCCATCTGAGACTGTCTGCTGAGGGAATAAATTAGACAAGTGTGCAGGGATGGGTATCCAAGGATATTCAGGGCACCAGTAGTTATTCATAAAAGTGAAAAGTCAAAGGCAACCTAAATGTCCATCAACGGGGAAATCGTCAAATCAGGGGGTAGCCAGGTAATGGGATATTCTGTGGCCATTAAAAACACTGAAATAATCGCAGAAAGAGCTCCCGATACTCAAGCAGGTGTTTCAGTACCTCTGGGTGTTTGCATGTCTGAACCCACCTAATGCTCACAAAACTTGAACAAGTAGTATTTTTACTGGA
This sequence comes from Lontra canadensis, assembly GCF_010015895.1. Classification (NCBI taxonomy): domain Eukaryota; kingdom Metazoa; phylum Chordata; class Mammalia; order Carnivora; family Mustelidae; genus Lontra; species Lontra canadensis. The sequence goes on along the minus strand of NW_022631026.1, from coordinate 12,982,684 downwards.
TTCATTTTACAGATGGAGGAGCTGGTAAATAGAGAAATTAACTAGCTCTCCAGGGTCAACAGCTACTAAGTGAGAGCCTCACTTGAATTTAAATAATAATGCTCTAAAGCCATCCTCTTAACCACAACACTCCACTGCCTATGGATTCATGAAATGGTCACCACAATATGTTAAGTACAAAGACAAAATAATTACAGTACAACATATGGCATGATCTGATCTTTATAAAAGAGGTCTAACTTTACAAAGGGAAAAAATAATCTCTAAGAATATACACTACAGTGTTAAATGCATCTCTCCCTGGATGCTAGAATTCAGTGACTTTTGTTTTCTACTCTGTACCTTTCAATGCTGTGTGACTTTCTTTGCAAGTATGATGAAACACTTATGTAAATAGTCGTTTTGGGATGCCTGGGGGGCTCAGTCAGTTAAACGTCTGCCTTTGGCTCAGATCATGATCCCAGGGTCCTGGGATCAAGCCCCATGTTGGGCTCCCTGCTCAGCAGGGAGTCTGCTTCTCCCTCTGCCTGATGCTCCCCTGCTTGTGCTCTCTCTCTCTCTCTCTCAAATAAATAAATCAAATCTTTAAAAAATAAAGAAATAATAAATCAAAATAAAATAATAAGTAAATAGTCATTTCTTTTTGGAAAAAATAAAAGATCAAAAGCAGCCTTGGTCAGTACCTGGGGAAGGGAAGGGGGAACAGGCTAGACATTAAGTGAACATACAGATTTGGGTGAGGTAGGATCTTCCCTGATGGTCTCCTTTGGCATCTGTAGAATCATAAGCTTCTGCTGCTCACGCACGTCTGCTCTGTGGCGGACACTGTCCCGGCAACTACAGAGAACAGAAGATAACATGGCTCCTGCCCTCAGAGCTTATGGTTGGTTAGAAGTGGTTAGAGGAGGGGACAAAAGTAAATAAATAATTGCAGTATGAGCCAGAAGATGTCAGGTACCCTGAGGAGAGGTACCGAGGTGCCGTGGAAATGCACAGGAGGTAAGGGGTACCTCTGGGATCAGGAAGGAGGCACGACTCCAGGAACAGGTGGCATTTAAGCTGAGGCCTGAAGGTTGGGTCAGACACCGACAAGTAAAGAAGACAGTAAGAGTAAGAAGGTCGTTCTCCGAGGAGAGGAAGGAACCCACACAAAGCCACAGGGGCGAGAAAGCTTGTGGTATGCACAGAGACCAGAAAATAACTATTTTCTGGCTAATGGAGCCCTGTGACCTAGAGATATTCGTGTAGAATATAAAGAATCCTACCTGTACTAGCCAACACCTCTGTGAGCCAGGGATAACCCGGGTGAGTGAGTGACAGACTTAGGAAAGGAGAACGGATTGCAGGTGGCCATACCGAGAATCTACTGAAACCAGGACTGTAACTCAGGTCTCCTGAACTACTTAACCACAAAGAACCAATCAGGGAGACATTTTAAAAAACCTCTCAGTGGGGCACCTGGGTGGCTCAGTGGGTTAAAGCCTCTGCTTTCAGCTCAGGTCATGATCCCAGGGTCCTGGGATCGAGTCCCACATCGGGTTCTCTGCTCAGCAGGGAGCCTGCTTCCCCCTCCCTCTCTCTCTGCCTGCCTCTCTGCCTGCTTGTGATCTCTGTCAAATAAATAAATAAAAAATCTTTAAAAAACAAAACAAAACCTCTCAGAGTTATGGCCATTTCCAGAACGTCTGGAAAATTAGAGGCTGGTTTTGGGTACAGCAATCCACCAGGCACTGCTGACCTAGGATGACAGTGAATCCAGCAATGTCTGTGAAGCGCAGACAGTGGCAAGACCAGAAACGTAGGCAACATCTCAAGAATTTACCCCACTTCTCTCTTCACCTCCCCCGAACAGCACAGGAAAGCAGGGCTCGCTGGGTGTCATACGCAGACAATGAATCATGGAATACTACATCAAAAACTAATGATGTACTCTTCGGTGACTAACATAACATAACTGGGGGAAAAAAAAGGAAAGGAAAGCAGGACTCAGTAGAGAGAATTCAGGAGATCCTTGAATTCAGATGCGGGGGTAAAAATCTTAATTTGTGCTAATCTCTAACTAAAATTTAGTTATTCCTGCCATTAAAAATGCAGGCAGTGGCCCAGGGCAGTAAACGGCAGGACCAGTGACTTCACCCCTTTAGAAATTCCAGGTAATTTCATATCATAGCACACTTGTTCCAGGTCTCAGAAAATAATCACAGAAGTTCATTACTTCCTTGAAATCACGATAGTTACAGACCTACTGCTAGATTATCCTTAAGGAGTTGATATAGAAGCACATACATCACTAAATCGTAAGTTGGTTTAAATATTTTGATAACACTGTATTTCCATACAATTGGATTCCTTTATATTTTGTGGCTCTTGTTTTTTTTTTTGTTTGTTTGTTTTTAATTTAAGGACCCTGTTCTGGTGGTCCATAGGCTCCCCCAGACTACCAAAAGAGTCCATGGCACAAAAAGGGTTAAGAGTCCATTAGCTAGGGTGACTGGGTGGCTTAGTAGTTAAGCAGCTGCCTTCAGCTCAGGTCATGACCCCAGGATCCTGGGATCCAGGCCCACATCAGGCTCCCTGCTCAGCAGGAAGCCTGCCTCTCCCTCTCCCGCTCCCCCTGCTTATGTTCTCTCTCTGTCTCTCTCTCTCAATCTGCCAAATAAATAAATAAATATATCTTTAAAAAGAAAAGAAAAGAAAAGAATCCATTAGCTAGAGATCTTGTTAAAATGTAACTCATACCATGTCACTCATTCTTTTTCACTCTTCAATGTCTTCCATCTTCCTCAAAGCAAAACTCCCTTCCTCCCATGTTATTTGTCTCTTTTCATCTCCTTCCCCCTCTTTCTTTCATTCCCAACCAGCATATTGGTGTCCCTGTTATTCCTTCATCATTCCTGCCTCAGGGCCTTTGCACTGACTGATCCCTGTGCCTGGAATGCCCTATCCATAAGGGATTGCATGGCTTGCTTCCCCTCTCTCTTCAGGGCTGGACTCAAATGATATCTTCCAAATGAAGCTTTTCTTGGCTACCCTATCTAAAATGCCCCTACTGAAACTCCCATCCCCCCATCCCCCCACTCCCTGCTCTATTTTTTTCTCCTAAGCATTTATCACTCCCTAAATATATACTTCAAGACATGTACTTTATTTTTTTATCATATTTATTATTTCCCCACTCAGACCTCAGCTCCACCGTATCCGTATCCCAAGTGCCTACAACCTTGTTTGACACCCAGTAGGTTCTTAAAAGTTAGTTGTTGCATTAATTAGCTAGGTGACATTTATTATATAGCTTGGCTGCTGGCTGCTTCCATTCCAGGTTGAATTTTAAAGTCTCTCCCCGCCCACTGTATTTCTGGGAAAAAAGAAAAATAACAGCAAATGTGCCTGTGAAACTGTGGTCATCCCAGTAGAAAGCTAGCTTATTTATCAGCTGCTGCTTTTTTTTTTTCCTTAATAAAGAGTTTTCATCAAAGACAAGACAGACAATAGAGCTACCCTATGACCCTGCAATTGCACTACTGGGTATTTACCCCAAAGATACAGATGTAGTGAAAATAAGGGCCACATGCACCCCAATGCTCATAGCGCAATGGCCACAGTCGCCAAACTGTAGAAAGAACCAAGATGCCCTTCAACAGATGAATGGATAAGGAATATGTGGTCCATATACACTATGGAGTATTGTGCCTCCATCAGAAAGGATGAATACCCAACTTTTGTATCAACATGGACAGGACTGGAAGAGATTATGCTGAGTGAAATAAGTCAAGCAGAGAGAGTCAATTATCATACGGTTTCCCTTACTTGTGGAGCATAAGGAATAACACGGAGGACATGGGGAGATGGAGAGGAGAAGGGAGTTGGGGCAAACTGGAGGGGGAGACAAACCATGAGAGACTGTGGACCCTGAGAAACAAACTGAGGGTTTTGGAGGGGTGGGGGGTGGAGGGTTGGGTGAGCCTACTAGTGAGTATTATGGAGGGCACATATTGCCTGGAGCACTGGGTGTGGTGCATAAACAATGAAACTTAGAATGCTGAAAAAATAAAGTTAAAAAAAAAGACAAGACAGACAAATTCTCTCTCTCTCTCTCTCTCTCTCTCTCTCACACACACACACACACACACACACACACACTAAGTCATTAAATCAAATTATGTCATAAGACAAAAAGAAAAAAGCAAATGGAAAAATTGGTACGTGGCATCCAACCAGGAAAAGGCCCAGTCTTGGAGCTTGAAATAGAGGTGACGCTATCATATGAGATCATCACATAGATCCCACCCGCCAAGGGATATAAGGAAACAGGCAGCGCACAACCCAGGGGTAAATGCGGGGAGTAAGTCACCACACAGGCCCTGCTCCACTCGACCTGCTGTTGTTGAAATGTACCGTCGCCCATTTGCAGGCACTGTTGTTCAAACCAGCAAGAATGCACCTGATGCTGGGGAGATCTGAACTCGGCAGGGCTGCCTTCACACACGTACAAGAAACCTCACTCCATTCTGGCCCCTGGAGCACCCTATTTTAATAAGAACAACCAGACCTAAGACTGGATTCCTTGTAGTTACGAAATGTGAGTCGGGGACAAAGAAAGTACTATTTCGTATCTCGTACATCCTTATACGGATCCGATCAAGTCAGTCCCATATTAAAAAGTAACAAAACAAACTCTCCCAGCCCCAACTGCTCTCTGCAGCACAGCTTCTTAAAATCACTTTTTAGACTCGCCCGTCCTTCTTCTTGTGCAATTCTTGCCCTAACACCCCAATAAGCATTTTTGCTAAGGGCACCTCTAGATGACCAAACCCAAAGCACTCTTCTCATCTACACGTGACTTACCTGCCCAAGGCATTTGTCACTGCCCACCTCCCAGCCCCTGAGGGTCACTGATGTCACCTCTCTGACTACTTTCTCACTCTTGGTTTCCTGTGAAACTCTGCTTTGTCTTCCCAAACCTTAAATCTGGGGTGGGGGGGGTTCACAAAATAAAATACCTTTTGGGGGCCATGCAGGTGACTGAAATGAAAAAAGGGGACGTCTGGCTGCTGTGACAAGCTGGAGAGCACCAGCCCTGCCAAAAGGGGACTGATGGTCCTTATTTGTGTGTATCAGGGGATCGGATCGCCCAACTTGTCAAGAACACCCACAAATCTTATTTTTATGTGAACTTTCCCAATTTTCTAAATGTTGACTATTACTGGTTTTAATGTTTTGCTATTGTGAGCCAAATCACAAAAATCTGTATGCGGGAGATAATCTGCAGGCCTCCAATGCCTGTCACTGCAACCCCTTGGGTTTCTCCTGCCCTTCTGCTCCTCACCCTGGGAATTTCATTGCGCTCAGAGGCTGGGTGTATATCTCCAGCCCTGATGTCCCCTCTGCATTTCAGACTCTTACAACGGCCTACTGGACACGTCCACTTGAATGTCCCACTGGGACCTTAAAATAAATGTGTCCACATTTTCCTTTCATCCTCTATTCCCAAACATTTCTCAGATTCCTTTCCTTCCCTTATCCTCCCTGCCTGCTTTAATTCGGGTACTTGGTATTTTTCCATGGTTTATTACAAAACACCTCTAATTGTCTTCCCTGCCTTAGACCCATCTCCATCCTCTACCTTCAGACTCGTTCCCCACCCCAAGTTCAAACTACCTTCTAAAATGCGCAGTCTTCAGGTCCTCTGATAGCTGCCTTTGCCCTTCAGGATAAACTCTGGCCCCAGAGTGCTGGAGTCCGAATCCCAGCTTTACCACCCCCTAGCTGTGAGCCCTTGGACAATTACTTAAGTTCTCTGAGTTTGGGTTTTTTTTTTTTTTTTTTTTTTTTTTTTTTTTTCATTTGTAAACCATGGATACTATCACATGCCACATTAGAGCAGTCATGAAGTTTAAAAATGAGATTATAAAAATAAAGCTTTCTGTGCTTAGTATAAGTAAATGCTCAATGAAATGTTAGCTGACATGATTCCTCATCCACTAGCCTCACTTTCCACAACCAACTGAAACTCTAGAACTGTAAAGAATTACCTGAGATTCTCCCAAAGCATCTTTGACTTCTCACTCATTTGTCTGCTCCGAATGCCCTTGGAGACTCATATTCTTTATAGTAGTCTCCAGAACCAAGTCTTGACCCCAGGACTCTCCCTGCCCCAAACCCAGGCCCCCAACGACCACTGCCTGCCTCCATTGCTTCCATCAAGTGTCTAACCTGCTGAACTGCAGTAGAACAATTTCCTGGAAGCCTCCACCACCACACTATGAGTCCCACAAAGGCAGGACCTATTTTTTCTTAATCTTTATGTCCTTAATGCTCAGCAGAAAAAAATGAATGACTGGAGGAACTTCTCTAATTGCAGATCAACCCAGACCGGCAGGCACCCTCACGATCCGGCTCTTCAGCGTGGGGTTCAGAACGGTTCGGCACACAGGGGAGGCAGCAAGAACATCCTGCCCACCTGTCTAGCCTCGACATCCACCAGTCCACTCCAAACCCCTCTGCCTCAGCCCCATCCCCAAACCACAGTGCACTCTCCCCAAACCTCCTTGAAGCTGTTCCTTCTTCTCCAGTTAATTTGACTTTTGTCCTCAAGAAATCAGCTCAAAGATCACCTCTCTCAGGACACTTCCCTTTGATGTACCACACGTGAGCGCACACACACACACACACACAGGCACAGACACACACACACAAAACTAATGCAAATAGGAACAAAAAAGTAGGCATGTCTCCTTGGAATTGAGCTTCCACTCAATTTCTTTTTTTGGGTGGGGGGGAGCAGGAAGGAGGGTCAGAGGAAGAGGGAGAGAGAGAATCTTAAGCAGACTCCACACCCAGCTTGAGCCCGATGCAGGGCTCCATCTCAAGACCCAGAGCTCGGGACTTGGCGCTCAGCCGACTGAGCCACGCAGGCACCGCTGTTCCCAGTTCCTTAACAACCTCACGGATACACAGTGACATCAGTGTCTGACACATGGCCGACAAGTGGGGGATTTGGGTGGAAGTATGGCTAAATAAATGATCTACTTAAGGGTAAAAGACAAGGATTTTCCCGCTCAAAATGGAGCTAAGAAGGCCACTTGGGAGCTGCCCTCACATACGGGCCTCCCCGGGGGCTCCAGGACACTGGGATGAAGATGCCTCACGAGCTATTGCTTCTCTCTACCCAATGGGAGCACCCAACACATTATGACCTTTCCAAAGGATTGAAGAAAAGCACTTACTGCTACTAGAAGTAAGAGTACTTTTGCCAAATCATAAATCCTCAGTATGTTGGCAAGGAACTCAAGAAACCTAGTGTCTACTGTTCTAGCAAGCTGCCCCAGTAGCTATTTCATGGGGTGAAAGAAAAAAAGTTTCATTTAACATTTTAAAAGATGCAATGCAATAAATACGATCGTTCATACAGCACCTAATCCTTTATTTGGAAGGTAGGAGAAAAAGGTTTTATGCTTCACAATCATCCACATCCAGCTCCTAGAAGCCACCCTGGGAGGAATTTTTTTTTTTTAACAATTTTCCCAGAACTATCTGCTGTGCCTAATTCTATACTTCATCAACATGAAAAAATATATATAAAATAATGAGATTCCCCCAAGACAATGCCAGCCAAAAAGCTTTCAATTTGACTTATTAGCATTAAATCTCTCACCTCTCTTTTTCCAATTCATTTCCTAAGTGCACCCTCCTCTTGGAGTTTCCAAGTTTTCCAAAGAAGGGAGAAGGGGGTAAAGCGGGAGGGAGAACAAGATTCTCTGAAGACTGAGGAATCTTCCCAAGAGTGAAATTCAAGATCAAGCCCCAGGAGAGAGCTTTGGGCACCACCTTGGGACAGACTCCATAGTAAACAGGAATGCACGCTTGAAAAAAGCAAACTTTGTGTACCCTGGAGGAAAGCATGGCTTTCTTTACCTGATTCTTATGCTCAAAATTTTCCATGTCTTGCGTTTCCAACTCAAGTTAGTTTAGCAAGAGAAATTCTAAATAGTTACACACTAGACCAATCTGGTAGCTTCTGAAAAAGTTAACAATAGAATGATACAAACAGAATTTTTTTGTTGTTTGTTTGTTACATAAACTCAGGGGGGAAAATATGGTATTTTTTTTTTTCCCAGAAGCCACATAGTTCTTTCATTTGAAATCACAGATAAAACAATACATTGAAATGCTGAAGTTCAAGTTCAGATAACATTTGAGGAAAAGAGCTAAAACATAGATCATAACAAAAAATTAACATGGCTGCAGATTTCTTTTACAGTTCTCAAAATGTGGTCAGGAGACCCCTGGGACTCCTAAGACCCTTTAAAGTGCCCAGAAGATCAAAACTGTTTTCCTAATCAACTAAGATATTTTCCTGTTTACTTTCCTTCTCTCACAAGTGTCCGGTGGAGTTTTCCAGGGAGCATATGACGTGTGAGATCATAGACTAAAGAAAGAGGCAAGTCTAAGAATCCCACTGCCTTCCATTAAACCAGACAATAAATACATTTCTAAAAATGTAAAACAATGCCACCCTTGCATTTTTTTTTTTTGATAGACAGAGATCATAAGTAGGCAGAGAGGCAGGCAGAGAGAGAGAGGAGGAAGCAGGCTCCCTGCTAATGCATTGTTTTTGTTTTGAAGATAGTTATTTTTCATAAAAATAGGTTATTTATGTTAACATGCAATGAGAATATTACTGTCACTTTAAATGAATTAATAATTATCACCTCCAAATGTAACTATTTTAAGATTTTATCTTTTTTTTTTTTTTTTTAAACAATCTTTATACCCAATAGGGTCAAGATTACGATTTACAACCCGGAGATCAAGAGTCATGTGCTCTGTCAATGGAACAAAGCAGGTACCCTTAAAATGTAACTATTTTAATTTCTAATATATACATATTGGTAGATGAGAGTATGTACTGCCCAGGCTGGAGTCACCGGCAGGACAGGCGTTTAGAAAGTTTCCTCCCCTCTTGGACCGAGTTTTAGTTGAAAGGAGTGCAGCCAAAACTGTAACAAAAGGACACATTATGCTTCCAGAAAAGCCTCAGGAAAAAGCATGGTATGTGACAATAGTAGCTGTTGGTTCGGGCTCTAAAGGAAAGTGTGGAAGGATTCAACCAGTTAGCATGAAAGTTGGGGATAAATTTCTTCTGCCAAAATATGGAGGCACCAAAGTAGTTCTAGATATCAAGGATTATTTCCTGTTTAGAGACCGTGACATTCTCAGAAAGCACATAGACTGAAACACATTATTATTGTAATGCTATCAAATGAAGCTGCCATTTTGTAACTGAAGTTGTGAAATCTTTCGTCATGTAAATAATTTCTATGTCTCTCTTTTATAATAAACTGATGGTATCCAAAAAAACATATTGATAGATATAACCCCCATTAACAGGAGCTTTGCACGGGGTGGGGTGGGGGGAGTAGTTCTCAATAATTTTTAAGCATGGAAAGAATCTGAGACCAAAAAAAGGAATCTCAAATTCTTTTTTTTTTTCAATTTTGTTATCTTGATAAAATACATGTGACATAAAATTGACCATCTTTGCCATTTTTAAGGCTACGGTTCAGTGGTATTGAATGCATTCTTAGTACATAACTATCAGTACCATTTAACTGCCAAACTCCTTGCCTCTTGTCAAACTGAAACTTTATATGCAATTGGTACTTCTTTGTGGTTGGTCTACGTCTATGCAATCAGCAAAGCAGCCCGCACCACCTCTGTACCCTGGAGGGCGTATGTCTGTGTGCGTGGCATGGGGATCTGGGCCCTGTTTCCAACAGAGAAAACTCCATCTCCCTTCAACACCACACAATCCTGGAGTTCCACAAAGTTCCTTCTAGCTTCCCACTCCTATGACATACCTCTGCATTTGCACGTATTCTAAAACCTAACCCCAATATCTAATAATGCCTCAGTGGGATTTATTTCTGAGCTGCTGACACTGACTTACAAACAAAGGGTTGTAAAACAGGACTTGCTTCTATGCTTTTAAATGATGTGGCTGACAGGAGTGACTGGTCGAAAACAGCTGAAAGCAAACCCATTAGAGTTGAGGGCCACATTACAGAACTGCATCCTGTCCTCTTTGTTTCAAAGCCCCATTGAAAGGACACTAGATGAGAAGGCAAAATGCTCTCCAGTGCCTGCATTTTAAGTCTGGGGGGCGCTGGGAGAAAACTCAGTGCGTATCACTGCCAACATGCACCACAGTGACATCTGCTTTCAAATTAGGTCAAGAAGTCTGAGGAAACTGCATAAAAGGTGAAGTTCTCAGGCATAGTATGAACGTCCATGAGATTCCCATTTTTGCATATCCAGAGAGCCTACCCTATAGAATTGTGATTTAAGGAGATGATAAGAGATATCGATACCTTTTTACTCTTTGACAACAATGATAGACAGAGGGGCACCTGGGTGGCCCAGTCAGTTGATTGTCTGACTCTTGATTTCAGCTCAGGTCATGATCTCAGGGTCTTGAGATAGAGCCCCGTGCGGCTCCACACTCAGCGCGAAGTCTGCTGGATAGTCTCTCTCCCTCTCCTGAGAGACTCCTGTCTCTCCATTTAAGGCAATTCTCTCCCTCCTTCTGCTCATGCTTTCTCTTTCTCTCTAAAATAAATAAGTAAATCCTTTTTTTAAAGAAGATATAGATAGATAGATAGATAGATAGATAGACAGACAGGCAGAAGGACACTGCCATATAATGACACTTTTCATTTATACTTTTAGCCTGGAGGCAGAGAAGTTTCAACCCTGAAATAGTCTCAGAGCTAAATCATGGCCAGACGATGTCTAATCACCAAGAGGAGGAGGGGAGAAGGAGGTCTGATGTCAGCAGCCTCATGAAGGAACCACACTTAGAAAACCGGGATCTTAAAAACCCGAGGGAAAAGCCCTGCCCAGGAGGTCTGATTTACTGACCACAAAGACAAGAGTGCTGACCTAACTTTTTGCCAGAACCCAGGCTCCTCCTCTCAATCAAACCTACCAACCACAGTCTTTAGCTGCCAAATTCTCTCATCCCTCTGGCCAATGAAATTCTTTACCTTAAGTAAATGCTAGGAAATACTCTCGGATTCACCTTGGTATATATCAGATAGGGCTTAAGAAAGCCAGACCAGTCCATAAAAGAATGAAAGTTAAAAAAAAAAAAAATGTGGACATATTCAAGTGTCACATTTTAGTCTACTGGCATGTTTTATCTCACCACAATAATTATTTGCCAGGATAGAAGTCTGCATTCTTGAAAGAAGTCTTCAGGAAATAGCAAATGTCTTAAATGATCTTTGGAGTAACTTTGAGTCCTATGGTCCTATCTACCTTCTCATTCCACACAGCTGCAAGGAGATTCCTTTTCCTTTTTTTTTTTTTTTTCCTTTTTTTTTTTTAAGATTTTATTCACTTAGGGGCACTTGGGTGGCTCAGTCCTTAAGCGTCTGCCTTCGGCTCAGGTCATGATCCCAGCGTCCTGGGATCCCCTGCTCAGCGGAGAGCCTGCTTCTCCCTCTGCCTGCTGCTTCCCCTCCTTGTGTTCCTTCTCTCGCTATCTCTTTCTGTCATAAATAAATAAAATATTTTAAAAGAAGATTTTATTCATTTATTTGAGTGAGAAAGAAATAGTGACAGAGACAATGACAGAGGCCGTTATATTCTGCCGAACGTGGGTCCCCAGATGACAAACCAGAGGCACCTCTCTTGCATCTTTTTATAACATGTCTATGGATAAAGAGGAAGTCTCATGGGATGAGGAAGGGCAGGTAAGGAAGGACTCCACTGAGATGCAGAAAGTTGGCTTAGCCGCGCCCAGGGCTCTCCACCAGGCCTCACCCCAACGTAGCTTCGCGGCGCTCCGCATCTCCACACCACCAGGCTTATCACTCCTGTCTCTCCATTTAAGGTAATTCAAAAGCAGCGTATTGGGAATCATCAAAGAGCAAATGCTTAGAATCTCACCACAAATGTTCCACATACCCACTCATAGCTCTCCTAGTTCAATTTATAAAAATGATCCAAATTAACACACGTGAGTGATACTATGAAAAAATTATTCATAGACAGATTACCTGGTTTTTTTTAAATCATACAATCAACAAGCTGTGAAGAAAACAAGAACAAAAACAAAAACAGAGAAGAACAAGAGATAAACTCAAATATCCCCAGCAGTTAGAGACAAAACCAGAGCCAAGATTCCAATGTCTTCTGTTCTAGAAGCTCTAGCACCGTATGACTCCAAGCACAGAGACGTGGACGTGTTGACTGGACTCAGCTCCCTGACCTCGGCCCTGTGTGGGTTCCACACACACCGGCAGATCCCCACACCTTCTCTGATCCTTTTCAGAGCCAAGCTGTACAAGTGTGGCCTCTACTTCCTCAGCTCCCATTGGTTTCCACTCGGTCGATCTGGTCCCAACTCTCTAATCCTCCAGTTAAGAAAGCTCCCAACTGCCATGCCTGAGCCTCTCCAATCTGTTCTTCCCTCTCTTCATGGGCCATCCTGCAGAAGTGTAAACTGGCTCCTGATACTCCCCACCCCCTACAAATCCATGAGCTCCTTCCCACAGCCCCCAAAATAAACTCTAAGATCCCTAAGCTGGTGTAAAGGGTGCAGCATGATCTGTCCTTGCCCTCCTCCTCAGCCCCCTCCCAGCCCCCCACCCCAGCTCTCCAGAAGTTCCTCCAAGTCTCCATGCGCGTCCTTGCCTTCAAACCCTCACACTCCTTCCACGTCCTAAGGTCCTCCTTCTCCCACTTTTCACTGGATAAACATCTGTGCATCCCTCAGAATGGAAAGTCCCTTTCTCAAAAAGGTCTTCCTGGGTCTCCCATCTAACCTAGTGCCCTCCCCAGCCTTGTTTCTCTCCTCCCAGGAAGTTCTTTGAAACACCTGGCCCTACTTAAATGTTTGCACGTCTTTGTTTAATGTCTGTCTTCCCAGTAGCTGCCCACTCCCTCCGTGCCTGTTTCCTTTACCACAGAATACCCAGCACCTAACAGTCCATAATGCCAGGTAAGTACTCCAATCCTTACAGAATGAATCCTTGTAAATGTATTTGTAATGTAAATGTAAAGAAGATATATGTGTATTTTTGTAAATGGAAAGAGGGTTGTATTTGTAACTGTAAAGAGGGTATATATGACTGCATAAGTTAATCATTAAGTCAACATTGATAAGCATCTGCTGGAGGCTCAGATGAGCTCAGTTGATCTGCTCGGACTGATGAGCAGGAGGCTTTCATTTGCGGGGGACCTCAGCAAGCACACTGAAGCCAGCTGCTGTCAACATTAACTGCTTAACTGTAACATTATTAGCTAAAAGCAAATGTTGGGCCATTATCATTCAACACTTGTGCAATTAAAGATCATTTTAAAGGGTATCTACTCCAAGCCAACCATGGGGCAAGCTTCTGCAGGGTTCCAAAGAGAGCAAGACCCTCTTGCCCACAAAGAAATGATAAAAGAGAAAGAAAAATGATAAAGGAAGGCAGGGATGGAAATTTTCCTAAATCAGGTTCTATATTTGATTGCCCCTTCTCGACATTTTTACAGAATTCATCATAATTGGGGTTTCTCTCCTCGTCTCACATACCAGACTCCTGAATGCAAAAGTAAGACAACAGCAGTAAAGATTTTCTCCTCCTCCCCTGCTCCTCCTGACTAGCCAAGAGCAGTGACCAAAAGCCAGCTTCGGAATGAAGTTCAAACACTGCCTCCTCCCAGGACCTTCCACATCTACCATGTTACTTGTGAGGATGACAGATGATGGCTTTGGAGTCGGAAGACCCCTGGCTCTGGCCAAGTCCAAGAGGCTCACTTTGCCTTGCTTTCCTCATCTGCAATAGGGGCTTGCAAACCCCCACCCTGCCCCGGGCATATCACAGTCCGTTACTAAACTGAAATGAGGTAACCCTGTGAGAGTTTCTGCAAACTGTAGCAGGCTCTACAAATACGACAGTTTGTGACTGTTATCAGGATGCAAATATTTAGCGTCTTGTGTTGACCTGTCTAGTGCCTGTTAATCTCAATGTCCAGGTCCACTGTGTGCTCAGGCTCAGAGAACACACGTTCTTATGGTCTGCTTGCCCTTGGTGTCTCAGTACTGGGCACATCACACCCACACAACAAATTCTTGCAGGCTAGTTACTTGTTGGCATTTTTGATGAATTTGACTCAGTACAAACTGATCTCCCACTCTTCTGGATTCCTCATTGATAATAAGCACTTTCTCCGGAGACAGCCATGTTTACCTAGCCCGTGATCTTTATGGTCTGTCTTCCTTTTTCCCAATTACATTGGAAAGAAGACATTTTTGGCAAAACCAAAAAGAACGCTTCTCCAGTGCCATTTTCAAGGTTCCTTCTAAGGATGAGATGGAGACCAAAAAGCCACTTGGTAATGACAAGCCACCTCTACCGCTCACTATTCAACAAACCGCACCTGAGTTCTACAAAGCATAGGTTAGTGTTGGGTCTGTCCAGATAACCAAGGAGGGCAGAATCCCACAGTAGCTGTGTAGCTGGGCTGCCAGGGAAAGAGTCCTGGCTCCATATAGTCCTAATTGTGTGATTTTGCATAAGTCATCCAGTTGTTCTCTTTTTTTCTCATCTAAAATAGGCTGATGATTGCTACACTTATCCTGGCGAGCACTGTGTAATGTACGGTATTGTCGAATCACTGTATATTGTATATTCTGGAACTAATATAATATTGTATGTCAAGAATACCTCAATATAAATAAATAAATAAATAAATAAATTTTTAAAGATAAAATAGGGTGGTAATAGACCTCACACCTCCAAAGGTCATCATCAGGATGAAATGAGTCAAGACATCCAGAGCTTTTAGCACAGTGCCTAGTATAGGTTAAGAACACATAGGAGACATCCAGATTCTTGTCACTGAACAGACTACGACTCAGAGAAGAAAAGTGACTTAGGTCAAGGATCCATGAAGAGATTGAAGTCAGGGCTGGAACCCAGGTCCTTGTGGGTATGTCACACAAGGGACACTCCGGATAATCCGCCTTCCTGAAACCTGATAAGCCAGGCCAGTAATGATACCCACCTTCCGCACTGCCTCCAGCTACCCTGCATAGTGACCCTTGCCTGCCAGTGGGACCCCAAAGCCCAGCCCCACCCTTTTGGTCTCCCATGGGACTTAGAACGTACCTAGAGGGGTTCCATCTACTGCTGGCTCCCCTGGAAACACTGTGATGAAGAAGGAAAGCTTCATTTACTCATGGGGTGGTTCTGAGCATTAAATGAGATAATGTCTGGAAAAGTGCCCAGCAGAGTGGCTGGCATATGGTATTCAGCCAATAAATGATCTCTATTAAAAAAAAAAAAAAAAAAGGAGGAGGAGGAAAACCCTGTAGTGTCTGTCTGCTCTCTCAAAGCTGCGCACATTCCAACCCCAAATGCCAGACACAGGGTAGATTGAGATCTTGCTTGGGTAGAACAGAAGGACACAGAGTCCACAAAGGATTGACATGAAGGGCGAAATTCACTTAAGACAGAAGAAGTGTCTGGAGTCACCACTGTTCCCCATCTTTCTTAAAAATAAGAATGACAATGACAATAATAATAAGGAAGAAGAAAAAATACTTAGCTGGTGCTTTGCTGGCAAGCCCAAGCATCGGAGCATCGGATTTTTAATATTGTAATATGTCTCAACAAAGCAAAGACTGCTTGCACACACACACACCCATTTGCTTTTATACACTTGACCCGTAAAAGCTTAGCTTTGCTGCATTGATGAATGGGCTTATTCAGGCTGATTTTCCAGGCAAAAAATGGCTCAGACACAAAAGTGAATTAAAACAGATTCCACGGATCTTCTTAGAATTTTCACAACGTGCTTTGGATTCAGAGTTTGTAAGCACCTCACCTTCTCCTCCCTACCCCAATATTGACAATCCCTAGTTGTGAAAAGACAGATTTAATGTTAGAACACAAGGTGAAATCTGGTGAAAAAAGGAAAAAGAAGGGCCGAACTAGACGGAGTAGAAACTTCATTTTGTACTGTGTATCCCCAGGACAGAGCCCGGGGCCTAGCCCGGGAAAGCCGGCTGTAAACGCAAACTGATTCAATCAACGGCCCCACGGATTCTACAACCCAAGGGAGGAGTGAAACCGAAATGTTACACCAAGTTCAACCACACTATCAATGCCACCCTCCTTCAGCCTGAACTGTGTGGGGGCAGGTGCTCAGGAAAAATGCTGGCTTCCTGTTTACCTAGGCAGGTATTTGCAAGTAGTCTAAAGGGGGGGAGGGGACAATGTATACAGTACTAAGCAAATGGTTATGCAAATCACTTAAACAAATACATGGAAGATGGAGGGGAAGGTTTCTGATCCGGTTTTCCTCACCTGCCCCGCTCTTCAGAGGGAAAGACGAAGTAAATAAATAAATAAATAAATAAATAAATAAATAAATAAAAATCCAAGAGCGGGAAGATTGGCAAGTCCGCTCTCTATGCCCAGGCACGACCCCGCTTCACCCGCTCACGCTCAGACATCGAACCAGAGCCCCGGAGTTATTCCCGCGGCTGGAGGGGAATCTTTGCCGCCCACCACCGCCGCTGCGGGCTGCCGGAGTTAGACTACCGGCTCCGTCTCCCGAGCCGAGATGCGGGTGACACACCAAGGACGCCAAAGGTCCTCCTTGCCCAAAAGAGACGGGGAGAGACAGAGCGGGGAAGGAGGGGTTGGGGGGAGCCGGAGCCCTGCAATGCGAAAGGAGCCCAGCCCGGCGGGCCGCGGCCCCCACGGCAAGGTCTGGCTCGCTCACCAGCCCATTCACCTCTGGTGGTGCGGCAGCCACCCCCTCAGAGGGGCGCGGGAAAGGGACGTTCCCGACCCCCCCACCCCCGAGGCAAAGGCGGGGAGCCGGCGGGCGGCCCTGCAAGCCCCAAGCCGCTCGCAGCCGGAGCGCGCCGCCGGTTCGTGGGCGCAGCGCGGCACAGCTCCCGGGTCGGGGGTGCGATCTGCCCTGCGACGGTCGCGGGGCGCCCGGCCCCGCTGCAGGGCAAAGGGGAGGGGAGGAATGACGGGGAAGAAGGCGGAGCAGGCGGCCGGGGAAGCACTTACATTCGCCAGGAAAGCGCCTCCTCCCGAGGAAGAGAAGGAAAGGCTTCCCGGCTAAGGAAACGCCCCAGGGATGCCCTCCGCGAGGTGCCGCCTCTCCCCGGCTCCCCGACTCTCCCGCCTCCAGTGAGTCCTCCACCCCGCGACTACCCACCCCACGCCCAACAGCGGATCCTAGCGACCCCGGCTGCGGCCTTCCGAGGGGCTCGGCCACCGCGCCGCCGGCCGCAGCTCGCGCAACAGGCGGATCTTGAGGACTCCAGCGACGGCGGGCTCCGGGAACCGGAGGATGAGGGGGCGCCGCGAGGCAGGCGCTCAGCAGAATGCCAAGTCCCCTGCGGCCCTAGACCTGCGCGGCCGTGCACTCGTGACCCGAGCCACGGGGCTGCAGGGGCAGCAAAAGGTGGCCAAAGTTGCGGGGTCGCACGGAGAAGTCGCCGGAGTGCGCGCGGAGGAGGGGACACGAGCAGGTACCTGCAGAAGTCCCGGTGCCTCAGGCTCGCTCCGCTTGGCGACGCCGCCGGCCCGCGCTGCAGGAATCAGGCCTCGCCGCGCGGCCCGGTGCCCGCCGCGGCGGCGGCGAGGAGAGCCTGGTGGCCCGCCTGGGTCGGTCCGTCGGTCCTGCCCGGTCCGAGCGCGGCTCCTGGGAGCCGCGGATAGGGCGGGACGGGGCGGGACGGGGCGGGGCCGGCTGCTCGGCCACCGCCCCATTGGTCCCGCTTCGCCCGCCGCCTAGCTTCTGGCCCCCGCCGGCGCTCCCCGGGCCGAGGGCCAGGCTCTCCGCCGAGGTCTGTTGCAGGTTACCGGGCTCGGGCCGTGCGAACCACGGACGCACGGAAGGACAGACTGGCGCCCTGGCGGCGCGCGTGCCCCCGCCGAGACCCGAGTGCAGAGTCACCCCCGGAGCCGCGTGCCCTGTCCCGCCCGGCGGGAGCAGGAGCGCGCCCGCTGTCTCTCACCTGCGCGCCCTTCGGGCTGGAGCCCGCGATTCGGCGGGAGGCAAGACCGTCTCCTCCGCGTCCCCCCGCTGCACCCCGCGGCACCGGCAACAGCCTTCCGAAAGTCGCGGCCCCAAGCGACACTCTGCAAATTTGCCAGGATTCTCCTAGGAAGTATCAAGGCCCCAACTTGTTTTAAAACAAAGTGCGAAGGAAGAAACAGCCGCCCCGGTCCAGCCTGTTTACCACCAGCCCCGCTGCCCGAAGACTCGGGCACTGCGCAGAGCAAGACTGTTTCTTGCTCTGTTCCTCGACTTACCTAGCAAGTCGCATGCACTGAGCGAAACGGGGACGAGCCGGTTCTCCTTCCTGAAGGATGGAAGAGGTCAGAGGGAGATGCCTTCAGCCCGAGGTTGAGGAACGAACGCGGCCTCAGCGAGGACGGCCTGCGGTCCGGAAGGCATGGTCGGCCCCTCTGCAGTGAGCAAGAACTCAGTGAACCGCCGGGAGGAGAAATGGGACGCTCGGGGACCCACCCCCGCGCTCCCCCTCCCGCCCCCAAACTGCAGATTTTTAAGTTGTGCAGACTTGCAATAATTCCTCCGAGCCAGCTGCTCCAAGCTATAGGCGCCCGGTGTTCCCGCCCCCACATCACGCAATGGGACAACTGCCCCCAAGCCAGCTCCTGCTGACCACTGGCCTCAGACAAGCACCTAGCGAGACCACACAGAGTTAAGTTCCAGGCCCGGCGCCGGCATTAAGGAGGGGGCAGGGGCGAAGAGATGCATGGAAAAGGTGAAAGACACTTTTTCTGACCTCATCCAAGTACCCTGGGGTGTCTGGAGTTTCTCATTGTTTTTGTTTGATCAAAACCCACAGTAGGAATCAGAGAAAGGGGAGAAATGTTCAGGGTATCTTGTAGGCTAAGGGCATGAAACCTGCACCTTACAGAGAGTTTTGGCTGGAGGAGAAAGTAGTAGCAAGCAGGAATGGCAGAGGAGAGGCATAAGCCCAACTCAGTGTTCCCTCAGACACCAGCACTTTCATTCTGCTCATGGAAGGCAAGGTACGGAGGCAGGTGGCTGGGGAACAGATGTTTGGGGGGCCCTGTCCCTAATTCCATTGTTCTTTGGCTCCCCCAAGCCTGTCCTGAGGAGAAGCCAAAGCTTTTGTCTACACTGCTGTTCGCAAGCCTCTGAAGAAGGTAATTTGCATATACAATCAGCATCTTTAACCTAAGATCTAAGATTATTCTAAAAATATGCTTATATTTTGTCAACACCTGAGAAAAATGCTTCCGAATCTCTCCCAGCAGTCAGCTATTTAATCATATTAAATCACTAAGTTATCTGAAAAGTACAGCATTGTTTACTTGAGAATAAGAGATGTTCAGAATCTCCATGCACTGCAGAGCATATCTGCAGTGCAGAAAAGCCAGGGAACCAGGGCCTTCTCACAGGTCTGGACGGCACTTGCGAACTGGAGGAAGGCACCCACGGTGGAGGTCAGAAAGGACCTCCATGCAGCATCTGTGAAAGCTAGGACAGAATGGACAGGCCTCCACTGTGCGCATATGGGACAGGGTATAGAAGGGACACAGACTTAAGAAACAGACTTGGCTTTTCATCATGCTGGACTCAGGGGAAGCCCTGTGAGCGAGTCACTTAGTGGTTCAACATTTCTTCTTCGGTAAGAAAAGTTCCTCCCTTAGAGGGCAATCATATGAAGCAAATGGAATTAATACACAGGAAAGCGTTGTATGGGTCATAAAGTACATGTCTGTTTCTCCGAAAGTTCATCCCTGACAGTTTACCAAGGTTGAGCCAGGCAAAGTAAATGGATTCATACACACACACACACACACACACACACACACACGGCCATGTTCTCGCCCCCTGTGCCTAGGGCCTCTTCCTTTGAACTCAGTCTTCATTGCCGCAGTGCCTGCTCTGGTCGATATAACTGCCTCCTTCCTACGCCATCAGAATGTCTTTATGCCACATGATATGGCCCATATCCTTTTCATTAACTGTGTACATAGAAAAGCATCTGTGCAAGCCATGCATTAACCTATAAGAGGTTGATCGTCAGCTGACAGTAGTACTTACCCCTCCATGGTTTGCAGAAGACTCCTAGAGTCAGTGGAGACATGCCAAGCAAATGTGGGCTTCCATATTCTCCTTGCTCTGGATACTCCTTTGGTAAGTTCTTCCTCTCTTACCCACTTACCCACGTTCTCTTACCCACTTACCCACTTACCCACTTATCCACGTTCTCCTGCTCCTCTCCCCTCCCAAACCTGTCCCTGACCCTAAACCCAGCTGTGTGTCATTGCTGGAGGAAGGGGAGGTATTAATTTTTTTTTTTAATGGAAAAGGGTCTTCGTGTGAAAATGAAGGTGTTCTCATCTCTGACAGGAAGATGGTGAGTGAGGGAGTATTAGTAATGGTGGCTAACATTTGTTCCTCTTACTGGCTTCTCATTAAACAGCCATCTGAATGTCACACCAGCCAATGGGAGCCCTTGAAACATTTGCAGTTCCTGAAGTGCCAGACTTTTTCATGTCTCCCTGCACTCACAGTGGTCTCCCTCTTCTTGGACCATCCTTCCCAACCAGAAGCCTTTCTTTGCTCAACCAATTTTCTTTCCCTTAGGACACCATTCTCTTCTTAATCACTACCCTCTGGAAAGACCCCTCCCCTGTCCAGGGTTTTGAACCTCTCTCTCATTCTCCCTCATGCCTTTTGCTTCTTACTTACGTAGCACCTACATACTGGATTTTCACTGTTTATCTTCAAAAAGGCAGTGAGCTCCTTGAAGGCTGAATTTCTAGGACCTTCAACAGGGTCTGCATGTTTGTGAAGTGATTTACCATAGCCTCCATCATAGGGCTGCTCGGCTCTGTGTGCTCCCAATGGGAACTGAAATATATTATTTCTTCCATCAGATAAAGAGAAAACATATGAACCATCACATCAGTCTCTGCTAGGATGCCAGGCAGGTCAAGACCAAATCTGGTTGATTAGCTAGAATTCTTTTATTCCAGATTATTGCTACGATGATCTCTGTTCTTTCACAAAATTATGTGTATGTTTACTTTAAATGCCCTGTTATATTATTTTTATATTCAAAGTACCTTGAGGGTGTCTGGGTGGCTCATTTGGATGAACTTAGGACTCTTGATTTCAGCTCAGGTCATGATCTCAGGGTCATTAGATTGAGCCCCTGGTTGGGCTCTGTGCTCATTGCAGAGTCTTGAGATTCTCTCTCCCCCTCTCCCTTTGCCCCTCCCCCATGATGCACAGGTGTGCACGCTCTGGCTCTTAAACAAACAAACAAATAAATAAATAAATAAAATATTTTTTAAAACATAAAGCAAAAATAAAGAAAGTGCCTTAAATATTTGTGGTCTTCAAGTCCAAAGACTTGAATTCTCATCTATCTCTGCCTCTGATCAGCTCAGTGATTTCTCCTCTCCAGCTTTCTATTTGGGTTTGGACAAGATGATCCCCAAGGTGTTTGCCAGTTCTAAAAGCCTTACAGCTACCCAGATAAAAGGACATCATTTATAAATTATTCAATAAAAAAAAAAAAAAAGCCTCTGTAACAGAATATGTCTTAGGTCTCCAGGCACAAAGGAATCCTCTCCTCAGGTCTTGGAGATGTCCTCTGAGGACTTTGAGCATTTCCCAAGATGAATTCCATAGAACACCTGTGTCATAGTCAAGAAGACTTTGGGCAAGCACATACTACGTTCCATGTCTCAGTATTCATAATAATCTACTTCAGCGTAGTAAGGGCTGAGTCTGAGAGGTCAGGCCATGAAAATACTCCAAGGGATGGACTCCCAGAGGGCTCAAAATCTGGCTGAAGCTTACCTCTTCACTCATATTTCCAGCTCTTCCCACTTTTCTCCCTGCCTCATTCATTCCACACACCCTCCCCCACACTGACACACACCATCCCTTCTTACCTTCCAGCCTGACCCATTAGATCCATCTTTCCACTGTGTTTATTGTGTGCTTTCTAAACCTTGGCCCTGCCCGCACCCTGTTTCTACAAGGCCCCCTTCCCTACCTGGCAAATGCCAGCTCCACCTGCAATATCATTATCACCCATTCTTTGAAGCTTTCAGAAATCATATTTAGTTATTCCTTCTACTGGGCTCCATCATACTTCGTACAGACCTCTAGTTACAGTTATGCTCTTACAATATGGTCACCTGTGTAGACTGAGTCTTCTTTATTAAACTGTGGGCTCCTTGAGGGCAGGCACTATGTGATATTATTCATCTCAGTATCTTCAGAGCCTGGTGCATTACAGATGTTCAGTGACTACTCTAAGAATAAAAAAAAATAGATGATGGATGAATGGCTGGATGGATAGATGGATGGATGGACGGACGGATAGGTAGTTGGGTGGGTAGGTGGATGGATAGATGGATGAACTAAGGTCTTCAGACTTCAGGGAGAGTACAGGAAAACAAACTCAGAGGGACCAAATACTGGATGGGCCAACCTCATGGTTTTTCTCCTCTTGGGGAGTTCTGCACCTATTTTAATAATCCTGCATACCGGGGCACCTGGGTGGCTCAGTGGGTTAAGCCTCTGCCTTCGGATCAGGTCATGATCTCAGGGTCCTGGGATCGAGCCCCGCATCGGGCTCTCTGCTCAGCAGGGAGCCTGCTTCCTCGAACTCTCTCTCTCTGCCTGCCTCTCTGCCTACTTGTGATCTCTCTCTCTGTCAAATAAATAAATACAATCTTAAAAATAAATAAATAAATAATCCTGCATACCTGTGATAGAACTTAGGTTCTAGCCTTTATTTCCAACTAGAAGAGTGGAAAGTTTCTCCATAGTAGAGACAGCCAGGCACAACCCCATGTGATCTTTTCTCTTCTGTTTCTTCAGTAAAAATATACCCAATGGTTACCTGGATCATAAGGTGACCAACTCTTCCTGGTTTTCCTAGGATTGTCTTACTTGCATAAAAAAAAAAAAAAAAAAAAAAAAAAAACTAGAGGTCCAGTATCTCTGGAACCTCCTCGATCCAGACAAACCAGGACTCTGATCATCCTACTCGATACACTGAGCGCCAGGATAAAGCCTACATGTCCAAGCCTCCCATGTCACTAGGGGAGATCAGATGACTGAGTTCTTTTATGGATGGCCATGGAAGTGGCTTATTCAGTCTCAGTGACAGAAGGAATGTTCTATCAAAATTTCTTTGGAAAAAAATCACAACTTCTTACTACAGTGATAAAGAGGAGATTCTCCCATATCAAGACACAACAGTGAGAAGCAACCAAAAGATCTTTCTGGAAGAGCAAGATGGAAAGTTAGTGCCCTCCTGTCTGCTGGGAGACCACTCTCTCCAATGCACCCCAGTCTTCCTCTTCCTCTTTAAATGCAACTGCAAATACCCATGAGAGTTGGGTAGCTGCACTGACTTCATGTTTCTTGCCTTTTTCTTTTTTTCCTCTTGGTTGCAGAGGATTAAATCACTCACCATCCTTGGGTATGGCATATTGGCAGCAGCAGCACACACAAAACCTCTCTTCTGTTTCTGTTTGTTTATTCCTTTATTCCCCATTCCACACTTGCATTGCCAGCCCACCCTCCATAGGCAGCCATTCTAATGTGCTTATTGATAACCTTCTGTTTCCACATGTCCTTGTAGAAGGTTGTTTTGAGTGCATGCATTTCTAATTTATGCAAATGGAAATGTGTCCTTTATCTTAATCTTCTGGAGTGTTTCACTCCACACTGTGGTGGTTTTGACCTCCATCCCTGTTTGTTGCTCTGAGTGCATCATATGCTCCTTTTTTTTCTTTTTTTAATTGTGAACACCATCCCCTCCTCAATGATGGGAACCACCACCACCACAGCACTGAACCGGACATCCTTGCATGTGCCCACTTATGGACCTGGGAAGAATTTGAGAGGGATATATATATATATATATCCAACAGCAGGATTGCAGGTCAGAGGGTATGGACAAGACTGATAGAAATATTGAAATACTTATACCAGTTGGTAAATAGTGCTGCCCTGAAGCTCCCTGAGTATCCTTCCTGTTGTCTCAGCCCTTCTTCAGGATCCCCCAGAACTTCCCACCATCCTACAACTAAAGAGTCAATGCCTGGCCCAACCAGACTGAACAGTCTTTCTAGCAGTTGTTAAATACTTTGACTATTGCCCCTGGATAGGCACATGCTCGACACAATCGTCCCAGTCCTTATTTTTTCATATAGCAATAACAACAAAAACAAACTTATCTGAAGAATTCAGTCCAGTTTCTTGTCCTATTATATGGAATTCTCAGAGCTGCAGAAACCCTGCTGATGTTTCCATCTGTATTGTGGGGGCTGTATCCTACCCAATGCCGTGCAGAGATGTGGGAGTCTGCAGACTTGTGACCACTCTCAGGGCCAGCCCCTGAGCCTGCTCTTCCAGCAAGTGAGGCACCTGAGACTCAACCCCCTGAGTTTGACCTTGGCTCTGTTCTGAGTTTGACCTAGACTCAACCCTCTGAGTTTGACCTTGGCTCTACTCCCCTCTATCTGTGAGACTTGGAGCATTTCCTCTCTCTCTGACCCTCAGTCTCTTCATTGTGTAGATGTTCCCTGATAGAGTGGGAGTAGGGTTCAAATAAGATAATGAGCAATATAGAGGAAGAAAAGAAAAAGTCTCTTGGTATCCAACTCAACATAAAATTTAGCTCTGCCACCTGGCCCTCTGTCACCTGGCCCAACTCAACATAAAATTTAGCTCTGTCACCTGTCCCTCCTAGGTCTCTATTTCTCCCATGTAAAATGGGGATATTATACTGTATGGTATCCCCCAATTATTATGAGATTCCTTGTGCTGCCTTAACACCTTTGAACTTTGCAGGACTCCTGAGGCTTAGCCAGGAGTTCTACTACTCTGGCCAGATATGCCTCCCACACAGGGGGAAAGTCTCCCCTTCTGGCGAGTTCCCCTATTGACTAGACCAGCTACGCCTTACCTGCTTCTTTACCTAATGGGTTTTGCCTCCCTGCCAGCCTGTGGAATTATTCAAACAAGCCAATCACATCCTCCTGCAGGAACCAACAATCTCCTCATCCTGTCATCACTGCAAAGCACTCCTCCTGAGAGCCCCTGCTGGTTCTCTGCTCCCAAGCTTTCCCAAGTGGCCCCCTGTGGGGTGTGGTGTCCTCCTCCCCGTGGCTATGAGTACGTGTGATTAATAAACTGCTGTCAGTCTCATCTGTCTTGAGTCAGCTGTCGTGTGTTCAAGGCTCATCCTATTTATGGCAAGAATGCTCCTTCGCCAACCAGGTGACTAGGAGGTGATCGGAACTGACAGACACCCATCTCAAAGAGCTGTTTAACTCTGGGGCCTTCCCCACTTCATGGAGCTATGAGAGAAATGCCATATACTGCCAATCACTGCAACCCTTTTACCTGAAAGAAAAATAAGCAATTTATTTGTGTGCCTGTGTGTGTATGAATGAGAGTGATCCTAATCTCAACAGTTACTTCATTACTATTAATAAATATTACACGTACTATTTTATTTAGCTCTTAAAGCAGTCATGAAGTTTTATAAAAATGGAGATGCTTCATTCATTCATTCATTCATTTATTTATTTATTTTTTGCTTCTGAAATGCCAAGTTTTGTGGTGGTGCAACAATGCATGGTAGGAATTTTTCATAACTCCCTTCAGGAGACCCAAATCAATGTTTGGGCTCAGGTTGTTCTGTGGCTGCAAAGTATGGAAAATTCTCCTTTCGTCTGACCCAGCAGATAGATTTCTAGGACAGTAAGTCTGTTGTACAAGACTCGGGCTCCCGTGTACCCTCATTCACACACAAAGACACGAAAATGCACACACCTGCGTGGGCATATACATATGCTCTCAAGAAGTTACATATGTGCTTCACACACACACACACACACACACAGCCACACATGGGTACACCCTTGTTTCCACACCCAGGAACACTCTCCTGTGGTTCTCTGACACTGTGAAGGCCCCAGATTTCTCCTTCATCAGGGCACTGAGCTATCATGAGTTATCATTTTCAATAACCTTGTACAACAGGCTGGCTGTAGGATGCTGAGTCATAGAGAGCAAGGGCAAGAAAGCTTGGGAGTCAATCATCAGCCATGGAGGTGCACTCAAGGAGAAGCAGGAAGAAGGGGATCCCCTCCCACACAGTGATCCAGAGTCAGAAGAAGAATCCTGATGAGCCGGGGGGCAATTTGATCCTTACAAGAGTTCACCCTCATAGAAGACACTTCCATGAGGTAGTGAATTCAGCTCCTCTCCCTGCCTCTGTTCTTTCTCCAGGGCTGCTCTTCTAGGCAAGCTTATCTGCTGACTCAACCCCTGCTTGTATATGTTGACATCTCCTAGCCCTCAACCTCCATCGGATCCTGGTCCTTAGAGAGGCTGCTCAGAGCTGCACATTGTGTTAAGGACTTTGGAACACGCAAAGATGAAGAAATAATCTCTGCTTTCAAGAAGTGAGCATTCTAGAAGATAATCAGCTGAGAGATAAATATGGAGAGCCAGCTCTAAAAATGCACAGAGAATTACAGGAGTTGACACAGATCTCAAATAACACTACCTGTGGAACCTTGGGGATAATAACTTCCACCCTCAGAAATGTGTGACATGTCTACTCGGGGATCTCTTTCTGTGCTCAGCAAATCTTTCTTACTCAACTTCAATTTTGTCCACATTTCCCATAGAACCCCACCCAAGTCTCCATTCTGAGCCCTGGAGTGTCTCCATCCCCACCCAATCCCCAGTTCTCATCTGTAGCATGTAACCTGGCCATCTGCTTACTGAGACAATAGAGGTTGCAGGATGTGTGGTCCCTCACCTTCCATCTGCTCCACGTCAAAAGTCTCTCTGAGGTTGAAACATTTTCTTTTACTCCTGCTTTGAGGAAAGCCTCTTATACCCATGTACTTTGAGGTCCCCAAGAGAAGCAAGACTAAAGAGAAAGAGAGGTGTTTTTTTTTAAGATTTTATTTATTTATTTGAGAGAGAGACTGAAGAGAGAGAGCACAAGTGAGGGTAGGGGCAGAGGGAGAGGGAGAAGCAGACTCCCCGCTGAGCAAGGAGCCCAACACTAGGCTTGATCCCAGGACCCCAGGATCATGACCTGACCTGAGGACCAATGCTTGACTGACTGAGCCACCCAGGTGCCCCATATCATTGCTTTTTGAGAGAATGTTTCTTTCAGAAGATTTTCCAGATATTGCATAAGGAATGAATTATAGTCCTAGAATGCATGTCACCATGTGATGGAAATATGTAGGTTTCAGAGTTGTATCCAGGATGTACCACTTACCACCTGTTTAACCTTGAGCATGTGACTCAATTTTCACTTATTAATTCCTTCAACCAACATTTGAAGGTCTACTGAGTGTCAAGTATACTAACCACAGCTACAATTTAGTCATTATGTGGGGAAGGGGAGGGCAATGGTAATAATACTACTGACTTAGAAGTTTGTATTGAGGCTTTGGTGCCCCACCAAGCACAAGAGAGAGTAATAAGTGTGATTTATCTTCTTCTTTTCTTTCTGGCTTATAGCACCCATGCTCCTGTTCTGTATATAAAGAGGAATTCCTCACGAACAAAATAAATTTCTAGCTGGCTAATGAGAAGCATCAATATAAATTCCACATAAACTTCGAAGTGTATCCTTCTGTTCTCACAATAGAGTACTAGGTTTTGAGCATCTAGTTGAACAACATTCTCATTCTACGTAAACCATCCCAGGGCTGAGTCTCCAAGTCCTGCCAGATGATGACAGGAAGGACCCCGTAGGCCAGAGGGCTGGCAGCATGGCTTCCTAGTATGCTCTCCCCAATGATCAGAAGAGCTGTGTTGTCATTCATTCAATACCTTAGTCAACAAAGGTTTTCAGAACATGACTATTACATCAGGATCAGTGCAAAGAACTGGGATTATTGAATGTGAATTTCAAGAACACAGATCTATAGGTGCAATTTTTTTTTAATTTTCTTTATTTCTCTATCTCTGATGGCTCTTGAGGACTCATTTCTACATGACAGCAGAAAACAATATTGGCAATTCCAGGTAAGTCCTGAAATTCATAGGATTAAATTCTGTAAAATCAGCCTCCCCTCCACCTGCTGTCTTCCCTTATTCTCTGAGGTCAAAGGTATGATCTGTAGAGGCCTGTGACCATCACCCCAGCAATGAGGGTAAGTGAAGTAAAGCATTACTACAGCCCTCCACTGGGCTGGGCTGCCCAGTGCTTGATACTCATCCTAACCCATTGTGCATTACTAGTTTCCACGTTTTCGCTGGGCTTCTTGAGTTCACTGTGTCCCTCATGGACTTGACCCTAGTACTTTGGGGCCATCACCCACCTTCGCAATCTGCAGCATTTCTACAGGATGTGGAACTCCTGGCCTCATTTCCTACACCATGTGGTGTGTATGGCACCCTGTAAGGTACACTTGGGCCCATATTCCCCAATAGCTTACTCAGCGCACTAGTCTGCCTCAGACACCGTGCTGGGAGCAGATCTCTTTATTTGGCTTCAAATGTGGACACTGGTATCCTTTGCTCTGGGATTCTTCCAAATTTACCCAGACTTTTCCTCTTCCTCCCCTCCTTAGGGCCTCCACCAGCTCTCAGATCAAAGGTCTTCCCACCACCTCTCAGCTTGCTCTATCAACTCTAGGAAAACTGGTTTTCGTGTATCCCCTTTCCCATTTACTGTTTTTGCTAGAATCTTAGCTCTTGAGCTTCTATAATTTAATTCCTTTCTCTCAAAGCTATGGAGATATGAGCGTCAAGAGCCTATTTTGCAAGTTAGAAGTCAAACTCTGATATTTCCTCCTCTTTGCATCCCTATAATCTTAATCCTAACCTCTAACTAAATGGGGAGACAATTGTATATAAAAACTGTGGATGGGAGAAACACTCTGATTAATATTTTAAAACATTATCTTACTATATATTAAGCACCCATGGTCCCTGTCATTGAAAAGCTCATAGTAGATGGGAAATTTTTACCAATCAGCCAGTTGGACAGACCTAATATAACCTCCAAAGATTGACTGATTAGCAAACACTGGTTGGCAAAGTAACCCATGGATTTAGTTCTGTCCCTATCCATATTTGTGAGGCCATGACAAGAGCAGAGGTAGAGGTCCCCTGACCCTTATCAGATACTCTTGCCTTCCCATTCTGTTTCCTTCCAACAGTGTAAGGGAGCCCCACACTCATCCTAATGAACACATCAACCCACTCATCCAAGATGTCTGTAAGGCCTGGTTTCAAGCTTGCTGTACCAAACGGTGTTTATTTTCTTGGGTGCATTATCATTGGAGACCACATTTAGGTTAATGGCATGGCATGGGAGTTCTGTGGACCATAAGATAGTATAAATACAGACCCCAAACCTAGTTGGGAAGGTAGAAAAAAAATTATTCTGCCCAGAATCCAAATTGAAGTAGACAAGCTTTCTTGTCAGTTCCATTTATCAAAAGGTGGGTTTGTTTTTCTATTCTAGTCTTTTCCTAGGTTTTTAGTCTTCTATGCACTCGGGCTTTATGGGAGGGTAGTATTTACTTCCTATAGTCATTGGATTTCCAAAGTTAGTCAGCTTCTTAACCACCCAGAATGTCCTTGATTCTGCTCATCCCCAAATGTGATCTTCTGGATTCTCATGAACTCTGTGAGCTCCCAGGAAATTACTCTTTGATTAAATTTATCAGTCACATTTCAGTTACTAGCAGCCAGGAGCTCCATCATATCCACCACCAAAAAGGGCTGTTTCCTGCCCCTCCCCCTCCCCCCATTCTACATCCTGGAATCTTCTCAGTGAGGAATTTTTCAACCATCATTCTTCCCTATCTTGAGCAGGTCTAAGTGGCATATCTGTGACTGATGTCTGCCCGGTCGTCAGTGATGGCTCCTTTTTTGATAGACCAGTCCCTTTGCCATTGCAGATGGCCCCCAGTCCCTCATTGGAAGCAATGCCAATGGTCTGAGGGTAGGACAGGTAGGACAGACATCCTAAGACTCTGCATCTACACCAGGCTGTTGATAAATGCTAACACCAATGATTACTAGAGCTGGAGCCCAGGGCTGCCCCACAGCACCCAACTTAGCCTTGTTATGGACCCAGCAACCCATGTCATTACTGAAAGCTCCACATCATAAACAAGACATTGGACTTTGCCTTTAGATGAGCTCCACAAATTTCACTAATACACAAATGCTCTTCCTCATCTTCTCCTCACAGAACACCACCTCCAAGCCTTTGAAGTAGGTATCAGTGTATAATTTGAAAGGCTCATTAAGATCAGCAAAACTTAATGTAGAATCCTTGTCTGGCCATTCCATTAGGGTTCAGATGGCTTCTCACAGGCCTCCATTCATCTCTCTTTGGAACAAGCACAGAGGGATGATCCAAGCCCCCATCGTAGCCTTACAGGCTCCCAGGCAGACTGCAATGGTGAGAAACCCAGATTCCTAGCTTATTCTTTTCAAACTGTCCAAACGCTCCTCTGAACACTACTCTTGATTTATTTAGTACTCTCTGTTGATGAACCCGGTTTGCTTAGTGTTGGAAGGAACCTTTCCTGATCAGAGCTCACTCCCAGCTCAAATGTCTGCCGTTTATTTCTTAGATTCTGGAGAATTCACAGTCATCAGGAGTGCCAGCTCTGTCTCCTTGGGGCAGGCTAGCTCTCAGAGAACCATTTCTAAATGACCCTCCACGTCCTTCTTTATAAAACACAATATGCAAGCACCATCAAACAGTTCACGTTCCCAAGCATTCTTTCCCCCAGCTGCTAGAACAGGGTTAATACTCTGGAGAAGACCAAAGTGAAAGAAAAAAAAATTATCATCATCATTCTAAAAAAAAATTAAGGCTGTTCCTTTCTTTTCTTCCTCAATCATGAATTCATCTAGTGATACTCAGGTCTAAAATCTAACCCAGAAAACCAATGATCTGCTGCCGCACAGACTAGAGTGTCCCAAACCTGGGGACATTTTTAATCCATTTATTTAGTGTCCAATAATTCACACATGTTTTAATTTTTGTACTCTAATATGAATGGGAATGCATAGGAATTTTGAGACTTACCTATACCGTCATTGGTTTTTTTATAATATACATCCTTTAATCACTGTTTTCTTGTTTTTTAAGATTTTATTTATCTATTTGAGCAAAAGAGAGCACAGCAGGGGAGGGGCAGGGGGAGAGGGAGAAGCAGAGTCTCCGCAGAGCTGGGAGCCTGATACAGGGCTCTATCCCAGAACCCCAGGATCATGACCTGACCTGAAGGCAGATGCTTAACAGACTGAGCCACCCAAGTGCCCCATATCATTGCTTTCTGACAGAATGTTTCTTTCAGAAGATTTTCCAAATATAGCATAAGACATATTTATACTAAAAAACAACCTAACTGGGAGATATATATATATAGATAGATATATATATAATAATATGGGTGATTTAAATAACAGACATTTATTTCTCACAGTTCTAGAGGATGGCAAGTCCAAGGTCAGGGTACCAGCAGATTCAGTTCCTAGTGAGAACTCTCTTCCTGGTCTGTATAAAACCACCTTCTTGCTCTGTGCATACGTGGCCTTTCCTTATTGTGTGCTCTGGAGAGACAGAGAGAGCTCATCCCCAAGTATAACACTTATAAAGACACTAATCCCATCATGAGTGTTCCATTCTCAGGACCTGACCTAAACCTAACTCCCTCCCAAAGGACTCATCTCCAAATGCCATCACTGTGGAGGCAATGAATTTGGGCAATCACAAACCTTCAGCTCATGGCTACCACACACACACACACGCACGCATGTATACATGTGTGTATATAATTGCCTTTTGGGGGTTTTGCTAAATCTAGCAACCCATCTCCTACCAGTGCATGGCCCCTGCCTAGCCCATCCCCCAACGTCACCACACAAATCATAGCCTTAGGGAATGGTCAGCATCTAATACCACTGCCCTAGAATCTGTCCAGGTTCCCTACGTGAGCACCAGGGATTCCAATGGCTGTTCCTATCTTCCTATGAATTCTGCTGTATTGCTAAAGACCTCTCCTCTTTCCCAAGGGAATCCAACTTTTCCTAAAATACCCATGTTGAATAATGTACACTTATAGATTCTCTGCATAGGTCAGAAATTAATTTCTCACAACTCTGGAGGCTGAAAAGTCGAAGCTCCAGTTGCTGGCAGATTTGGTGCCTGGTGAGAGCTGGCTTCCTGGCTCACAGATGGCTGTCGTCTCCCTGTGCCCTCACATGGCAGAAGGAAGACAGGTAGTCAGGGTCAGAATTAAATGGACTCATAGGATACCTACTTAGTGTCCACAGAGAACTGGAGACTTGCATGGAGGAGAAAACCCACACATTTGGTGTCAGAAGTGGTATGAGAGTGAGAACAGCTTCATACAGAGCTCAGTGTGGGGACACAGGAATGAAACCGCATGCATTCCACTGATGTGTTGTGTCGGGGTCCATGGTTTCTCCGTGCATCAGGAAGACACTCTGGAACGCAGGTCAGCTTGCACCATCTTGCAGATGTCCCCCACGGGACAAACTGGGGCTGCCCAGTTTGCCCTGGGAGATCACCAGCAAGAGGCCCTGGACTGGGCACTAGTGGTGGGCACTGAAGAGGAGTAGAAGAGTCAGGTCTTCCGTGTGCAAGGACTGAACAGTGGGGATCCCGGGGGCCCCTCAGAACCTAGCCCACAGAGGACATCAGGGCCCACTGATGGCACCCAGAGCAGCAGAGGCAGTCAGCAGAAAGAGGACAGTGTCTGCCCCCGCCCCCCTCAGGTAGACTAGCCTTTATCCTTCCTTCAGCCACCTCGCACTGGCTCACAACCTCTTCCCAACGCCACGTCCAGCTACACCGCACTGGCAGCTTGAAGTAGCCATGGTGGGACATTTACCTCACAGAACTAGGCAGATGCTACAACTCAGGAGACTTTCCTTCCCCTTCCCACCTCCCCACCCCAGCTCTCTGCTGGACTGAAGACTAGAGGAGGCAGGAGAAGCAGAAGGTAGAGAAGGGGAGGAGGAGGAAAGGAGAACATGCTCACTCCACCCTCTAAGGCTGTGGAGCAGGACAATGGCCTCAGACGGCTTAGGAGGAGAGCTGAGATTCTCAGATGAGTCTGGCATCATAAACTGGCTACCCTCACCTTAATTAGAGAAAATAACCAGAGTCTATGAAGTCGGCCCAGGACAAGGGACCTGGAGTCAGGCACACCTGCGAGTGGAGAGGGGTGACTTGTTTCCTAGCCCATCCCCTCCCCAACCTAGTTCATTCTCCAGGACCAAGAGGCCAACAGGGAGGAAAGAAAGAGCGGGGGTGTGGGGGGGAAACAGTCATTTTGTGGGTGTGGTGGGGTGTGATTTGGGGTCTTTTTTTTCTTTTTGATGAATTGGCCACTGCTGTGGTTCTCTGTTAGTGGTCGTGGCTCCTTTGGTTCCCACCAACGGGCCAGCAGTGCTCTTGTGCGACAAGTGTCCCACGTGGGTGGAGAGGTGTGCCCACCTCGGAGGACCTGGCAGTCTCCTTCCCCCACGCCACTAACATAGGAGGTTCCAGCCCAGATTGCTGCCTCTTCCCTCCCCACCACCAGCCCCTCCTTTTCGCAGCTGAAGCCCCTCCCCATAGTCGGAGGTCACAGAGGGCAACCCTGCGCACCTCGGGGGGGCGCCCACGGTGCCCAGTCGGCCCATGGAAAACTCCTCCTTCTCCCCACACCCAAGGGGGACAGTCCACCCTCCTCCCCGCCTGCCGTCTGTCTCCAGAGCTCTTCCTGCTCGCTCCGTTCGGATGGCTCAGCCCAGCACTGCGAGATCTCTGCTCAGGCAGGGGGCCACTCTCGCCTGTGTGTACTGTCCTTCCCATATCTCCCGGAGCTTCCCGCGTCCGAGCTTGTGGTGGGCACTTGCCCCTGCTGGGGGACTGGGCCCTTCCACTTGGGCTGGCAGAGATGCCTAAGGGCCAAGGGAAAAGGCCCCCTCAACCCAGTAAGAGCAGGAGGGAGGCCTGACTCTGAGCCACACACAAGTCAGACCTAGGACTGTTTTCTCAGTTCTAGCCTCGTTCTAGCAGGTCGCCTTCCCTCATGGGGCCAGCTAATGTACAAAGGAGGACTTAGGGCACTTTTTATTTCAGTAGGGTCCTTCCAGCGACTAGGACTGCCCTTATCTCACGAGGCTTTCTTCCTCACCTGCAGTTCTGCGGCGCCTCCTGAAAACCATTAGAGAGGCCCGCGCGCCCCCCTGTGGCAGGCTTCTGCCATTGCATCTGCGCAAGACTGCGGCCTCCTGGAAATTTGAGTGTTCAGAATCCTACACACACACACACACACACACACACACACACACGGTGTTAAAGGCACCCCATGAATCATTGGACAGTACATCACAAACTAATGATGTAGTATGTGTTGACCAATTGAATTTAAATAAAAATAAGTGGGAAAAAAGATAAATCTTTAAAAAAATAAAATTCTCTCCAAAGAAAAAAGAAGAAAGAACCTTATGCACAGAAATTGTTGCATTACTCTTCTGTCATATTTACTTCCGGCAGACTTCCCATTAGCACAGAAAGCATGCGGATATATATGACTCTTTTTTCACTTAGCTTCCCGAGAAAATTTAATTTTGCTATTCTCGGGCATTTTTTCATATAAAGAAAAATGGCACATAACTGCGAAGTAACTGCTAGTTCTAAGGATGCAGACTTGAGAAAGCAGTGGGTTGAGGAGAGCTTCTGGACAGTGGAGGTGACTAAACCCAGTTAAGTCCCCTCTATAACCTTTTAAGACCCTGCTGGATGGGGTCTTAAGATCTCATCTTGTGGTGCCCAGGAGAAGCCTCAGACGTAAATTCTCTTGTGTAATAAAGCTGCCACGTACCGGTCTGGAATGGCCCTCGTCTGTCTCTTCCCTCTGAGCACAGAGCCAGTCCCAGGGGTACCCACGAAGTTCCCGGTGATGCACGCCAGCCACGGGGAGGCTAAGTTACCAGCCGGTGAGCCATGAGCAACAAAGTAAGTGTTTTCTTCACCCCCGCATTCCTGGTCTCTGCACAATCCCTGGTCAAAAGGGTTTTAGTCCATAACATGTTCTTGCCATGGAAAAGTTCCCATTCTGATGAGGAGAGAGAGTTTCTGGTGTGCACAAACATATTCAGGGTGACTCACATCCTGGCTGATTTCCCCTCATCCTGGCCAAAGACACCTCATGGACCCTCCCTGGCTACCCATTTAATTTGTGCATCAGACCAAAAGTGGCAGAAAAAAAATTATTTGAAAAAATATATCTATTCTAGCTTATCCTAAATTTTTCCTTTTCAGGTCAACAAAACCAAAACCTTTTCAGTAGAGATGTTGAGTTTAGCAAATTCATATGAAAGATGCCTTGTTAAATTTGAATTTCAGATAAACAATGGATAAGTTTTTGCTCTAAGTATGTCCCAAATATGGCAATATTCCAAGTATTATCTAAAATTAAAAATTACTAAGGTATCCTGTATTTTATCTGGAAGCCTACTTTGGGGCCTCTTCTGGAGTGTTTGTGGAATATTCTGAGGGAGCTAAAGGCAGGCCTTAGGAGAGAACCAGAGAACGGTGGGGCCTCCTTGCACGACAGCTGTTCTGGAACCTGTCTTATTGCCGGGAAGGGAGCAAAGGCAGATCTAATAGTTTCTCCTGGTGATAGCAAGCCCCACTGAGGGCAGTTCCATGCCAACAGGCTAAACAGAAAGCAGAGGTTGTCTGCAGAGATAAAAGTCCAAAAAGATGGGCTTCTTATTGTAGCATGGTCTGTATCTTGTAAGGTGAGTGATCCTAACAGGCTCTTACTATGGGTCTGAGAGAGCCGTAGGATCTCAGGATTCTAATCATCTCTCTTTCTCTCCATCTTTCCTTCTGTGTGTGTCCATCTCCATATGTGTGCATGTCCATCTCTCTGTCTCTTTGTGTGCATGTTTGTCCATCTCCATCTCTCTGTGCATGTATGTCTGTGTGTGTCTCTCTCTTCCCACCCCCCCCCATCCCCTCTTTCTCCGACTGTTTGGTAAACTTCTCTCAATACTCTCAAAGCAGAGAGGGGAAGGCATTGGTGTGTAGACCAGCAGTAGGGTCTGTGCTGTATTGCATGTTAATTCATCTAGGAGCATTGGTTTTCAGACATGTAGCCACTACCACTGGTAGGTGATAAGATTCATCTTGTCCACCTGGACATAGAGAGTCTACAAGTGGTAATCAGAGGCTCGCCACCCCTTGACGGTATAGACGTCGTGACTCTGGAGTGTGGGAGAGCCTCATGCACATGACCCTGAAGGTCACACACAGCAGAAACTAGTGAACTGACCTTCCTGCTGCAGCCTTGACTGTTCTGGATTCTCACGGGGCATGGGGAGCCATGGCAGCTCTCCTTGGTTTTAACTGTCAAAGGATTGTATATTTTGTAGGTAGAGCTCAAACCTCCTGTTTCCCATAAATCCCTGGCACCTTCCACCTTTCTTAACATTAACCAGCCCCCATTTGCCGTCTGAAGATTTTTATTTCGCTGAGACCTGGACCTCTGGCCATGACATGACCACTGACTTCACATTGGAATGGATGCATGTATGGAAATAGTTGACTATTACCAATAAGATACAGCTGTTTGGGGGCGGCTAGCCCTTCAAAAGAAGCTATGCATCTTATAGAAACTGTGAAAGATTATGGAGAGCACTTAGACTTGAGTTTACCCCCCAAAATGTTCTTCTCCAGCTGGCTGACCTTGAAGGGGACTGACACAAGGGCCTGTTGAAGGCTGTGTTCACAGCCCCCAAAGCCCAGCATTTCTAAATTTAAGAATATTTTTTTCTTCCTATGAAAACAATTTATGAATTAAAAATGAAAACTTGTAGAGTTTTTTTAATCTCCTCCACAAAACTAACAAAGACTTTCTAAATGATAAGAACGCTAATTATAAAGCAGTTTGAATTTGTTACAAAATTCATATTTCCTGACCTTGGGATACCCCTGAAAAGAACACATGTATAGATTCAGTATAGAAAAAATGATTATATAAATATTATGGCGGCGTTAAGGGAAGTTAGAGATCTCAAATTTTAAGATTGTTTAGACTATGGTGTCTCTTCATCATTAAAAAGTCATTAAAATACTATTTAGTCAAAGAGATTTTTAAATGACAAGAAGCGGAATGCCATTTGCAAAAAGAAGCAGACTCTTTTTCCCATAAAATTCTAAGATATAAATTTTGTATAGAAAATGCAAATGGATTTATTTTATAACCACTCGGCAATATAGCTTAGCTATTACAGAAACAAACTTTGAAACAAATTGTCAAGATCCTAACTACGTGTGGTTCTTGGCAGATTCTAGGCATTGCTTTTGCTGTTAGACCAAACATTTTCTTTTTTTTTTTTTTTTACAGATTTTATTTATTGAGAGAGAATGAGTGAGAGAGAGCATGAGAGAGGAGAAGGTCAGAGGGAGCAGCAGACTACCCTAGGAGCTGGGAGCCCGAGGCGGGACTCGATCCCGGAAGTCCAGGATCATGACCTGAGCCGAAGGCAGTCGCTCAACCAACTGAGCCACCCAGGCGCCCAGATCAAACATTTTCTATGAGCTGCGCCAAATGATGCTAATTTGGACCCAGCTGTAGGTTGCCCTGTGGGGGGGGGTTAGCCTGTTGTACTATGTAGGGACTATTTCCGTGTTGGGGCTCTTGGTCGCAGTCAACAAATCCCCAGGTCTGAACAGGTCAAAGGAAGTTCTTCATTAGGAAACGGAAATTCTTCATTAGGAAACGGAAAACTTCACAGTTAGAATTGGACTTGGGGTATGCCTAGCTTGGTCCTTCCTTCATCTTCCTTGTCCCCAGGAAGATCCTCCTCATTGTGGCGAAGATAAACCCAGAAAAGTTCAGGGTCCTCTTCTTTCCCCCTAGAGATAAATGTGACCACGTCTGTGTTTGGATGCCCCCCTTCCTGGCCGTGCAGGTAATATACATTTGATATCAGACTGAGTCATGGATGTACTGCTTCCATAAGGCTCCAAACACAGTTTCGTGGTTAAACATTCATGGTATAAAATATACCGAATAACATTGTAAATGTTGTTCATCAGTTTTCAGTTTTTAGACTTGACCTATAAGTAGACCACAGAACAACTCACTGTAATTACAGAACAAAATTTATAAGTTCTAAATCGTACTGATGTGGGGCACCTGGGTGGCTCAGTCGGTTAAGCATCTGCCTTCAGCTCAGGTCACGATCCCAGGGTCCTGGGATTACCAGCTTTGGTTGGGCTGCCTGCTCCTCAGGGAGCCTGCTTCTCTCTCTCCCCCTCCCCCCGGCTCATGCTTTCTCTCTCTCTCTTCCTCTGTCCCTCAAATAAATAAATAAAATATTTTTAAAAAATAAAAATAAATCCTACTGATGAAAAAAAAGTCATTAAGAACAATTAGGAGATGCAGTGCTTGAAACAGGCAAATGCCAATTTCCTTGTCTTTCATAGACATTTAAACTCATAGGGCAATCTCTAGAATAAAAAAAGTATAATAGTTGTCTAGACAATGAGGAAAGTTAGTTTTATTTTGCATTTTCAGTTTGTCCAAACCATTTGAATTTTTTGTGTTGTTGTTATATAATGAAGCACTTAATAATTCTATCATCACAAGGCTGAAATAAAGACGTCAGCTTCTTTCTGTGGTTGAGCTGGGACCACTGCCCCCAGGATGGATCATTTATGGTGAGCCCAGTCTCCGACATCGTGGGGCCACCAATCCCCTGCCACCCCACTGGGGAAGACAATCGTGTGCAGCTAACGCTCCTCCACTAAGCTTGCTGATTTAACTCGTTGACAATTTTTTTTTACCAGATCTCCTCAACCTGAGGGGAAAGAAACAAGCATTTACACCATCAGTCGCTATGCATGGAACTTAGGGTCATCGTTCCATTTAATCTTCACACCTGGTATGTGAATTAAACTTTGTTTCTCCATTTTGCAGATAAAGACTTCATGAAGTTTGTGGCTTTGGAGACATTGCTAAGTTCCTACACTGACCCACGGGGCTTCTCACTGTCTCATGTTCTCAGACCACAAAACTGGGTCCCCAGATCTCTTCTTCTGCCTTGGTACACAGTCTGTCCATAGCCTGGCTGGGAGAAAAGGATGTCCCCTTGGAGCCCAGGAGCACAGCCCCCGAGGTGCCTGCTGGGAAATTCTCTAGCAGCCCATTCGCTCCGGGCTTCCCTCTCTATAGTCCAGGGACATCGCTGGTGCAAGATTGCCTGTCACCTGGATATAAAGTTTTCTGAATGGATTTCTTGTTTTGCAGCAAGTGGGCCTCCTTGGCATCCCAAACATCTGTCCATGGCCTTCCCAGTGAGCCTGAGCTGCAGGGTGACCTAGAGCAGCTGGGTTTGGAAGCAAGGACTGGATGCTTGGTGGCTTGGGAGACTCACCTGCAGCTTTGTCCACAAAGAGGATGGGCAGGGCATTCCAAAAGTGGGGGAGATCGCATCTGCCTCCAGCTCCTGCTTCTACAAAGTCGCACTGCTCTGCTGCTGCCCAGTGCTTGGCATTGTAAACCTTGCTTCGGGCTCGGGAATGAAGTGGCCATTCCCTCCTGGTATTTAAAATCCACACACACAAACGAACAGCAAGGCCCTAGCATTTCTCTGACACCTTTTGCTCCTTTTAAGTAGAGCCCTTCATAATGGCACCTCCTGGTCCCTCTGGCCTCCTGGGGGCCTACTTTGGCACCTCCAGCCTGCTCACCATCTGCCATGGAGAAAGGTGGGCAGGGGGACACCAAGGTAGGATGGACTGAAAGGGCCTCTTTTGGAAGAAGCGGAGACCCCAGGGAAGTGACGGGAGCATCGATTGTATTTGGTCTCATATACTTATTTAACTCCCCTAGGAATTTTGGATAGATCCTTCCCAAACACAAAAACTGAAAGATCAAAAGGAGGAGGCATTTGTACTTCCTTAAATCAGCTATAAACAAAGAAATCTGTCTCTCCCCCTTTCCTGGAATGCTTCAGTTTTAGTGTTAATCACAGATATTTCCTGTGTTCAGAACTGTCCTGAGCAATCCGTCGTTCCTCCCATGGGATCATCATGCTCTAATTTCACTTTCAGGTTCTTTGTGTGAAGGAGGGTAGTGCAGCTGAGAGGCCTGGGGGAAGCCCTTCATCAGTCATGGGCCCCAGGCCACTTGCTTGACCTCTGTGAGCCTCGTTTTTTTGTCTGTAAAATGGGGAAAATGGCAGCTACCTCACAGCCTGATGGATGTGCTAGAAAGTGGCAGGTCTGTTAGTGGCAGGTACTCACTGAAGTGAACATTCGAGAAACAACAGAATGCTGGGGGACTGATCAGTATTTCAGAATGATGTCTCCTGCTCTGGCTTTTCCATAACTTTCCAAAACTAGACCTACCGTTCCCTTCTCACCGCTCCTGGTCCCTCCTTCCCCATACCTTTCTGTTCCTCTAAGAATGCTCTGCCCTTGTTCCCTTCCCAAGCCTGCAGCCTCTGCTCTCACATTCTGTAACCCTCCAACCCCTCCACCCATGCTTCTAACTGCCAGAGAGTTCACCTCTCTCCCCAAATTTCATGCAGACTCACTGTCTAACGCCACGATCCGTTCTCCTCAGTCAGGAAATCTTATTCCTCCACCACTAGATATGAACTCCCAAAGAGGAGTGGGTGCTGGGTGACTCAGTCAGTGAAGGTCTGCCTTCAGCTCAGATTTTAGTCCCAGGGTCCTGGGATGGAGCCCAGTGTAAGGCTCCCTGCCCAGCGAGGGGTGTGCTTCTCCCTCTCCCTCTGCCCCTCCTCCCCACTTGTGCTCTGTCTCACACTTTCTCTCTTTCAAATAAATAAATAAAATCTTTTAAAAAATAAAAATAAACTCCCCAAGAGCAGGGATCCTGCCTCTCTCCCAGGTACCAAGTGCAGGCTAAGAAACATCCCACAAGCCCATAAAACCTTGATCAGTGCATTAATTCATCACCACTGCATACCGTTACAGAATGAGTCAAACAAAAAATAAAGGTATTTGCTACATCCACCCCTTAACTTGGCACTTGGCCCTTTACAGTCTGTACTCACACACCCTCAATCCCCATGCCCACGCGCCGTACCTCTTGCCTTCCTGCCTTTTACCTTGGCTTTGCTGTCTTTCTTGAAATATCTTTCTGCCCTATCGATATCCCACTTACCCATTCAGGTTCAAGTTCGGTGCTAGCTCACCTATGAAGCCAGGTGCCCCATCAGCTAGAACTCCTCTCTCCTTCCCTTATTCCCAAGGATTCTGGACCTTTTTAAAAATTTTTTTTAATTATTTAGGTGCTTTTTTATGCTTATTTACTTGTAAGCCTATTCCCCCAGCTCCATTTAATTATCTTGAGAACAGGGGCTGAGTTTTGCCCTCACAAGTTTATCCTAAGGGTTGAACAGAGGGAGGGGCATGTACAGAAGGGTGGGGGTGGTGAGAGACAGAGGGGTTGAAGGACAAGGGTCATGTGGGTACAACTGGGGAGGGAATTTTTGCAAAGTTTGAAATAAAGGTATGGCAGGAGCTGTGAGATACAGAGAAAACAGGAGAAGAAAGAGGATTTTAAGCATTATCACCAAAGACTGGATTATTCCTTCATGGGTTGGAAAAGAACTACAGTGTGAGAAGTAAATCAGGAAATCGTTAAGTATTTAGTACCTGAGCCACGTGGGACACAGCCTGTTGTTCATCCTAATGTTATGTTCAGTACCCGATCCTTTTATCTTTTTTTCTTTTTTAAATGTTTATTTATTTATTTATTTTAGAACAAGAGAGAGACAGAGACAGAGAGAGATCTAGAGCAGTGGGAGGGGAAGGGGTAAAAGGGGAGAGGGGAAAAGGAGGAAGGAGAGAGGGGGAAGGGGAGGGAGAGAAGGGGAAGGAGAGCGAGGACTCCAAGCTGAGTCCCCTGTGTGGCTCTATCCCAAACCCTGAGAACATGACCCGGGCTGAAACCTAGAGTCCCATGTTTAAGCCACTGAGCCACCCAGGCACCCCACAGGCACCTGGGACCTGGAGAAATAACCCCCAAGGCAGTCCCGGAATGAGAGGGACTTGGCTCAGGCGGAGTCGGCTTCCCAGAGCTTGAAGGATGTTCCAGCCCTCCCGGTCCAACCCCTGCCTTCCCGTGGGTTCTCCTCTCCCTGAACCTCCAGACTGATTCTGTGCTTCAGCCAAACCAGCCCACATCTGACCCCCCAGATCCTGGGGCGCTCACAGACCTCCCTGCTTTTGCACATGGTGATGCTTGTTAGTACCCCAGGACCGAAGTTACTTAAACGTCTGCTAATTGGACGTGCAGTCGGAATAGTGATGGGAGGTTCCTGGGGACACAAATTCTTGAATCATGAATGAAACTCAGTTCAAGGGCTTAGGATTTCATCACCCCACCCTACTTGCAGACGTTGCCTGTTTCTGTGTGCACACTGATGAGACGTAAAAATTCAGAAAGGTTGCTTGCAAAACCCACCAAGAAGGAAAGTCCCATAGAGCACATTTTGTTGTTCTGTCTTTAGGACGATGCCCTGTGGGGCAGGCTTCCGGGCACAACTAGATATCCTCAGGAGACAGAAAAGTTTTTTTTTTTTTTTAAAGATTTTTATTTATTTATCACAAGTCAGGAGACAGAAGAGTTTAAACGGAAAGAACCAGACTAGGAATCTAGAAATTTGAAATCTGATGCCGGGTCTGTCATTTATTAGCGGTTGTGATATTTCGTCCTGATGAGCCTTAACCTCTACATCCGTAAAATGGATGTAACCATCCCTAGTCAACTTCATATATAATGAGTTATAAATAAGAACTAAGCCGGATAATGTAAGTAAAATGCTTTGTAATCAGGAAAGCAACATGAAGACATGCCGGGAGTGCTAGTAAGGGCCTAGCGGGAGCACGACTGGATTGAATCCTGGGTCTGTTGCTGTCAAGTTGCACGATTTAAATAAGCTTTCACCTCTCCATGCCTCAGCTTCCTAATCTGTAAAATGGGATCGCTTTGGCCCTTATGTTGTAGGGTTGTTTAAGTAGCTATTTCTCACCTCAGAAAGGTTAAAATAGCTATTCCATGTAAAGTACTTAGAACAGGGCCTAGGGACACCTGGATGACTCAGTCAGTTAAGCGTTTGACTTTAGCTCAGGTCCTCATCTTGGGGTCCTGGGATTGAGCCCTGCAGTGGGAGTCTGCTTCTCCCTCTCTCTGCCCCCCCCACTCGTTCTGTCTCTCTCTCGCTCTCAAATAAATACATAAAATCTTTTTAAAAAATTAAAAAAAAAACAGTGCCTTACCACGAGTAAGGCACAGTAAGTATTAGTTGATGTTATTATTATAATTGCCATTTTTAGTTTTGTTACTTCATGTCTAAAGAAACTGAAGGAAAAGCATGTGAGCTGTAGTCCCTAAGAATGGGTATGTTTTGAAATCTAGTTTATGATCCCTATGGAGACGTACAAATGCCCCAAAGTTGTGACGAATCCCCACACTTTTCTCACATTCCATTTTATAAGAGAGAATAATCACGCTCCACATCACGTAGGAGGAGACTAGAAAGGATATCACAATTGAAACTATGCCCTGATCTACATAAATTCTAAGTCTGTTGGACTGTGCAACTTCAAATGGAAGCTTTTTCAAATGAGAGC
Organism: Lontra canadensis; assembly: GCF_010015895.1. Taxonomy (NCBI): domain Eukaryota; kingdom Metazoa; phylum Chordata; class Mammalia; order Carnivora; family Mustelidae; genus Lontra; species Lontra canadensis. Next base: position 12,938,913 of record NW_022631026.1, on the reverse strand, counting down.
ATAAGCTCCTGAGAAAGGCTGGAATGCTGAGACTTTTCTATTGTTTGTTTGCTTCATTCCTGGCAGCTGGAGTCTAGAATCTAGAATGGCCAAAAGAAGGAGTCAAGCAGATCTGGTGGAACCCTGGGCTCGCCACTGATTACGTGACCTTGGGCAAGGTGATTTGACTTCTCTGATTCTGTTTCTTTATTTGCAAATTGGGCTAATATAGCCCTGTGTTATTGTCAGCTGTTAAGTCTGAAAGTCAAGTCTGAAGGAGACAAAGTAAGTGAAGACTTTGACCTTGAGCCTGATACCTCAGGTGATGAATCCACAACTGTTGTTGGCTATGCTGGGAACCGCCCATGTGGTGCTTTCCTACAGCTTCCCTGACCCCAGCCCTGCCTTCCTTCCCACCTTATTTAATGAAGGAAAACAGAAGTCAACAGAGTTCATCTGCAGAAGAACATGATGGGGAGATTCTGCTAAGGGAAGGGAATGGCTTCCAAACCCAAGAGATAAAGAACAAGAACTTCCTCACAAGTTTTTTGCTTTCTTCCTTCTCACAGTTTAAGGGCCTTTCTGGAACTAAAATATCAAGTCCTTCCAGGTACTCTAAGAAACGCTGTTTTGGCTTCAGATTTCATTTTGGAGGTAAACAACTCTCAAATTGTCAGAGAAGGACAAGAGGAGAGTGCCAAACTCTGGCTGCCTTCAAGCCAGCCTGGGTCAAGGCCCAGCCCTTTCTATAGCCTGGAGTGTATATAGGAAGCAAATGACTCCTTAGAGTAGACACACACTTAGCTATGGTAACAGGATCCCGAAGGCAACGACACCCAAACTCACTTGAATACACATCTTCTTTGGCTGCTGAATTTTTAAAATATCCTAAAGTAAAGGAAATTCTGTCTCCTTGTCAATTTGCATAAGATCTCCCCTACCCCTGCTCTGGTCTCTGTCCCAGTTAGCCAATTGGCAGAAACTACAAGAAGAACAAAGAAACCTCAACCCGGTGTGAATTGTGGAACATTTTATTGAACACAAATGAACAGCAGTCAGGTTTCCTCGCTGGTTCATCCTAGGGGCCCGCAAGGAAGTAAAAGGAATTTTTGAGGAAATGTTGGAGGCAGAGGCAGAACTTCAAAGGGAAATAATTTAGAAGACAAGAGGAATGACAGCTTCATCAGAAATGTTTCTGATGCTTGAAAGAAATGGAGGTACCAGAGATGGGGAAGCAGAGAAACAGTCGAGAAGCCCGGGAGCAAGTGTTTGCTGAGAAAGCTCTCCCCTGCCCAGCCCACAGTGTCCGGCGGGGAGCTGGAAGGAAAGGCATCATGAGAAAGGCTCGAGAAAGGCTCGAGCTTTGGACTTAGAGCTGAGCTCTTCAGCTAACTATTCAACCATGTGCCATTAGCTAGTCATGGGGCTCTGTGCCGTTGAGCTGGCCCAATCCTTAGTTTCCTCACCCTCAAGATAGGACAGTAATGCCCAGCTCCTGGCATTGTGAGGAGAAATACTGAAATAATAAATTTTGAAAATCTGACCAACACACAGCACGCACACACACAGATTGCGGTTCCCTATCCAAGCCCTAGAAATACCTTCTTCCGATTTATGAGTTTTGCCTGGGCCAGCTGCTTCTGAATGCTCCGAAGGGGAATCGGGGTCCCGGTCCAGCTATCCTCTCCACAGGGGATTGCTGCCGGAATCAAATGCTGGTTCACAGACAGCTGCCTCTCCTGGACCTGGCTGTTGCTTCAGAGCCGGCCTGAGGCAGACTCCCTCCATGCTGAGCTCCGCCGTGACTGTGTGACAAGGCCTAGAGCCAGAGGCACCCCTTCCATCAAGCTTGTCACCTCCTCCTCATTTTCCAGTGGACACTGTAGGCGTCCTGAGGGCCAGGCCAACTAGTAGGTGAGTGTGTGGCTTTCCAAGTTTTTAGAGAGTGAGGACAAGCGAGTCCTCTAGCTCATCCACAGATTCTGGTCCCTACGGGTAACCGAAATTACCCAAATTATTCATAAACCATTCTTAATGCTTGATCTTGAAAAAATCAAAGCCAAGGGCATTTGGATCCCACTCTTTTAAAAATGGCAAGGAAAATAGTGATTGATCTAAAACCTGATCAAAGACTAGATATCCCCTTCCCCATATTACTGTTTTCCCCAGTCCTCCCCAACATGTGAAACCACACACACATACACCCAATACAAGTACAGGTACACATGCACAAACATACAGTCTCACACAAATATCTATATAAGCACAAGGCAGAGTCCGTTGAAGAAAAACTTGATGCTGTCCAACACTTTCTGGTCTTTTCAGTAAAGCACCAGGAACAAATACATGAGAAGCTGATGGAGGTTTGTATACACAGAATGACATTTTAGCAGCTGTGCCCCATCACAGCTCATCACTCTTGATGACAATATATATATATTCTTCAGTTGTAAGAACACTAATCAGAAATAAAGTTAGATTCCTTCTTTGCACTGTAGACAAAAATAAAATGCAGGTATATTAAAGATACATATAGGGGCACCTGGGTGGCTCAATCAGTTGATCTTGGCTAGGGTCTTGATCTCAGGATGGTGGGTTCAAGCCCCATGTTGGGCCCCATGCTCAGCATGGAGCCTACTTTAAAAACAAATAGTGCATAACACTTATTTTGAAAAGATACATACACAAATAACTATGAAAGTATTTGAAAAAATCTGAAGGTTTGGAAAGCCTCGGGACTGGAAAAAATTAAGCAAGAGGGAAGAACCCATAAGCTATAAAAAGGAGAGAGAGTTGAGCATGTGAAAATGAAAAGCTTCCTAGAGCAAAAAAAATACCATAATCAAAATCATAAATATATGATACCATAAACAAGGACTATCACAAAAATGATAGGTCAGGAGGAAACATTTTCAATATGTATAATATACAAACAACTCTCCCAAATTAACAAGAAGACAAAGTAACACAATAGAAAAATAACCAAGAACATAAAAGGACAAGTTATAGCAGAGGAACCAAAATGAACAAAAGTTACATAAAGTTAAAAAAAAAAAAAGCACCATCTCAACTAGTAGATGGGGAATTAAAATTAACACAACAGTGAACTAACCATTTTGTATCCATTAAATATTGGTCATATCCAGTGGCAATGTGGGAGAGCTGGTTCTGTTGCATAACGTTAGAGGGACCACAAATAATTGCCAACTTTTATAAGTCATCTAATAGTCTTGATTTAAATTTAAAATGTGCATGCACTCTGGGGCAGGAATCCCATTTCCAGGAAATTTCCAGGCTACTTAAAATACCTGGGGATAAAGCTAGTTGTCTGCGATGTTTGTTAAGTATTTTCCTGTAACAAAAAAATGAAATGACCTAAATATTATTCAAAAGGTGACTCATTAAACAAATTATACAACACCTATGCCCTTGCAAATTGAACTTCTGATATCCACTGTGTTCTTCACATGGTGACTTAGAGCAAGCCTGTGCTTATGTTTCCTCCTCTGTAAAGTCAAGGTAATAATGGTACTTACATTACAGATTTCTCTGAGTTACATTGGAAGGACTTTTATTATGTATTGATAAGTAAAAAAAAAAAAAAGGAATTTGCAGAATTAAAGGCATTTTTTAAACGTATAGATGCCTTCATTTATTTGCTTATGCGTGTATCCACAAAGGAATAAAGTGAAGAAGTCATACATTAAATTGTAACACATCTGCTTTTGTTAATGTGTCATTACAAAGAAGAAAAAGCAACAATAGGAAAAGAAATGACTGGAAACCTTAACAGACTATTCATTGGAAAAATAAATGCAAATGGTTAATAACCACTGGGAGGAAAATGCAGCCTAAAACAAAACAAAACAAAACAAAAAACAAAAAACCTCCTTAATTCAAAGGTTTGGGGAAACTCCTTAATTCAAAGCCCTCTTTTCAATGCCTTGTGCCATTCACATTAGCCAAACTGAGAGTGTGCCTCCCCCACCCTGAAATAGGGCACCCTGCACAGGAACATGTGTTTGTGTATAGATGTATGTGGGGTGATGGGGAGGGTTGTGGGAGGAGGAGAGGATGTGGGGGGAGAATAAAAACCTCTGGTGGGGGGTGTTAAAGACAGATCTGAATTCGAATCCCAACCCTTTCACTCATCTATAGAATTAAAATAGCCTTTTATTATTTTTTTTACAGATTTTATTTATTTATTTGACAGAGAGAGAGACAGTGAGAGCAGGAACACAAGCAGGGGGAGTGGGAGAGGGAGAAGGCTTTCCACTGAGCAGGGAGCCCGATGCAGGGTTCAATCCCAGGACCCTGGGATCATGAGCTGAGCTGAAGATAGACACTTAACAACTGAGCCACCCAGGCGCCCCCCCTGTTATTGTTTTTGAACCAATCTCTTCATTTGAGAAGGGAGCAAGCGAAGGAATTCAATGAGGTTATTCTCATACCAGCCTGGCACTGGGACGGCCTACCTCCAGCCCTGCTTCAGGCCCTTCCTGTGGGGCTGGGTCGTCCCCCACTTCCTCCTCCTTCCTGTCTGCTCATCCCCAAGCCCTCAGGGTGGGCAGCCTCCCTCGTCCACTCCCCACCCCCACCGTCCCCACCACCCCATGCCCTGCATTAAGAGAAGAGGTGCTGGCCCTTACTTCACTGTGTCTCAGTGTAGCCTGCCTGCCTGTGCCTTGCTATTTACCATGATGCTAATTCCTTCTGCATCTACGTGATTTGGGCTCCTGCAAAAGAAAAGGCATGATTTTAGTCAAACACACACAAGCGCGCGAGGGCCCACACACACACACACACACACACACACACACACAAGCACACAGGCACACAGACAAAATAAAAACAGGAAAGCTAGAGCCCTTTACTCCATACAAATCTTTCAGAATAAGAATCCAGGGGGGGTCACGCTGGATGCTATACAAAATATGGGTTGAGTTAGCCACAGAAAGGAAGCTCCCAGACCCAAACAGTGAGAAGAGATTAACTGTAACAGTTTTACATTCTGGACACAATACATTTCAAATCACGGACCCTTTAAAATACCTGGGACGGGCAGAGAAGGGCCAAGTAATGGATCTCTTTGCTAGGGGCTCCTCTCCTGAGCAACTGTGGGAACACGAAGCAAAATACCAGCTTGTCTGGCTGTTAAGTGTTCTGGTAGCTCCAAGTCCGGTGGGGATTCCCTTACAATGTTGCAGACAACAAAGTCATCACCACGCTTTCTATATTAAAACAAAAACAAAAACCTTCATGCTGTTGTTCCGTGAGCTAGTCCAGGTCTTTAAAGCTCTCCTGTGCCCCCCTGCGCCGGGGCTGGGATGGGTCGGGTCCTGGGCAGCGCTCAGGCGCTCTGGGGCCTAGGCTCCCTCCCGCCGTTGAGGAGATCTGTGAGCTCCCTGATGTACTTGATGGTGTACTTCAGCGTCTGGATCTTGGTGAGCGGCTGGCCCCGCTGGCTGTAGATGGGGGGCAGGTAATTCCGGAGGGTGTGCAGGGCGTCCGCCAAGGTCCTCATCCGAAGCTTCTCCCTCTCGCTGGCCTTCCGTCTCCGCTGCACAGACATCCTGACTTTGGCCCCCTTCTGGGCCTTGGGGCCCCCCGCGCCCTGCAGATAGGCAGGCTGGAAGGCTAACATATTGTAGTCCACCTCCACCAGGCCACCGGTCCCACGGCCATCGCAGCCACCGCTGGCCCCATTGGTGGCACCTCCGTGCCCACAGGCCAGCTCAGCCACAGCCGGTCGGGGAGAAGATGAATAGGACCCCAGCGATGACGCCGGAGATAGGCTCTGGGTCGGGGAGGCCTGGTTCACCTCAAAGGGCCCTGCCCTGTTGTTCCAGTCCCAGGAGGACAGGAGGCCGGGGCTGTCGGAGGGGCCCAAGCCCTCTTCAAGGCTGAGGAAGGTCTCGCGCAGGTTGTCCATGCCTGGGGGACAGCTGCAGAGAGAACAGCTCCCTGGCAAGTGAGAAAGAAAGTTCCGCCACCAGCCAGGGCAGAGCTCTCTTTTATGGTGGTTGGGGGAGAGGTGACGAAGTGGGAAAGAGGGCCGCGGAGGGGGTTCAAAGGAGACACCGAGGACCAAGATGGAAAATGAACTCTTCAGGTGTCACTTTCTCCTCATTGATAATTAACATCTTCCAGCTAAAATGTCTTTAAACAAAAAGGCCTCTGAGAGAAGAAAAAAGGAATTATCTTGTTGTAACTAAACCAATTAAGGCCACCTAACTAGACTTAGCATTGTCCTTGGAACTCATTAATGAGGGAGCCAAAGAAAACAAACCTAGGGCAATTTGCAGCGAGGAGGTGGTGGCCAGGGTGCCCCAGAGGGCCCCCCTCCCCGGCAAGAGCTACCCAGTTCAGAGCAGATGGGGTGTACTGGTGGAGAAGCTGCATGGTGGGGGCGGGGTGGGAGGGACAGGTAGGTAAGCCTTCTGGGCTTGGATTCCCCAGCAAGTCAAATGCAGACAGTAATAGCTCTTCCTTCAATAAGGCTCTCCGGAGGACAGCACCCAGCACACACACGGTGGATGCCAGGCTCCCTCTTGCCTTCTTCTTCAACACAATTCTCCTGAGTTTTGGTAGAGCGCAGACATGCCTCCAACATGCCCCTGCTCAGAATGACAAAGGCCAACAGCTCCAGTAAACCCAGAACCTTAAAGAGCAAGAAATATCCTTCAAGAAGCTTAAAGCCCTTGCTTTAACAGAGCGGATTGGGATTCCCCACAGCAAACAGATGTCATGAAACAGAAAACCTATTTCAAGCAGGGAGTTTGCAGAATACCTGGCATTTTGCCTTCTGTAGGTCTTTTAAAAATCCAGCTGCAGTGTCACACCTTGTTTTTTGAAATGTATAGAGGAAGTGTGAAAGTAACTGGGGAGCCTGTTTTCCCCACCGTCGCTCCAAATGCCGCTGAATGTGTTAAGTTGGATGGTCCTGCTAGTTTGCCTCACTTCCTACTTGCTCTGAGATAGACCCTGTGTGTTGGAAAGAGGTCTCAGGTTCCCCATTTGTCCCATGAATGTAACTTATTCTCCATGTATCTAATTCTACAAATGAGCATGAACAACAGATCAGAGCGAGTTACATACCAGAGTAGTATTAACGTGTTCTTGAACGTGGTAAAGGCTCTTTGCCATTATGGAAAAGAAATGTCAGTGGTCTAATTAGCCCATTCACAGTATTTTTTAATTAGCTGGGTTCAGGGAAGAAAAAGTAAAGCAGGTAATTTGTAGAAGAATGCTCTTAAATTTGCCACTTACCAAAGGACCCTAAGCCACATCTTGAAGGATGAGCATTAATGAATCACAGTAAGTGTAATAACCTGCCTGTCCTCCTTTCCCCTCTCTGTTCTTCAGTTCTTATTGAGAAGACTAGAATCTGCTAGCACCATTCAAGGAACTTTACATATATGAAAAGTAACCTTTACTTGTTTTTTAAATCTAATTTTACAGATGAAAATGCTAAGGCTCTAAGAAGTTAAGAGATCAGGGGCACCTGGGTGGCTCAGTGGGTTAAAGCTTCTGCCTTAGGCTCAGGTCTTGATCCCAGAGTTCTGGGATCAAGCCCCACATCAGGCTCTCTGCTCAGCAGGGAGCCTGCTTCCCTTCCTCTTTCTCTGCCTGCCTCTGTCTACTTGTGATCTCTGTCTGTCAAATAAACAAATAAAAACTTAAAAAAAAAAAAGTTAAGAGATCAGCTAAGATTTCCCTGGTAGGAAGTGGTAGAGCCGGATTCCTAGTAAGACCCCAAAGCCCACTCTTTTTTTTTTTTTTAATCAATTTTCTCTATTTTCATTGGCTGTAGGAGAGGCAGGTGACCTGAATGTGATTCAAAAGGGAAGGAGACTCTCCGCAGACCCAAGATAGCTGGGACAGCCACTGTCATAGTAAGTTTTTAGTCCTTATAGTCTAAACTACAGTTTTCTATGTAGCACTACTTCTGCTCTCAGAGTTGAGTTCTTTTTTTTATTCCTTTCCATAGCTTCTTTCTGTAGTTGCTAATTTCTTAAACTCCTATTTTAAGAAATTCCATTTCTTAAATCAGACGGTATCTGTCAAATGCTTTGTGCATTATAGACACTTAGTAAGTGTAGGCTTTGTTCTTGTTGTTAATATCATCTGTGGTCAAGCTCACCAGTACCAGAAAGACCTACTCTGCTCTGACTTCTCCACCTCTGACTCCCCAACAGTGCCACTCCACGAAAACCAGTTCTTAAAGCAAGGAAAGCTGCCAGGCTTCCACGTCTCTCTGTGGACACTGTCTCGTAAGAAATCAACTAGAACCAAACGTGCATTTCTCCTGCTAGTCTCCACGAAGTACCTTATGATCAGTCTGTGGGAAATGGAGGTGCAGGCCGGTATACCACCATCAGCATTTGAAGACTATGATTGGGCCCACAATAGCTAGGTGTTTTCCTATGTCCATTGAAAATAAGGCAGAAAATTGAGCAACGCTAACCTGGACCCAGAAAAACCTAGTTGAGAGTGTGGTGTAGTGGAAAGATGAGCCAGAGTTCACTCCTTTACAGCACATGGCATAGCCTCTCAGGGCCCCAGTACTTTACTTTGTAAAAGGAGGATAATAATATCTTCTTTATGATGTGCATTTCTAAAATAAGGTGTATGGACCAAAGCATCATCGAAACTCCTTTCCAGCTCTAGAATGTGATGAAATGTGTTCCTGTGTGAAGGTGTTGATTTAAAGATACCCCACCAACCCAGCATAAAGGGACCTAGAGACAACCGAGTCTATCCTCTTAGCTTCATCCTAGAGATGACAATGACTTGTTCAGTGTCACACCAAAAGGCTGTGGCCGAGAAGGGAATAGAAAGCAAAGTTGTGTAACTACCAGATCTGCCATTTTCTTCCCTAGAAACTAGTACAGATTTAAGTGATACACAACCTTTCATATCACTCAGACTACACAGTTCCCACATTACTAAGTTATTAGGATAAATACGTTTTTAATAAAGATTTTATTTATTTATTTGACACAGAAAGAGAGATCACAAGTAAGCAGAGAAGCAGGCAGAGAGAGAGAGGGTGAAGCAGGCTCCCCACTGAGCAGAGAGCCCAATGCGGGGCTTGATCTCAGGACCCTGAGATCATGAGCTGAGCCGAAGGCAGACGCTTAACCCACTGAGCCACCCAGGCGTCCCTATGATAAATATCTTAATATGCATTTAAAGGTTACTCAACAAACACTGATAAACTTTTGTGACGACAATTCTAACACACTGAAAAGAAGTCCCCAACTCTGAGGCATGTTCCCAAGACGGCTTGCAAAATGTCCTGGTCCTATTTTCCAAAGAGTAGCATGGAGAGACAGATAGCCTCTCCAATCCCACACCCCAGGCAGACTTCCCATTGCCTCTCTCCCCATTTTGGAGGACCCAGGATTTGCCACACTGATTCGTGAGTGGCCTAGTGTCTACATTTTCACCTAGAGTCTAATTTTGCTTCTGAGGAGATCCCAATCATATCCCTGATAACAGGAATGACAGGGGATAGATACTGTATTCTACAGTAGCCTGTAGTGGAAATCACAGAGAAGATGGTAGATTCTGGAACCGGCCAGGAAACTAGGCAGAGCCACTTGGGAAAAATAGACAAATACTGCTCAAAGAATCAACAGAAAACAGAGGACGACAGGCTGTTTCTATGCCTGAATATATAACCACCCGTTGTCCCAGGTCACTACCTGTCCACAAGGCACCTCTGTGCAAATTAGAAGAATGCCTACCTTGGGCTTCCTTTGGCCCCCACTGACCTCTTGGGCCAGGGTCTTTATGCAGGGCTCTACCGCCACGAATGGGGGTCTTGGGGGACCCTCCGTGGTGTGTTTCCTCTGCAATGTTAGCATTTTTCGTTTTTAGCAACTGTCCAGACATGGTTGGACAAAGAGAAAGTGGCAGTCGTGGCAAGAGCATGTTCACTGGGGTCAGATTAATCTTACATTGGCTACTGAGTAATTGTGACCTTGGACCTATTAATGAATCTCTCTTAGACTCAGCTTTGTCTGCACAATGGAAATGCTAATACTTCCCTCATAGAGAACACACTTTAACCAGGTCTGTACATTGTAAGCTACTAACGTATGGCAAGTATGGCAACTAACATCGCCTTAAAGATGAAACCACGTTCAGTGACTTCTTGATTCCTTGAGTTAAGAGAAGTTAGAGCCACAATACACGTGGTGACACATATATCTCTCCCATATTTTTAGCTTGAGGTCACCTCTGCTTAGAAACCAAAATTCCCTCCTTCAAATGAAACCTACCTACCTTTCTTTCTTTCTTTCTTTCTTTTTCTTTCTTTCTTTCTTTCTTCCTTTCTTTCTTTCTTCCTTTCTTTCTTTCCTCTTTTTTTTAACAAAACCAATTTAGATCAAGTTCTTTACCAAAGACCAGTGGCTGTCCAGGGCCAGTGGTGGGAGCTATCAGTGCCCAGCATAGTCAGTAAAGGGAGGCATTGACTATAGATTTTTAGGAGAACAGTGATAAAGCTGATGGGGAGTTGGTCTGAGTTTTATTATCACTGTGGAGTGCCGACTCAAAACAATTACAAATTATTAATAAAGTGAGCAGTCCTCACTAAGATGGATGGCTCCCACCACCGACCTATCCTCAGTAACCACTGCCCAAGGGAACGTTCAGCTTCACTCCCCGGTTTAGAACTCTGAACCAGGGCACCCCAATCCTAGTCCTAGTTCTGGCCCTGCTTTACTATGAAACATTAAACAAGTCATTCCACCTTTATGCTGCTTGGTTTCCTCACGGGAAAGTTAGAGTCAGCCTGTATACTGTGTACTAAGAAGCTAAAAACTGAAGCTTGCCTTTGGGAAGTAGAAAGGCCTATCGGACTATGTTGAGATGTTTTCAAGATCAACAGAAGTAACTGCTGTCACCAATGAAATCATCCTCTCCAAACCCAGCAATTTTGCCTCGATACATAATACCAAGTAAATCAGCATGGAAACTGACTCTTTCAAAGTGCTATCCCCAGACCTTTGAGAAGCATCAAAATGGAAGGTCTATTACCCCTGTGACTTCCTGGATATCTGACCATGTGAAGCAGTTTGCATGGGCCATTTGCTCAAAGCAGAGGGAGGGCTCCAGTAGGTTTCAACCTCTCATGATGCTCACAGAAAATCCTTCAATAGATCAGTGAACTACAAAACCTGATCCCAGAGTGGTGCCTGTGTGGCTCAGTTGGTTAAGTGTCCGACTCTGGATTTCAGCTCAGGTCATGATCTCAGGGGTGTGAGATGGAGCCCTGTGTGGCTAATCCTGGAGTCTAATTAAAATGAGATCTATTCTGCTAAATCCCCACCATGTACTAAGAATTAAACCTGTCTCTTTTAATTAATTCTTCTTAATTTCCATACAACTCGGTGCAATAGAAGTTATAATCCACACTTTAAAGAAGAGGGGACCTGTGTTCAGAAAGGGACCCAGAAGACATAGCAAGAGGACAGAAAGGCAGGATAGGCACTGCCTAAGTCTGCATAAATGCCATATCCAGCCTCCTTCCACAGTATATCCTGCACCCCGGAAGCCATGTCCCCCATGCAATATAATCACTGAAAACATCTGCAAGATGCTGAGCTTGGTTCAAATCTCTCCTCCCCCAAGAAGCCTTCTCTGCCTGCCTCAGCCCTCAGAATTTCTCCCTTCTCTTATGGACGGTACATAGCTTTGACCCCATTCCTTTGACACTAATATATACTGCCTGATGTTCTGGTTCTCTCCCCACATTAGTCTGACTTGCTTTCCCAATTATGTTGCAAGTTCCTTGAAGGTATGGGTGATTATTTTGCTGGGTCTTAGTGTGGTGTGCAGAGCTAAGAAGGTGACTGTCAATTCGCCTGTCGGTTTTTATTTGGTACACATCGAGTACCAAGCACTGTGCCAGGCGCTGAGAACAGAAAGTTAAATTAAGAAGCTTTTTGTCTTCACGTTGTTTGGAGTATTGAGGGTGGAGATAGAGAAGTGAAACTCCCGGTGAAGCAATGTCTATGGGTGTGATAAATGGAACCAGAGGGCGCATGAGTGGCTGTAAGGGACAGCTCTTCGAGTCCTCTGTAACGTGTTTCCACAATATTAGCACATTAGTGCTTTGGTGGCTGTCCAAACACTGGTGGATGGATAGAAAGTGATATTAGTGTCAAGAGGAGAGCCACTAGAAGCAGACTACACCTGAGGCAAATCTTAGAAATATTTACACACCGATGAGGGGCACAGAAAAGAGTCTGGAGGACTTTCTGAAAGACATGACCTCTACAACCTTGCTTACTAAGTAATCCTCCTGTGGGGTCTAAAGAGGATGCTCCTTTAAAACCAGAGCTGTTTTAACAAGGTGAGAGGTTAGGGAGCTCCTTCTAGCTATTATTCGAAGGTTCGAGATAGCATGCATTTGCAGGAAACCATGCCTGCAAGGGGTCCAGGAGAGGTTGAGGTTGGAGAGAAAAGCCCTGTCCAGAAAGATGAAGCACTTGGACTTTACATAGTAGGTGACAAGGAGCTTCTAGTCATCACAATTAGGGGAAAGCAGAGGCGGATTGGGCCAGCACAGTCCTGGAGCCCCAGGCCAGCTGCTTGTAGAGAATAAGCCTAGAAACCAAGGCTGCTCCAGATTTTATTCAATGTACTCAATTTAGAGTAACTCAAAGCAACCCTACAAAGTAGGGCATAGTAGCAACCCTGATCCAAATTAAGTAACAGAGGGGTTCAGTCACTCGCCCAAGACCCCACACGTAATGACTGGTAGCACAGGATTTGAACCTACGTAGTCTGCCTGGGATCCCAGCTTTTAACCAATGGCTAAAACAACTGACAACATTGGAGGCATCAGCATCATGGTCCCTGTAGTGCCCTTAAAGCCAGAACTCAAGCTTGAGCTACAGCTCAGTAAATATGGGAAGACTGGTGCCATTCAATCACATAGCCAATGTATACAGAGCCCCTGAGACTGGCCCAGTGTACTAGGCACTGCAGGAGCTGAAAAGATGTAGTAGGTTTAGGCTGTCTGTCTTTGTTCCTAAATCAAGCACCCCCAGAGAGGAACCCCCCCTTTCTTTGCTATACCCAGTGATGAAAACAATAATAAATGCAGTTAGTACTAAAAGCTTTGTATGATTCATTTCATTTAAATCTTACAAAAATCCTTTAAAGGAAGTACTATTTTTGTTCCAATTTACATAAGAAAAAACTGGGGCTTTGAGAAGTTGAAAAGTTGCACAAACCCACTAGATGAAAATGTGGAGGAGACATGGCCTAGACCTAGGAGGTCTGAGTTTACACCATGAGGGAGGACATGGGGGAGGGAGGGTTTCTAAAGGGGCCCTTGTCACATGTCCTGAAGATTGTAGCCATTTTACAACTTTGGGTTCACAGTTCTAGAATAGAAGACATCTGTGTCCGTCCCCCTACCACTTTCTGGTACTTTTCCTGGCCTTAGGCCATGCAATTATCTTTCTCAAACAACAAGCAACGTTGATATTTCAGCATATTTTCCTAGAATTGAAAATTCAGAGAGAATGTCTCATGATTTTGCAGTATTAATGACCATAACAGCAGTGAGGACACCTTCCTTTCTTGCCGACTCATAGCACTGAGCCTGTGCCAGGCCACAGAGGAGATCCTCGCCGCTCCGGTGAGCTAGGCATCGTCCTCAGCTTACAAGAGAGGAGGCTAAACTCAGATGCGAAGGACCTGGCCCAGGGTCAACAGAAGCCACTCCTCTCGGCAAGGCCACACCTGCTCCCGCCAACTCTGTGGCCCACGTGGGGCCTGCTTCCCTGCCTCAAGGTCTACTCAGCATGGGACCCTCAGAGGCCCTCGTTCTAAGAGCTTCCCTTAGCCTTTGGGATTCCTGCCTGCTCAGGGCTCCACACACCACCCCAAACTCTGTATCTCCCTCAGTCCCTTGGTCCAGCCACAGCTGCCCAGAGCCCCACTGGCCAGGCCAGCCCCTGGTCTTCCTAGTAGGCAAGGGATGGAGCCCGTGTTCGAAAACCCTTCAGGACTCACCTCTTCACACAATCTCTGCACCCAACGGACACGCGACAACAACAACAAAAAAACCCAGATAATTCTTGGGGGACAAGGGGATATGGTGTGTGTGTGTGTGTGTCTGTCTGTCTGTCCCTATGCATCTCTCTGTGTGTGTTTGTCTGTTTGTGTGTCTGTGTATCTGTGTGTGGTAAAAGAAAACACCTAAGTGCTACGTGATATCTTCCTATGTCCTCCAACTAGTAAAGAGAAATAAAAGTAGCAATTTCCTACGCAGTTAGGAAGAGCGCGCCTGTGTTGTCGGGCCTGTGAGAGTTTTAGCAAAGCCAGGCTGAGGTACTTTGGAGGGTTACTTTCATGTCTGCCATTATGTTCCCTACCAACCAGGGAAGAAATAAACATTTTGGGCTCTCCTGATTTGAGTTTGAGGCTCATTGTAAAGCCAGAAACTAATATTTTGGTCTTAATCCTTTAAAAAATAAATTGTAAAGCATCATGCAATGAATGAATAGATGATTTTCACTGGCTGAATATTTGACCAGGATAAAAGAGCAGGTAAAAAAAAATGGGAATAAATAATTTGGCTTATCTCATGGGAGAGCTAAGAGACAGAAAATAGACATGCTGAACTACAGCAATCCTTGAAAAAAGAAAGACAAACCCCTCATGTATTTCTTAAGCCATTCGTGAGGAGGATTCTCTGACCCCAAATTAGGTTTATCGCCACCCTGTTGCTAAGCCATATTGTGAGGAAAGACAGCATCCTCCCGCCCATGTGTTTGTAAGGCTTCCTTTCTCCCTCAGCACTTGGACAACCTGAGCTCAAGATTCTAATTCATCAACCCACTCCATAGCCAAGAGCTGTGGGAATTTTCTTTGCAAAATGAATGTAGGTAGAAACCAAGCCGGTGTGGCCTTCCCTCAGAAAGAATTCCTTCTTGAGCAGCCATGTCCCTGCAGGGTCTCTACCTCTCTTTCTCTTTTGGAAATGTAACTAAATACGTTCATCTGGGGAAAAAGAAGATCCAGCCACCCCGTCGGCACTAAATGGACATTTAGGTGGAATTCAGGAGGGTTGGAGAGAGGGGGTTGCAACATGTGGGTGAAGAATCATCCGAAGAGGGGGAAAGGGCAGTAAACAGAGGAAGTGAAGCTAATTCTCCCTTGAGAGCGGTGGGCAGAAATAAGCGCAGGGGAACATAAGCACTTCCTCTTGGTTCAAAAATCTCATGTCAATATTTAGCCCCAAAGAGCTTGGGTTTTTCTCACAGACCAGGGAGGGGAAATAGCTTTGAGTGATTCTCCATTGTTTCTTCAGCAACCGGCTAGCAAGATTCAAAAAAAAAAAAAAAAAAAAAGAACAAGAAAAAGAAAAAGAAGAAAGAAAAAAATCTCCTGTGTTACATTTACACCTACTCCCCTTTTAAGTTGGATTCTTTATTACCAGTGGTATTTGGGGTGGCGTTTTAATACCCATGTCAAAAAAAGTTGAAAGCAATTTGCACTGAGGTTGTTCTCTAAGGATTTGTCTCTGTTCTTACCAGCCTGAAGAGCAGAAACGTGTGAAATTACTTCCTTAGTCCTCTCCAATGCCAGAAATTAAGAGGCTGGAACTGCTGGTATTAAAATGAATACTAAAAATGTTTTTAGGAGGATATCTGCATAATGACCCTGCTTATTTTCAAGAACATTGGTCTTTACTTGGGGCCATTTTTAATTCAGATTTCCTTATTTGCAATTTGATTGGCACCTAAAAAGCGGACAGGAGGCAAAGGACAAAGTTGGGAAAATATTTCTCATAAATAAGAGGGTCAAAAGGGTATTGTTCTGAAGAACTCATACAGATAAGAATAACACAGGCTTGCCATTGGGGAAATGAACAAGAGAAAGGATCAACAGTTCACAGAAGAAGTACAAGGGGCTGGTAAACACAGAAGAAAAGATCACCTCCATGGTGATCAAAGACATGGAAATGGAAACCACAAGGAAGGGCTGTTTTTCATCTCCCAAGCTGGCAAAGTTGGCAAAAGGGTAAAGAAGTGGTCTTGCCCAGACACCACTCATAGAGGAATACTCTGGCTAACTTGTTTTAACATTTTAAAATATCCAGAGTGCATTTTAGATCTAAGAGTACCTTTGGCACAGGAACTTTATCCTCTAGAATTAAACAAAGCTGCAGTCAAATATTTATAAACAAGAATATTTATCACAATATTACGAGAGTGAAAAATGAGAAACAACTGTGAAATCTAACAACCAAGGAGGGATACATAAATTATGTCCTCACCACGTGATGGAATACCACATAGTTGACAAAAATCGTGTTTGCGAGAACACATACATAAGGAAATGCAATCTAACAAGAGAGTTTTTAAGCAAGACACATAAAATTAATACTTTGATCCAACTGTATTTTTTTCCATAGAAAAATGACTAAGGGTTTACGAGTGATTGTTTCTGGTAATAGGAATTGAGGGTAATTTTTCTCCATTCACCTTACTTTCTTCTCAAGGGGCAGTCTAGTGTCATGGTTTGAAGCAAAAACTGTCAGCCAGTGTTCCTAGGTTCAAATCATGACCCTTCTCCTTTTATAGCTACACAGTCATAAGCAGGTAACTGAATCTCTCTGTGCCTCAGCTTCCCTGTTTGCAATTTGGAGGTAACGAGAGTACCCACTTCACAGGATTGTTGTGAAGGTTCCTCCATGTGGAGAGATGGCATGATGCTGGCCTTGGGTAGAGTGAGCACTCAACCATTGGTAGCTGCTGTCATTCCTTAGAGTTGTCAGTATTTTCTAAATTTAAGAAGCTATTAATTTAAAAATTGGAACTTTCAAGGCAGAGACCAGGCAAGAATGCTTGAGTGGGTCCATGTGTGAAGGAAAAAGACTCGGGAACCACGTTGCCCTCAAGTTGAATCAAGGCATCTGGGTAGTATATTTATTTAAAAATTAAGAAAAGGCAAAGAAGGAAAGAAGGATGGCAGGCAGGCAGGCAAGAAGAAGGAAGGAAGGAGGACAGGAAGGAGGGAGGGAGGGGATTGAGGGGAAGCACTCTTGCAAAGCTAATAAGACACTGACAAATAGGATGCAGTGAGGGTTGCTGAGACCTTGTTGGAGCTCCATGTTCGTGTGCATGTCATATAGTTCCCATGCGCACATTCCCACACTTGCATTGCAACAAGATCACCTAGGGAAAGAGGAAGAATTATTTTCAAAAGCAAGAGTCCCGGTCCCGTCTCCTGGAGATTCTGATGGGTCAGTCTAGGCTGGGGCCAGGTAATCTCTTTTTTTAGTAAACAGGGAAGTTGGAAACCTCTGATGTGGACAGATAAAAGGCCTCCAGGCATTCAAGTGCTCCCAAGTCTGGCACCAGGAAGCCAAGAGCATGTCCAGCACAGGTCTCTTTGTCTAGGTAGTTAACTAGACATGAACCTCAGGACACAGGGAGCAGGACAGGATGATCTCTAGGCCTTCATAGCTCCTTGAATTTTTCATGCTGTTAAAATCTCCCGATAACTTCTCTGCTGGACATTTAAGGTTATCCATGTTCTGGCCCATCCTGACTCTTTGAACTTTATGTCCCCATCTCTCCCCCTACGCCCCAATCCGGTCCTTAAGCACATTCTCTACCCCACTCCAAGATGGCTCTACACTGTCCCTAGACCACAGTTTCTTTTCTTGGCCTTTGTATGGGTTGTGTCCCTCACCCAAATGTCCCTCTCCCTCCCTTAACCTCTCCAATTCTACCAGTCCCTCTATGCCTGAGCCAAGAGTCCCCTCTCCTCCAGAAGCTCCCTGTGCCAGGCCCATGCCTCAGTCTGTATGGACAGCCCTGTTCAGAGAGTTATTGTTCTGCCCTATACTGTAACTTATTTGTCAAACTCAGGAAGAAGGCCCCTGCTCATAACTGATACAGGAGTATTACCTTACAGTACATAAAAGATTTCATATCTATTATATCTTTTCACCACCACCATAGGAAGTGGGTAATGTTATCACCTCCATTAGAGGGTTGAGGAAACTGAAGTTGAGGGAGGCTTTCTTACTCATATATGGCAAAACCACCCAAAGATGGCAGAATTAAAAGACTGGACCACTGGTAAAAGGAATGGGGGATACCACCCCCCATGAAATTTTCCAATATGGAGGGTTAATGAATGACTCTCTTTGTTGTCCAGACCGGGGTAGGGAGGAAGCCAAGCACCAAGGCTTTAAAGAACAGCTGCATCTCCAGTCAGAGCCTGTGTCCACAGACTCAAACGGTGGGCTCATAACTGCAGCTGCTGCTGGCTGTAGCAGCCCTGCAGCTGTTACTGGGAGTGGACTCAATGAGAGCAGGGAAATAGAATCCTGTGAAAATAAGTGTGCTTATGCGTACATGCGTGACACTCTCCCTTCTCGGGGCTCCCAGCATTCTAAGGACGTGATGTCATGATTCCTTACAGGAAGACGGGGTTCAGTGAGTACGAGTGAGAAAGCCAGCAGAGGGGAGGTGAGGGTCTTACTAGCCTTCCCTGGACATTCTTCAAACCGGAAGGCAGAGTGTCTGAGGGCTGCACAAGCTTTTTAATTATCAGCATTTGTGATAAATCCTGCAGCAGGATGTTCTTGGCAGAGCCAGGGAGCCTGAAGAGTGTCTAAGGAACAGACAGTGGGATTGGGGATCAACGTCTTCCTTCCCTCCCCTTTCGTGCCTTCCCCCACGAAACCAGCTGTTGCCATCTTATGGATCCTAACATTTTTTCTGATGCTGCAGTGGCTGTGCTTGCAGATGAGCTCTCCTTCTGTGATCTCTTTTGGACTCTGATTACCCATCTGACTTGTCCCTAAGGTTCCCATTCCCTCCCCCCACCTTTCCCTTTCCTCCAGTCTGGACCTGCCCTTCTCACTCTTCAGGGAAGACAGACCACTCCCCCCATTGCTATTCCTTGGTTAGTGCAGGTTTTCTGCCTAGGGTCTGTGGTGTCAGCCCACTGCCTGTCCCAATCCAAAGTGTTCTTTCTGGTCCACTCTGACTTCCAGCCAACACCTTGGTGGCCTCTGTTGCACGTACACTGAGTTCTGTGCAGGCTGACACAAGGGGTGGTGAATGGATCTGTGGCCCCCAGACGTCATCCTTTTCCTTCTTTTCTTATCTAGTTCCAGCTGCCTAGTTCCCTCTCTGGCCCATAGCACTGCTTCTCTAAGTGGGAGCCCAAAACCACCTCACTCAAAATCTGTGGGGGTAGAATCCAACCATTTGATTTTATAACAGATTCTTCAGATGAGTCCTCTTAGGAAGACTGGCTTTGGGAACCTCTGGGGTAGCACTTGGCCATCCCCAGGTTACTCACCTGGCGCCTGGTCCTGTACATGGAGGCCCACGGTGTTTCCCTTGTTGATGCTTGTCATCCGTCCCACCCTCCCTCATTTCTGCTGGAGTGCAGCCCTGGGGGCTCTCTCTGAGCTGTGCAACATCACTCAACACCATTCTTACTGGGCTGGAAGAGCAATAACATCCTTCGTGGCGTCACCAAGCTAGCTTTGCTCTCACGAAGTCGCTTCCAGACGGGTTAATGCATTCGACATACAAATACAGATTTCCCAAGTACTCTGTCTACGATGTACCAGAAACCTCACTACATTCAGGAGACATCCCGGGAACCAGACAAAGTCCCTGTCCCAGGGTGCTCACCTTCTAGGACAGACATCCACAGTGTGATGGAGGTCAGGAATAGGCTTCAGGGTGTCAAATACAGCACACAACAATGACCATGTATGTGTCCATGTATATTATACTGGTAAGGAGATCTATAGGTTTCGTAAAGGGTTAAAAGTTTTGTATAACACAAAAAAGGGCTAAGAGCTACTGGATGGATGGATAACAATGATGAGTACTTTCCAAATGAGAAAATGTCATCACTAGCAAGCTAGCAAAATGATGTCAAGTTGGGATTTGGGGGAACCCTGTCAATAGCAGGTCAATTATTTGTCCCAGAATGGGTGATATCAAGATACAGAAAAGTTTCCTTAGGTGTCAAGGTCACAGGTGTCCCTCGAGGCACAACTAAATGCCACAGTCTCTCCTCCTGATAGTTATGTGTGGGTAAAATGAGGTTAGTATGGATGATGGTCAAGAAACATGTTTTGGCAGAAATAGGTTGCAGGTTATACCTTAAGAGTAGATGGGGTTGGGCGAGGACATGCTGCGTAAGATCTGAAGCTCTTGGGCCAGCGTCACCTCCTGCCCCTGCTCTTCTGAACACTGGGACCCACAGCTACCTGGACGATGGGAAATCATTCAGAAAAGAGCTTCCTTAGGAGCAGCCTGGTCCATGCTGGAATCTGGCCTGGGAGCTCAAGGGGGGAGATTTCTGCTTCTGGACAGGAACTTTGCAAAAGCCCCTGCCATGAGGTTGGGTTCTATCTGAAAAGAGCAGAAAGGATGCCTCAGACTCCCAGTATGCCCCCCAGCTCAGCACAATCCAGAGGCTTTGACAGGGAATGACGATGGGGGAAGGGAAGAGGCGTTCCTTCTCAGATCGGAGGAGGCGAACTGGCCAAAGGAGGAGAGAAAGCTGCAGCTTGAGCGGCTTGAGCTTTGAACGTGATCTCTCAACGGCAACAGGAAGACCCAGCACCAGCAACAACTTTCTTATGGCTCCCAATTTGGCACTTCTAAGGCCCCCTCTCTGGCGGCGGGGGATGGATTTTCTAAGGAGGAAGGGGACTTGCGGAATCTTCGGACCTGTCACAGACAGCCTCAGAAAGTGTGGGGAGAGCCCGCCGTCCTTGTTTTTCAGTGTGGGGGAGCGGCTACTGGTCAAAATCCTACCCAAGTGGTTGGTGAATGCCGGATGATTGTAGATTACAGAGTTGACCTCGAAATGATTGCATCCATCACTTCGTTCCGTTGACATCTTTGCTCTTTAGCACAGGAGCGGATTTCCTAGGCCGGTCACATCAATGGGGGTATTTTTCGTGCTCTTCCTCATCCCCCCACCACCCTGTCCGCTGTAAGAAAGGAAAGGTCTGCGTTACCTGCAGTGCCCGAGCTCAGATCCTAGTTCCACCAGGAATGACTTAAGAACCTTAAGTCACTTATTTCTCTAAGCCAGGACTCATCTGTAACACGAGGATAATAATTAATTATACCTCACTGGGTTGTAGGAAAAGATTAAATAGGACAAAGCAGGCAACACACAGAGGTGTTAATGCGATTTGTTTCCCTCGCCTTTTACTTTTTTTTTTTTTTTTGAGTGTAGTTGACACACAATATTGCATTAGTTGCAGAGGTACAACTCAGTGATTTGACACATTTAGACATTAGGCTCTGTTCTCCCCAAGAAGAGCTGCCATCTGTCCACTTTTAATAGAGCAAATATGTAAGATTCTCATCAATCTGGTGCCAGCTACTCTGCGTGAGTCATTCTCCGAGCCTCTGGGTCCCAGCTGGGGTGTAGGATCAGCAAACCTGAAGGGCTGACCCGGGACTTGTGGCTGCCAGACCACAGGGATCTGTGCAAACGAGGAGTCGAAGCACAGGGAAAGCTCTGAGCCCGAGAAGAGCCGCAAAGGAAAAGGCAGCTGCAGGTTTGTCCCAAGTAAATCAAATTGTGACATTTATTGGGCTATTTCCAGAATAACACCAGCAAAACTGGAATGCAGGATAATCCTTTCCGAGAAGAAATTTAGCTAAGCAGCCTGCGAGAACCAGCCTTGTCTGCTGGCATTTGCCCGGCTTAATGAAAAGTTCAGACTGGGACACACAGACCTGGGTTTTGATTCTGTCTCTACCATTTCTCAGTGACTCCAGGCAGCTTACTGAACCCCTCCCAGGCTCATGTTCCTCCTCCCTTAACAACAACAACAAAAGGCAAATCATAAACGAACCTTGCAGGGGGATGGTGCTCGTTCGAAATTAAGAAAAGTACTTGATAGATAGTTGATACTCAACATGTTCATATTCAATACTCAGTTTGTGACCATGAGCACTCCACACCAGGGCACCAGGGTCCTCTGGACCAGGGGCCATCATTTCTTAGATTTGTACCTGGTACAATGCAGAGAACTGGGTGGGGGAGGAGGCAGGCAAGGTTGGGGGTGGGTGGTAGAGGGGAAAAAGGAGATCAAAAGGCCTATAAATATCTGTCAAACTTTAAAATGCAAATCCCTTGCCTGTGGCCCTGTTGGGACCAAATCTTCCATTATCACCTTTCTGGGAAGAGCTCCAGAGGTGGGGTGGGGGGGAAGTTAAGCATAGTTGTTCCCTTCATGGAGTAGTTTGGTTTGGCTTGGTGTGATTTTGTGGCCAAGTCGGGATATGGGATAAATGTTTCCATTCAACCCAAACCTGGAAGCATGAGTAGCAAGTTAAGACACCATTGCATATGGGTTTCTTTGTGGATAGACCACGAGTTCTCAAGGAAGTTGTCTCACCCTTACTGTAGCCCCTGAAATTTATAAGATACTTGGCATAGAGTACCTACTTGTTGGATGGATGGATGGATGGATGGATGGATGGATGGATGTTTATTCTGAGCATAGTAAGTTATCTTCACTAGTTGATGACCTAGTTCTCAAGGATCCCCTTGCTCTACACTTCACTGGGAGCCATGATTGAAGGTGGGGGAACCTCCTCTGAGGGTGAGCTATGGCTCTCTGACAAATTCTTGGATGGTATCTCCAGTGGCCAGGGCAGCCCCATGCCTGGGGGTTTATGACACTTCAGAGCAGCTTTGCCCTACAACTTGCCCCAAAGAGGTGGCTTCTTCCTATGAGTCCCCACTGTTGGTAACTTATATTTGAAGAAAGCATAGAATTCCAGGTGAAATCCACAAAAAGGAACTTCGAGGGTAAGAGAGCCAATAATTATCTGACACTCACTGTGTGCCAGGTCCATCTCCCTCACCGCACCCCATCACAAGTCAGAAGCATGGAGCATCAGTTCCTTTCTTCCCTCCTCTTTCCTTGCTAGCCTTGTTTTCTTGTGAAAATGTACTTGTATATAATGGGTGAGTGTTTTTTTTCCAAAACATCTCTTACAAATGTCCCCAATCTTGGATGACCTAAAACACTTCATCAAAAACACATCTATCCTGGATAAACTCACTGATGCTAAGTCTTATCCAAGGACCTGAGAGTCTTCCTCCCCCAACTCTAAATTGCATCCACCAGGCAAGCCTCCTACCAATCACTCACCCCTAGAAAACCCCTGAGAACTGTCTGGGTCCTCACTGACCATTCTCTTCTGTATTCTGATGCCCTCAGACACCACTACCTCTACACAGCACTCAGTGGCGTTGTTATCCCAAGAACATATGAGTTTGATATTACAACTAAATTCGAAACATCTTGAAGGGAGGGACCAGATATTATCCGTGTGTACTCTGCAACATGCCTCACCCAGTACTAAATCCATCTTAAGAATTCGAAAAATGACAGCATATTGGTGGTCAAACCATAGGCTTTGGCTTCAGGTGGATTTGGGTTCAGAGGTTAACTTCATCCATTCATTCATTCAACAAGGGTGTATTAACAGTGGCACATGTTAGACACTATTGAAAGCTCTGGGAATATAACAAAGAACAAAATGAAGTTTCTCCTCTTGAGTTGCTATTCCAGTGGTAAAAGCCAAATGAACAAAAAAATCTCATGATTTGCGAAGAAAATAATGCAGAGTAAGAGGCAAGTGTGGGGGAGTGTGTGTCTAAGCAGTGGAGGTAGCTACTTAGCTAGGATTCTTTCAAAAATACCAGGTGAAGGGTGGTAAGGAGTTTACTGTCCAGAGATCTGTGAGAAGTCCAGGCAGAGGGAACAGCAAGTTCAAGAGCCAGAGTTTGACGTGCTTAAGGGAATGAAAGAAAACCAGCACCATTAGAGCAAGGCAGGCGATAAGGGGGAAGAGGTTGGAGAGAAGGTCAGGGAGATAGACAAGGGTCAGCCATGATGGACCTTATAGGCTCTGCCTGGGACTTACGAATTTATGCAGAGCATGATGGGAAGTTTGTACACAGGTGTGCATTGGGGGGCTGTTAGGACGTGATTTGCAATTTCAGTATATTTATCTGGCTGACGTGTGTTCTGGGAAGGGCTCAGTGTTTTGAAGTAAGGAGATCAACTTGAAAGTCATTTCATGGTTCACACAAGGGCTGCCGGTACCCGCCCTTTGTAGGTACAACACCGTTGGAAGGAAGTGTATGTCCTGTGTGACCACAGGCGTGTCGCTTTACTTCCCTTGGTTGCTTTCAAGATTAGTAAACCATGCATTTAGTTGATGGTGACAAGGCCTGGCCCATTGTAGGCCCTGCCCAAACGTTATTAAGGTCAGAAACGACTGCTGAAGAGGAGAGAGTCTTAACTAATGCTTCCCTGGGAACTTGTGGGTGACTTGTCTTGAAGATGTTTGGCCCTGGTGGTTAGAGCTTGGCAGGAAGGGACAAAGCTCTGGGAGATTCAGTGTCCTGCTCTCCCTTACATCCTCCTCTTTCCTCACACACCCAAATCCCCTAATCTCCACAAGGGTTGACTTTGGTGGTTATTTTTTAATTCTGAAAATTCTAGTAATTTTCATGATCATTTCTTGAATATCCACAATACTCCTTTTCTGGGAATCTGAACCACTCTGATTTAGTGGCCGGATTTCTATACATCAAATCAGTACAGGTCATTCCATCTCACTGATGGGTGAGATTGTTTCTTGAAGAGTGCCATAGCCTTAGATAAATGCAGAGTAGATAGAAGCTTAATTTTTGCCAAAAAATCTTTGGAGATAGACCAGCTCTGGGCTCCAGTCCTCCTCCTGCCGCTTACTAGTTGTTGACCTTGGCTAAGTTCCTCAGCCTCCCTTAGCTTCGTATATACATAGGGGATACAAGTGTCTGCCTTTCAGAGTTTTTGTGGGACATATATGAGGAATTTGAAGACTTAGTAAAGTGGGTGGACATAATAGTAAACACACAATCTCTGTTATTTGTCTTCTACAGAGATCCACTAATGTTTTGCATAAGAGACTTTAAAAAAAAAAGACTTTATTTATTTGAGAGACAGAGGGAGCATGAGCAGGGAGGAGGGACAGAGAGAGAGGAAGAAGCAGACTCCTCACTGAACAGGAAGCCAGACTTGGAGATCAATCCCAGGACTCCAAGTTCATGACCTGAGGTGAAGGTAGATGCTTAATCTTGTATAAGAGACTTTTGAAATTGGAAAACAAAACAAAAACAACAACAACAAAAACAACAACAACAAAAAAACACCAAAAAATCAAAAAAACTTTTGAAACTGTATGAATCTACTCAAACTCTTTATTGCCCATTATACTCTGTCTTGTCTTCCTACATAAACTAGAGATAATTACCATTTCAAAATAACCATAGACATTATAATGGAACACATTTTAAAGGCATCCCTTGTGGTTCATCAATGGATTTAGCATACCAGAATCAGTAATGCTAATAATGTATGTCTTTCAAGAGTCTGTTCATCCCCAATATGTAAATGAGTGTGAAGAAAGGAGGAAGTATCATTCTCTCGCTGTGAGGAGAAACAGGCGAGGCCAGGAAGACAGCTAGTCTCTTCGGAACTAGGACAATTACTCAGACCACTGCCTCCGAGGCTAAAGAGGGTCCTTTGGTCTGTTTCACAGGATGTAGGCCAGGTCGTACTGAGGCCTTTGACACCTCCCATAGAACTATGCCAGCTGTGAAGTCGTGGAGGCTTCACAGGGCCTGGACTGGAGACGCCAGTGTTTGGACAACCTGTAAAATAAGTCTTCTGCAGAGAGAACACTCTCAGCTTAATAGGGATCTAAATGATTTTAGCAATAATGACCACATTGAAGCAGTTACTGCAATAGGGATTACTTGAAAACAAAACAAAACAAAAAGGGAAAAGGTGTGAACCCTACCTTCCCATGGACACGGAATAAATCACTCATTCTCATTTCCAGATTCATAGTGTAGACAGCCCTTCCCAACTTTGCTCAGAGCTGCTGAGTGGTGGAGGAAGAAGAGATCAATGTCATGATGAGGCAAACACTATAGAATTCTTCCATTAGGGCTCTGATCAAAGAACTCTAACCACGCAGGCAGTTTTTCCCATTTGAGAGGGGAGGGTCAACATTTACTTTTTCAGGTCTTGGCACAGAATAATGCTGAGGAAGCCCAGATACTTAATCTCTATTAAAGAAGTTCTTCCTCAGTGCTTACAAGAAGAACTCTTCCAAACATTAGCAAAATATTCAAAGTTGGGCTGCTCACATAAGGGTCAGCCTACTTTGCTGAGGACCTTCCCCTCCGTTGCCAAACAGGCAATTTCTTGAATTTCTCTGGATAAAGAAGCCAGCCGTTCTGACCATCATCGGAAAGGATTCCACTTTTTTGGACTCTTACTGGGGCTGACTCTGCAGCGTGTCAGTTTGAAGGCAATGTGGCAAGTCCTTGTAAGAGGCTGACTCAAGCTGTTAGCTGAGCTTGATAAAAGCTTTTCCTGGCGAAGAAGGTGATAAACATGGCGGGTTAATCTGCAGATGAAAGGAGGTTGCCTTCAGTGATATTATTTATAATGTTTGACCCCAATTGCTACCAACGCAATAGAAACAGTCAGCAGCTGGTTCAGCCTCTCCACCTTCAGAAGGCAAGTCTTCTCGCCTGGCATCTTAAAAGGACTAAGGGGTGCCAGGGATCAAGCTGATGGAGGGAGGCATCCAACCAGATTTGCTCTTTCTCTATGGAGAATGGAAGAACTAAGACCCTGAATTCACCACCAGGCAATCCGCGCCCATTCACGGAAGCTTCCTGTACCAGCTCCTCTCCCAAGTGCCTCAGATCCAGATGGACAAGACGGTCGTGGCTGGTGTCAGAGGCAAAAACACTAATGAATCAACACAAAACTATATACAGGTAATAACTTAGAAGTCTGTTGGAAATAGGAGGGAACCATAAGAAGCTAGATAAACCTTCTGAGAGAAAACAATACTCATAATGAGTCTTGATGGGTAAGCAAGAGTTGGTGAAGCAGAAAATCAAACTTTGGACAGAGTTCCGAGGGATACAAAAATATATAAGATTTGATCCCTGGAAGAGTTCTCAGTCTTGTCTTAGGAAAAGATAGATACAGTTATCAAGAAGAATATTGTGCCTTCTGACTGCAAGGCACCCAACTAGTATTTGTTGAATGAATGAATGAATGAATGAATGAATGAATGAAATGTAATAAATACTCTCATGGAGGAACCCACAATTTCTCTGGGAGCACAAATAGAGCAACTGATTCTGGTTGGAATTAGAGAGAAGTTATGACATTTGAATAGGTCCTTGATGGACGAAGAGGAGTTGTCTAGCTCACAGGGAAGGAGCAAGGTTTTGGGTTAGTGAGCAACTCATGAGTAAAGACAAGCATCTGTTCAAGGAATAACAAGTGGTCTTAGGCAGCTAGAGCCAAGGTTCATGGCTGGGAATGTCCAAGCTGAAGCTAGAGAGATGGGTTGGGGCCAGACTGCCCCAGCCTCATGAGCCATGCTGGAGTTCTGAGACGCTATTTTGCAAGGACTGTGCAGCCATGCTTGGCACAGTGGGGAGATCATTCACACAGCTAGAAGTTACTGTACGGAGCGCCGTTTCAGAATCTGTGAACGAAAAGATTCAGTCCCTGCCGTCATCAAGATTGTGTGTGCCAGTTGAAGCTCTTTCCAGCTGGGGGTTTTGGGAAAACTATATTTAACTCCATAGACTTCATCCCACTGTTAAGACACAGAAAGGCATAGGAGGTCTGCACAAAGTAGGTCCTCAGTAAATATGTTAGGTGACTGATCAATATTAATTACCAATTATATCTGAAAAAGCACATTATTCTGTTTCCAGTATTGTAACCTTAGCTCAAATGCCATACCTTTTACGATCTCTTTTCTGATGATGCTAACCTAGAGACAGCTTCCTTTTTCTCTCTCCCACCCTCACACGGCTCCCTACTAGAATGTTATGATGTCCACATTTTCTTACCCAAAGGGCTGAGCTTGGCTACATTCAGCTTAAAACCAAGTCTGAAAGTTTGCTCTCCTTCCAAATGACTGTAGCTGACACAGATACCATTAACTGGGAGCCTATAATGTCTCAGTGGTGGCAGCCACTTTACAGATATTAAAACAACCTTATCGAACACCATTTACCACTGTGTCTCCAGGACCCAGCATAGTGTTTTTCACATAATAGATGTTACATAAGTATTTGAATAAATGAGTCTCAAAAAAGTCAGAAAATATCCCCAAGTTCACATAGAAAATCTGCAGAAAAGAATTTGAAAATAAGAATGTCCAAGAACATGACCCATGTTACCTCCCACTCAGGCACAAACGTAGGGTCTTCCTTATTATGAAATCTGGAAGAAAACCCCAAACCTTAAGACTGATCATACAAAGCTCAGAGGAGTTAGGACAGAACAGGGCCTTTGTCTGAAGCCAACAGGGAGAAACCAGTTCTGGGATTCTGGTAGCTTAGAGGCAGATCTTTGAAGAGCATTTTGGAGTAAAGCAAGACAGTCAATGACGTGACAAGCATGTACATAAGCAGTATTGTAGGATAGAAGTCTGTATTACTTGTAAAGTGACATCATAGACCAAATCAGCAAGGAACAGGAACAACATAGGAGGCTTTAAAAAAAAAAAAGTGTAATCTGGACAATGAAAGAAGAGAAATCCTTCATGAGGAGAAACCGAAAATTGACATCAGAGTTCATCTATTCATGCCTATATTCGATATGGAGTAAAATGAACCCAGCTCAGTCACTCCCAACTCATTTTGTTTCCGTCTCATAAAATCCCTAGTTAAGAACACCTGTAGATGCCCAGAGTGAACAGTCAAGATAAGCAGATCCCTAGAGGAATATGAGGGTTTTGTTTGTTTTGTTTTGCTTTTCAGGAATGTTTTAATACGGATTACTTTTGCTTCTGAAGATTTAACCCACTGCAATACAGCCCTTACAGAGTTGTTGAGAGGATTAAACAGCTTGTGAAGAGCCTAGTTTGCACACAGTAGGTACTCAAGGCATGTTCCTTTCCCTTCTTGCCCAGCAATTTAAAATCCAGTATCTTCCTCCTCCTCTACGAGCAGTTTGGGTGTGTGAATTGATGAGCTCACATACGAACTATTACATGTGGCTTATTCAGTCAGAATCCTTTAGCACCCTGGTCAGGTTCTCTGCTACATTTTGTCCTATGTATTTTCTCCTTTGCCCCAAGATACCTTAGCTCGCTTTCTGCTCCGGATTTGTCATCGCCTCTCCTCCATCCTTGGCAGTTTCTTTGCCTGCAGAGGCATTTGTTCCCTGGAGACTGGTTCCAAGTAAGACTCTACGGTTGAAACTGATTGTTTACTATTCCACAGGCATGCCCAACCTCGTCCTGGGTTCCATGTCCTTCCATCAAACAATTCTGTGCTAGCCAATATAATTTATTCCTGTGTGTAAATATGCCACACTTCCCTATCTTGCTCTAGACTGTCAATTCCTTGCAAGTAGAAGTTGGGTTTTACACTACTTTGTATTTCCTGGCAGTCCTTGGCATTTGATGCATGTAATACTTACTCAGTTGACCGTCAATAAATAGCTCTGACATCAATCAATGCGTACCATCCAAATGACTTTGCTTGGAACCAGGAACCAGGTACAGCAAGGCTTGGAACAACATCAAAGGTTAAACGTGTCAGGCACCTTGGAGCCTCTACCATCTTATTGCCATACTCTTATCCTCAGGGATGTCAGGAATTGGTTAAATAAGCAAATCTATAGATTGGGAGGGACGTTTTAGCTAAAGATCTGTATCTGAGTCAGAAATGCATATAGAGTTGAAGTCATGAGAGTAGAAAATATCTAGACTGTATAGAGAGTAAGAGAAGAGAGAGAACTAGGATACCAGTATTTAAGAAGCATGAATATTTAAGCCTATGAGTTTAAAAATTATAGCCAAGGGATGCCTGAGTAGCTCAGTCATTAAGCCTCTGCCTTTGGGTCAGGTCATTATCCCAGGGTCCTGGGATCGAGTCCCGAATCAGGTTCCTTGCTCAGGGGGAGCCTACTGGGTCATTTCCCCTGCTTGTGCTGTCTCCCTCTCTGAAAAAATAAATAAATAAAATCTTTTTAAAAATAAATAAAAAATAATAAAATAAAATTATAGCCAAGAAGGGGTACATAAGCCATAAAGAGCCAGTGTTGATATGGAAAACAAGAGCAGAAACTTTCAAGAAAGAGGGAAGTTCCGTAGAAACTTTTCTGCAGATAGGTAAATTTAAGGCTAGAAGTTATTAGCTTTAGTAACATGGAGGCCAAATTGGTGACTTTGACAGGAAAATATAAACAATGAACAAAGATAAACTACCTGATTTCAAGATTTACTCTAAAGCTATAGTAATATGATATTGCAATGATAGATTAGTGGAAAGAAGAGAGCTTAACAATAGACCTACATGATTGACTTTCAACAAAGGCGCCAAGGGAATTCATGAGGGAAAAGATATATTTTTGTAACAAATTGTGGTGGCACACCTGGTTATCTGTATGGGGGAAAAATGATTCCTCAATCATTACCTCATATCATATGCAAAAGTTAACTTGAAATGAATCACAGACCAAAATATAAGAGGTAAAAAAAAAAATTAAACTTGTAGAAGAAAACAGGAAAATTATTTGGGTCACTAGGTTAGACAAAGATATCTTAAATATGCCACTGGAAACAAAAATTAATAAAATAAACATCAAAATTTAAAACATTTCACTCTTTGAAACACACAGTTCAAATGAAAAGATAAGTCAGAGTCAGGCAAAGATTTGTAGAACACATCTAACAAGGAGCTTATAGCTGGAAGAAATAAAGAACACTTATAATTTAATAACATGAAGATAAACAACCCAATTAAATTTGGCCAGAAAAAATTGGAATTTCACAAAAGAGGATATATGAATGGCCCATATGCACATAAGATTCTTCACGTTTTCAGGAAAATGCAAATAAAGCCACAAGGAGATATCACTGCATGTCTACTAGAATGGCTAAAATAAAAAAGACTGACAATAATACGTTTTGGTGATGATGTAAGGTAATTGGAACCTCCACATACTGCTGGTGGGAACACAAAATGTTTCTATGCCCTTGGAAAAGAGTGTGGCAGTATGTGAAAAAATTAAACATATGCTGACATATGAACCAGCAACCTTGGATAAACATCTATCCAAGAGAAATGAAAATGTATGTCCACCTGAAGGCCTGTGTCTAAGTATTCATGGTTATATTTTCATATAACCAAAATGTAAAAACAATCTTATTTTTCATCAACTGATCAAAAAAGAATTACAGTATATTAATACTATGTCATACTATTCTGCAATGAAAAGGAACAGAGTATTAATATACACAAGATAAATAAGTCCTAAAAACATGTGCTAGGTAGAAAGTCAACACAAAGACTCCATACTGAATGGTCCCATTTATAGAAATTCTAGAAAAGGCAAAGACATCGTGAAAGGAGGTCTGTCAGCTGTTGTCTGGGATCAAGGTAATCTGAGAGGGTTAATTACAAAGGAACATAAGGAAACTTGAGGGTGAAGGGACTTTTCTATATCTTGATTATGGTAGAGTTTATACAGCTATACACAATTACTGAAATTCACCTTTTACACTTACAAGGAGTGGATTTTATTATATGTAAACTATACTTCAATAAAGGGGAAAAAAAGTCAGAAGTTAAAACGGAATTGAGTCCTTAGCTATATTTCTGAGGACATAATCAAGATATTTAGCATAGTGTGTGGGATCAAGTGAGCAGTCCAGAATAAAACCGATTACTCCAGAGTAAAATCTTACCCTCATCTAGTGTGTAGTACCAGGTTGTGCAACTGTTAACAGAACTTAGAGCTGTACACACATTTGTGCAGTAAGGTCAAAATGTAGTTCCTTCAAAAAAAATTTGAAAGTTCATTGCATGGGCATATGGGGTGCCTGGCTGGTTCAGTCAGAGGAGCGTCTGACTCTTGATTTGGGGGTCGTGAGTTCAAGCTCCTGTGGTGCATTAAATAAATAAAACTTCAAAAAATGTACATTTTATGGGCACTTAAAATTGAGATTACTGAACTATGTGAGTGCTAGCTTAAACTTGAAACTCTTTTTTCTCCCCCCAAAGAAATGCCGTTCTTGGGGCACCTGGGTGGCTCAGTGGGTTAAAGCCTCTGCCTTTGGCTTAGGTCATGATCCCAGGGTCCTGGGATCGAGCCCCACATCAGGCTCTCTGCTCAGCAGGGAGCCTGCTTCCCCTCCTCTTTCTCTGCCTGCCTCTCTGCCTACTTGTGATCTCTGTCAAATAAATAAATAAAATCTTAAAAAAAAAAAAGAAATGCCATTCTAGGTAGACATATTGTCAAGTTTTTCTAATGTAAGATCTTCGAAGCAAATGTACTATTTTCATATGTAAATTTGTGTCATATATAATCATTCTAAGCTATTTAAGGACATTTAGGGGATTCTTAAAAGGAAGCTTACACCAAAATCAAATGTGTTTAAGAGACACTCAAATAATTTAGCTCACATTCCATAGTTTAGGTGGCCTTAGGGAATCAAAAATGTCTCAACAGTCAAAATCTACCACGATGTTCATATCCATTACACACCACTAGGCGACTGTGCAAAGATATACATGAGGTGACACTGGAGTCATTAAAGATTAAAACAGACCGTATTTATTGATATGGAGTAATTTCTAAAATACATTAATATTTTGGTACAGAACACCTCTGGAAGGATCTACAGGAAATTAGACACTGTGCTTGCCTCTAGATGCAAGAATTGTGCTTGGTCATTTAGAAATAGAAAGGACATTGACTTTTTCATTCTCTATGTTTTTTGTACTAGTTTACCTTTTTTATTAACTACATGAAAATCCTACCTTAAAAAATAAGTAACTTAAGAATAACCACTGATTTAAACATATCAAATATATGTGAGATAGATGTATCACTTAATTAGGGTGGGTGGGATCCTTGAGAGGACTGATTGCATTTATTTAGGGTTCCCCTTGCCTAGAAATTTATATATAATAAGTGTTCCACAAACATGACACTTCTCTAAAAGTTCAACTTGATTCAAAGCGTTTTGTTTTTCGTGAAATGTTGAAAAACCAAAATTATAACTTCAGAAAAAGCACAAAAATTCCAAAATATTTCTAATTTAAATCTAATTATAAAATATGGCATAACGTTGGGGGCGCCTGGGTAGCTCAGTGGGTTAAAGCCTCTGCCTTCAGCTCAGGTCATGATCCCAGGGTCCTGGGATCAAGCCCCACATCTAGCTCTCTGCTCCGTGGGGAGCCTGCCCCCTCCTCTCTTTCTGCCTGCTTGTGATCTCTGTCTGCCAAATAAATAAATAAAACCTTTAAAATACGGCATAATGTAATAAATGCTAGACTAATAAACCAAAGTTTCATAGCCAATCTTAGAAAAATCTCTTCACTACTCTGGACTTGTTTTCTATAAAACAATAAAATAATAATAGCACTGCATATGTGGGAGAGGTGGGAGTATAAACATTTTAGATACTAAGGAGTTTGGACAGATAAAATTCTCTGTAATTTTTTTTTATTTTAAAAAGTTTTATTGTGATATAATTCACATACCATAGAATTTATCTATTTAAATTGCACAATTCAACAGTTTTAGGAAATTGCAGTTTTGCAACCATCAACAAAATCAACTCGAGAACATTTTCCTCATCCACCCACTCCCCCCAAAAAACCATCCCATTAGCAGTCATTTTCCCTTCTCCCTCCTCAACCTCCCCTCCTCTACCCCAAGTCCCATAGTCCTTGGCAACCCTGAGTCTACTTTCTGCTTCTATATAAATTTACTTATTTGGAACTTTTTACATAAATTGAATCATATATGTAATCTTTTCCAACTGGCCTCTCACTTAGCATGCTTTCAAGGTTCATCATATTGTAACAGGTTATCAGTACTTCCTTTTCTTTTTATTGCCAATATTCCATTGTATTGATATATCACATTTTGCTTATTCATTCACCAGTTGATGGACATTTGGATTGTTTCCACTTCGGGGCTATGAATATTTGTGTAAAGTTTTTGGATGGATATATGTCTTCATTTCTCTTGGGTGTATTTTTGGGAGTGGATCTGCTGGATCATACGGTAACTATGTTTAACTATTTGAGGAATCACTTATTTCCAAAATGGGTGCCCCATTTTACATTCCAATCAGTAGGTTATTTCTGGTAGGAATGCAAATTTCTCCAGACCCTCACCAACACTTGTCTTTATGACTCTGTCTGGCTGTCCTATTGGGTGTAAAGTAGTATCTCATTGTGATTTTGATTTGTATTTTTCTGATAAATAATGAATTTGAGTTTTTTTCATGTGTTTATTGACCCTTTGTACATCTTCTCTGGAGAAATATTTACTCAGATATTTTATTCACTTTTGTCTTATTATTGTAAGAGCTTTTTAGACATGTGTCTCTATTCAAGAGTCAATTATCACATTCACCATTTAAAAATATTTTCTACTCTTTAATGGTTGTCTCCTCATTCTGACAGTATCCTCTGAAACACAAAAGTTGTTAGTTTCGATGAAGTACAATGTATTTACTTTTGTTGTCTAAGCTTTCGGCGTCTTATCTAAGAAATTATTGCTTAATCCAAAGTCGCAAACATTTATGCCCATGTTTTCTTCTAAGAATTTATAGTTTGCAACCAGATCTTTGATCCATTTTGAGTTAATTCTGCATATTATACAAGGTAGTGTTCAAAATTCATCCTTTTGCATATAGATATCCAGTAGTGCCAATAGAATTTGATGAAAGAAATTGTTTCCCCGTTGAGTTGTGTTGGTACTCTGGTTGAAAATCAATTGTACATAAATGTTAGAGGATTTATCTTTCCCCTCAAGTCTATCCCATTGATCTATATGTGTGCCTTGATGCCGCTACAACATATTCTTCTTTACTGAAAACTTGTAGTAAGTTTTGAAATCAGAATCAGGAGAGGCAAGTCCTCCCATAATTTTTTTTTTTAATTGTTTTGCCTATTTTCTGTCCCTTAAATTTCCATAATCATTTTAGAATCAGCTTGTCCATTTGTGCAAAGAAATCAGCTAAAATTGATGTAGACGGCCTTGACTCTATAAATTAGTTTGGGAAATATCTTAATATCAAGTTGTTTGATTCAGGAACATGGGATGTCTTTTCATTTATTTAGGTTTTCTTTCTTTCAACAATATTTTGTAGTTTTCAGAGTGTACATTTTGCACTTCTTTCGTTAAACTCGTTCCAAAGTATTTTATCCTTTCTGATGCTATTTTGAACAGAATTTTCTTAATTTCATTTAGTATTATTCATTGTAGATGTAAGATATAATTGATGTTTGTATATTGATCTTGTAACCTGCAATCTTGCTGAATCATTTATTAGTTCTCATAGTTTCTAGTGGGTTTGTTAGAATTTTGTATATAAATACTTTGTCATCTGCAAATAGCAAGTTTTACTTTTTACTTTCCAGTCTGGTTACCCTAGACTTTTTGAATGTCAAATAAACTAATGCACAATTTAATATTTAGATTTATTGAAGTCCACATAGTACAAAAATCTTTTAAAAGGAAAAGAAAAAAAGTGCTATGGAAAAAAAGGAAAACAGAAAAGGCAATAAATTAGGGGGCAAGAATTCTGGTTCCCATACCATTATTAATTAGTTGTGTGATCCTGAGCAAATTTCTAAGTCTCTTATCATTCTATATTCTATATTGAAAATCTTTCATTTGGCATACCTGTGATTCCTGGGGTTATGTAAGAAATAGCTTTCCTCAAGTTTTTCAGCCATTACAACTATAATTTTTACTGATTATACTGAGAATCTTCCTCCTTTTCCATTTTTGCCCTTCACAAAGAGAATAAGGTTACCAACACTAGAAGAGCACACTAATTTTATCTTCATATTAAGAGAAAATGAAACTCTCAGGAAAGGCACAACAGAAGACACTGAGGGAGTGTAGGCAATTACAAAGAATTATCCTCATGGTAACAAGCTTAACTATAAATGAAAACTTTAGAGGTTTGTGGAAGAAATGAACAAAAGTGAGCAAATGGATGAAACATTTACTCTAGTACTGTACTAACATTTTAAAACTTTAAAGAAAAATTAATAAAGATATAAAAAATGGCAAAAGTATGTTTTAAAAATATACATTATCCTAAGTTTTAAACACAAGGATCACCTTTTAAAACCAAAGTTTCAGACAACATTTTTAATTATAAATTTAATTAAAATGGAAAAGGTGTCTCATGATACACAGAACCACATTACATTTTTATGCCAAATGTAGAGATTCTGCCTCTGCTAGTGCTGATGGTCCTAAGATACTAAGTTATACTTAAATATTTTTAATTCCAGTTCAAGAATTTTGGAACCTTAGTTTTAATCTTTGCCTTAAAGGAAGAAGACTATCCAGAGAAGTTCCAGAGTCACCTCTGTCCTTATGACACTGTAGAAAATTCAGAGAACTTTTAGCTGCATCTGGGAAACAGTCCTCTTCATTTCCAGCTGTTTTATAAGCCTGGACACACTGTTCAGTTTCTTCAATATATATTTTAGAGTTATTCAACTTGTTGGCATCATCTTTCTTGAATGGGGCTGGGTTATGCTGCTGAGAACTAGGCTTCATTTTCTGAGTTGTGTTTTTAGCTTTCTCAAACACAGAGACACTCTCTTCATCAGAGGAATATCTGTCAAGGCAAACGCTTTTCTTCATTACACTTTTCTGAGTGGTTTGCACATCACCTTTTCTACTATGATCTAAAGCAGTATTTGATGGTCCAACTCTAACATTGGAGGTCTTTACTATTGGGTTATTGACAGAGTAAGATTTAGAAGTATTAACTTTATAGTTTTCTTGAAATAGCTGATCTCCTTTTATAACTTTAGATTGTCTAGATTCATTTTGCAAATGAATTCCTAGAAGATCCTTTGAAGGATGTGATGGACAATCAGAACCACTCTTAGCAATAAAAGATTCTTTTGTGGTACCTAGGGACGGAGTTTTCAGGTCAACATTTTGTTGTGCATTATCCTGAGGATAGGATGATTTTATACGTATTCGTTCCTTTAAAGGCAAATCCTGAAGATGTAAATGAGTAATGCCAGAAAGTAGATGCTCTTCAGGATTAGTCTTTTGAAGATCCTGATCCAATACTTTATTAATGTTTGTGGTACCCCATTCTGATTTACATGATAATTCTTCTGGGAAATTTTTAAAATTTTCAGGGATGGCTGTTTCAAGTTCTGATTTTAAACCATGAGGGGAAGTGTTCCTTGGAATAGCTGGTGAATTACTGAAAGAAGTACCTTCCCAGTCAATGGTGCTTAATTGTAGATCAGCAATCGCTGATAGTTTATGGGATGAGGTACTAGGTTGACTAGCTTCTGGAATTAGAGACTTACTGACAGCTGTAACTTGCTGCAGAGCCAAAGGTCTTGGAGAAGACATTAAATGCTCTTGTGTATTCAAACAGGGAGTATCTTCAGGTAAAATCAAGCTACTCAATGATGCAGAAATAGATTTCTGGGGTAATGCACAATCAGGGGTAATTTCCAAATTTAACTTGGAATTCTGCATAGAAAAGACTTCACATGCGGGGTTTAAAGTCATCTGTGACT
The DNA here is from genome assembly GCF_010015895.1 of Lontra canadensis. NCBI lineage: Eukaryota > Metazoa > Chordata > Mammalia > Carnivora > Mustelidae > Lontra > Lontra canadensis. Next base: position 12,901,239 of record NW_022631026.1, on the reverse strand, counting down.
GGAAACTCATCACATTATCTGATTCTGGCCAACTGTTTTCTTTAGACTTAATTTTCATGCCTGAAAAGAATAAAAGACAATACTATTAAAATCTAGTTTATTTTCCTTAACTTGTGTAAACAAATAAAAAAGAGTCCAGATCAGAAATCTTCTGTATGAGTAATTTTTATTTTTGTCTTTCTTGTCTCAGTGCATTCCTGAAACTGTTATAACAACATAATTCTTAATAAAATATTATAAAATATTTTCTCTTGGAAACAATGTTATAATTGAATTTGTTTTCCTCATCAAGTTCTAGGAAATAAAGAAAATGTGTTTATAATTCAAAACATGTCATGCATACTAGTTGCTCAACAAGCAATAGTAAAGTTACTATTAACACTTAGTTAAGTTAGCAGACACAGAGCAGAACGGTTTACTTGTGGCTTGAAAAAGACAAAGGAGCAAGAGGAAATTCCTAACTCTTGGTTTTATAGAACTTTCAACAAAATTTGGGCAAGATAAAATTCCAATAGAATAGGTAACTCTTCTTTGACATTTGGGTGTGGTACAAATAGCTAGCAAATGCGACACTTACTTTTTTGTTTCTTCCCTTTCAGTGCTAAGTTTTGTTTTTGATAAACAGCAACAATCTCAGGATAAGCTGCTTCAAACAATGATTCTTCTTCTATTGTTTGTAGAACCATTTCTCCATGTTTATCCTCCATAGCATAATGTTCTAAAAGATCAAAAATACAACAAAAACAAAAAATTGCAGATTTGTAAATTTCAATTTTTCTAGGTAAAATTAAGGTTACCAAGTAAGCAAAGTCATGTGCAAATTGATAATTCATTACAGATCTTGCTTTATAACATCTCTGTTTTAATACTAGTTGATACTAGTTGATAATGCTAGATAATACTAGCTGATACTAGTTCACTGTTTTAATACTAGTTGATACTAGTATAGAATTGATTTTCTTCTGCCTGGCAAGACCTGGAAAAAGATTCCTTTCAAAATGAGAACTTTAAATTCTCTTGATCTAAAGATGGTACCTACAGGATAGAACACTTTGCTTAGATAAGGTTGGTTGCTTTTAATTTAGTATAATGAGTGTTAAAATTCCAGATAAAGATTGGGAATAAACAGTTTCTTAGAACTCCAACATTAACTTTCTTTATTGATGGTTCCTCAAAAGAACAGAATTGAGGATACATCCAGGTACGCTGGATTCATAAGCAGCTACTAAATGAAAATGAGAATGCTTGCATGTAAATTTATAATGTGATATATAAATAGACTAGATCCTTACGTTTATCCTACATATGGGAAAAATCGCATGAGAAGCTACACTATAATGAAATATTAGTGAATGAGTTTAAAGTACAAAAAATGGAAACATTAACTTACAGTGTTTCGTAGTTAAACTGGCTAGGACTACATTTTCTTCCTTAAGAAATAGCACCCACAAAGGACAATGCTCTCTTCTTTTCTTTTTCTAATAAATTTTATATTTTAATTTGACACAGAGAGAGAGAGAAGGCAGAAGTAGGGGGAGTGGCAGAGGGATAGGGGGAAGGAGGCTCCCCACTGAGGAGGGAGCCTGAAACGGGGCTTGATCTAGGACCACAGGAAATCATGACCTGACCCACAGGCAGACGCTTACCCAACTGAGCCACCCTGGCGCCCCTGGCAATGCTCAGTTCTGAACAGAGATGCACTACCAAACTGAGTTAATGCGATTTTCTTTCCTGAAAATATACGACAGTTGGTGGAACTGTTGCTAAACATCCTCAAAATTCTTCAGCTTTCTGTTTTCTTAGTATTGCTTAGAATGGTTTATCTAATTCCAATAATTTCATTCTTCAAAATTACCTATAACTTAAACTTTGACAAATCTACAGCCTCACTCATTCACTTATAATCACACAATCTAATTTCAAAGGCAAATAAAAATGAATTTGGAATTACTTTCCATTTTAAATGATCTGTGCTTTCCTTGCCTTCAGTTTGGGAGCTAATTCAGAGTTCACTGCATTTTTGCCTGCAGCAACATAAGAGTAATTTGACAACTATAAATTCTCATGAAAATGAAACAGAGTAAAGAAAGGAGAACATTTGCAGCAGCATTTTCTTCAGAAATATGGACCAAAACTACTTCCATATTACATTCTTAAACATTAATTATAATAGAAATGTCAATTTAAGATATTAAGATAAAATTAAAGTTTTTAATATTTACTATTAGTCAAAACTTATTTAAATAGCACAGGTAAACTACAAAATCAATCCTCAGTGCATGTGATATGTCTCTTTCCCTCCCTCACGAAGAGAATAAGGTTACCAACATGTTTTACATATGTATATCATATTTGCTAAACATATGTGGTTAAATGTTACAAACTTTGCTTAGAGTAAATACATACCAGGCCTTTCCCATTCTATTTCAAAGCAATGAATTCCATTTCTTTTCCGCGTTTTAACGATTCTGAAAAACAAATTCTTCCAATGAGGTCTAACTGCAGGAGTTATTTTGAAATTTTCAATTTGTAGACTGAATTATTAACTTTTCATTGACTTTTGTTCTATTTTCATAATATTCTAAAGATACTTAGAGAATTATGGCACAGTTATTCTTTTGAATAGTTTATTCAAAAGATAATTTTATTGTTAGGTGCACAGAGTTGATAATGGTGATATCCTATCAGTAGATTTCATTATTAATCAGCATTCCTTTCCTCCATAATAATAATTTTTCTTCTGAAGTCTATTTTGTTTCTGTTAATTTTGCTATATCACTTTGGTAAATATTTACATGGTAATCTTTTAAATCTTTTTATTTTCAAATTTTGTGTAGTTTTATTCTGCACATGCCTATACATAGCAGAATATTGATGAATTCTGTTTGTTTGTCCTATATAAGGCCTTTTAATAGATGAGTTTAATCCACTTATATTTATTGTTGATCACTGATCTTGCTGGATGCTTTTATACAATTTATTTTGTGTTTTCTGTCACCCAACTTTTTCTTTGCTATGTCCCCCTTCCTCCTTCCTGTACTCTTTTAGTTTGACAGTCTTACTTCCTACTTTATGTATTGGTTTCAAAGATAGAGATTGTCCTTCTGGGGTTTTAGTGGTTACCGTTCATTGTTTACATTGTTTACGTACATTGTTTACATGTTTACATACATTGTTTACATGCATACTCTGGAAGTTTTAGTTTATTATCATCATTGTATATTAATCATCAAGCATTATACAGCTATTTATATATGTGTTTTTCCAGTTAGTTTATTAAATGAGCTAAATACATTTATTCATTTCTCTTTATTGGTTGACTACTGTTTTTTGTTATCTACATCATCCCTCTGGGTTCATTTTTCTTCTGGCTTAGGTACCCCCTTTAAGAGTGCTTTTAATGAGGATCCATGATTTATTCACCAACCAGTAAATAAGGCTTAAATGATGTTTAGGCTGCCAATTATTTTTACTCAAAGCTTTGAAACGTGACTCTAGCATTTTGTCATGAAAAATGTATGCTATCAGATTGTCATTCCTTTGTAGTTTATCATTTTTCTTTGATACTTACTCCCCAACTTTTAGTTTGTAAGTTTTTAAGTCTTTAGAAAAGTTTCAAGAATGGCACAATGAACACTCATATATACCTTTTGCTGAGTTTTACAAATTCCCAGTTCCTGTGCCTCCACTTTAGATCTTTGTACCCTTTCTGGTTCATTGAAATAGTTCTATGGTTAAGCTTGGCTATATCATTTTATATTTATTTCTTTTAATAATCTGTTGTTATTACTATTTGAAGCGGAAAAGTATGTGAAGACATGAACTTACTGTTATCTTGAATGTAAACCATGAATAAACTTTGAATATTTCATACTAGACCTTTACTCCATTTTTATATAACAAAGAGCCATATATCCCACTACTAAGAGTATTAAGATTATTAAAGGTATTAATTAGATTATTATATAGATCGTAAGATACTTAAATGGAAACACAGAGACTTCTTTGTACAATTCTTCATATTACCGAATTGGCTGTAGTTGATTAGAATTCCTTCTACCAAGCTTTCTTTCTATCATGTCATAGTGGGTCAAAAGCACTAACAATTTCTCACATGCATAGTGATTGGGCCATTCCATTTTTTCAAGAGTAAATCTCTGTAAATATAAAACAAATAAAACAAGATTTTGTTATCTCTTAGAGACAAACAGCCCTCTCAGGTAATATCAGTTTTTTCTTACAGAATTAACATTAGTTAAAATAGTATCAATGAGCGTATTCCCAGGAAGAACAATAAGCCTCCTAAGGAGGCAATGTTGCATAAAGAGTAAGTGTGAGACTTGTCAGTTTGAACCCCAGTATGATTATTTCCAAGATGTTGGGTAAATTACTTAATTTCTTTTAGCCTCAGGATTTCCATCATAACATATATCCCAACTCAGAGATTATAAAGATTAAGTGAGGTTACATGTAATGTGTTAAATATGATAGCTAATTTTAATGTTCAATAAATGCTGGTTGCATTAGTATTACTGTTGTTGGTAGGGATAGGCAACAAGTACTTACAATTTATTAAACTACTCTGTTTCCCTAACCACTATATTAGGGGTTACTATAAATAATCTCATTTAATCTTCATAGTGACTTCATAAAGTAGTATTATTTCTCTTTTGAGGATAACACATATACAAGGTCACATAGTAGGTGACAGACAGTCCAAACTTAAAGTTAGTTCACTGATTAAAAATCCCAATGCTGACATAGCATAATGTATAAACTTATCAAATCACCAAGTTGTACACCTGAGACTAATGTAATCTTGTGTGTCAACTATACCAAAAAAAAAAAAAAAATTTCCATTGCCCTTGTAAACTTTTATAACAACAAATTTATTTCTCACATTCTCTGGGTATTACGCCCTGCCCCCAATATCTTCCTAAATACAATGAATCTGTACATGGTACATAAGGTGTCTTCTAAAGGGCATAATTATGGTTTGTCTTGTGGTCTGAGAAGTATGGTTCTTACGTGGCAAAGGAATGAAGATCAGAAATAAATGCTGAAAAATATATGTGCAGTCAAAGAGTCAAAGCTGTTTTAAATCTCCTCTCAGACCAAAGTGATTATCCCTTCTTATCTTCCTAGTACACAACTACATAGTATAAAGTAAGTATTTATTTTCCCATACCTGAAACAACAATAAATCAGGTCTTTGGTACCTGATTACTTTCACCAATTTATCCTTGTTCAGAAGGAATTCTTGAATAACCTAGCAAGAGAAAATAAAATAGAAATTCAGCCTTCAAACTTTTTAAAAGAACTTCTGAAATAAGACATACATTTGAATTATTAGCTATTACCTCATGGAATGGGAATCCCTCACAACTGCAAGCTTTTCTGAAAATAAATTATATACATGTTGTTAATATCATCAGGCAATTTTAGACTGTAAATTCATTTCATCCAATCTCTGCTGATTTAATGAAAAATGCCCTTGGATAATATCCCAGTCATCAAACTTCTCTTTGAATAACTACTAAATCACTGTCTTCTGAGACTGCCTAAAGTCTGACCCGAATCAAAAAAGATTTTGTGAAATGTTACCAATCTAGACATGGGGGAAGGGTATGTGGAAATAATTCAACTAGAGGTGTATAAATAGGTCAGGACAGAAAAAAAAGAGTCAAAAGAAAGAACTTACTTCTTAATGCTGTTCTCGATGGCACTCAGTTGTCTGTCATGCCCTGTACGGTGCCACTCACAAGGACAACAGTATTCATAATCATGTGGTTTACAATACTGATTAGTTTTACAGAGTTTGCATCCATTACGTACATGATCCTTAGATGAACCTTTATGGAAACACAAAGAAGTATGATTTTCACTGCTTTTTGATTTACCTTCTATATCATTTTTTTTGCCCTATCCAAATTTTTAAAAATGAACTTGGTGAAGTCCTTAGCATATAGAAAGGTTCCAATACATTTAGGTTGAATAGAATAATGATGCATACTATAATAACTCTTAAGACAACGTAGATCCTGAGCTCTTACGTGACACTTTTTTGTTGTTTCTATAGTATATTCTTCTATCTGAAACTGTTAATTTGTAACTAGAAATTATAATTTTACAATACTCAACAATAGAAAACTTTGTGGTGTATTTGGTAACTACATGCAAGAAAAATAGGATGTAATCACTAACATTAAAAAGGATTATTTATGGGATGCCTGGGTGGCTCAGTTGGTTGAGTATCTGCCTTCAGCTCAGGTCATAGCCCCAGGGTCCTGGGACTGAGCCCCACATTGGGTTTTCTGTTCAGCAGGGAGTCTGCTTCTCTCCCTAACTCTCCCTCTGTGCTTATCCTCACCTCTCTCAAATAAATAAATAAATAAATACAATCATAAAAGAAAAAGATTCTTTACTTAACAGAATAATTCATGAAATGGTTTCTTTAATGAGAATATTAAAAGAATATAACAGTTAATTACCTCTGCTAGTATCTAGCCCTCAGTAAACTTCACAGCTACTTTTAAACTGTGGTTGGAACATGAATGAATTAAGACTATGCACAGGTGTAGGGCCCTAGTTCCCTTTTGAAGGAAAGCATGACCACCTTTAACATTGTTTTGAGAATACAGAAGAGCACACATAACTGACAGGAACTAAAACTGTCATTTATAAAGTATCAAAAAACTACAGAATTGAATTCTCTAAAGTATCCTATAAAAACATTTATATCGTCCATGATTTCATCTGCAATTTAATAATGCTTACGAACATATACTGATACAAATAGAAAAAGAATTTCTTTTATTTTTAATTTTTATTGTTATTTTTTAAAGGTCTTATTTATTTGAGAGTTAGAAAGAGCACAAACTGAGGGGAGAGGAGGTAGAGGGAGAGAGAGAAGCGGACTCCCCATGGGTGGGAAGCCTGACACAGAGCTCAATTCCAGGACCCTAAGATCATGACCTGAGCCAAAGGCAGATAGATGCTTAACCATCTGAGCCACCCAGAAACCCCAAGAATTTCTTTTAAAGGATGAGCTAATAAGATCTCCTACTTTCTCCTGGGGGCGAAATGTGCTTCTGATCTAGTACACACTAATGACATTTTTTTTTTTTTTTTACCAAGACTAGTGAAGAGGAACCAAGTTATTTTCAATAATAATAAACATGTATTAGAAATTAATAGTGTTATTTTTAAAGATTTTATTTATTCATGGAGGAGAGAGATCACGAGCAGTGGGGAGGGTAGAGGGAGAAGCAGACTCCCTGCTGAGTAGAATGCCTGACGTAAGACTCATTCCGGGACCCCAGGATCATGACCTGAGCTGAAGGCAGGCGCTTAACCAACTGAGCCACCCAGACACCCTAGAAATTAGTTTTAAGTCACTTTTTTTTATGCAAATAAAAATAAATGGTTTTAGTTTGATTTCCCCCTAAGATTTAGCATTATGACATTTCTTTTTTTGTTTAAATGGATTTCTATATTGAAAACATAATTTTAACGTCTACATAATTTGGTATCATAGTTTGAAATTGCACTTGCCCTGTGCTTATTGTTTACATCATATTATTTCATTCAAATAACATCTATTGAGAGTCTATTGTGCATATGAGACACAACTCCTGATACTGAGGATTTTCAATCTACTGAGGAAGAGTATGTAACAAGTATTATAAGAACAGGATGACAATGCGGGTATCAGACAGTAATGTTCTAGAGTTTTCATTCCCTACATCTGCTTACCTGGATGGGAACACACAGAACAATGGGCCGGTGTTTTAATAGCTAGTGGTTGTGGATCAGAGGATGATTCTTCATTCCACTGAGTAAACCTGCAAAAAAAAAAAAAAAGATGTTAAAAGGAAAAATGACACAAAACAAAAACAAGGTCACCAAAATGCCATGCTCTCAAATGCCAGGCTATTCTCTTCCCTTCCTTACCTGCCCATTTGTTTTCTCTTTGATGATAAAGTCACTGGCCCAGCCTGGGAAAACCCTCAATCTATGTACCTCAATTTAAAAATGTGGCCCCAAGGATAATAGAATTGCAACAGGGGGAAGAGAGAATCAGATGGTTACAGAGGAGAAAAGAAGGAAGACGGAGGAGTGGAAGGGAAGGGAGGAGGAAAGAGAAGGAGGGAAGGAGAGGGAGGGATAAGGAGAAGAGGAGAAAAATAATATGTACTCATATATTCATGTACTCATACGTATATAACATACATTCATTCAGTTTGGGGGTGTTTTCTTTTTAGAGAATCTTAAGTTAGGCAGCAAGATATAAGGAGAATGACTTGTATATTTGTGTTTTTGATCTCTTTTCTGTGTGAGTACAAAACAAATAGAATGATGTACGTGAACATTTTCCCGTATCAGGAATAGGGGTGAAGGGTAAACTATAAAACTAAATAGAAGATTAAGTTTCTAAGTAAAAACTTTAAAAAATCTAGATCATCTGAAATTATCATTTCCTTAATCTCTTATGTAAACTGCAAAACATTGTCTGTTTAACAAATGATTTTAAGGAAAATGTGTATCTGTTAAGGTTTCTACTAAATAAAGGTTAATTTTATTTTTGGCTAAAGTTCGAGGCAACATAAAGCCACCAAGGGGATAATTAAGGGGATAATTAAGGGGATAATCACCAAGTATTCCTCATAAAAACAAGTACTCTGAATTATGTTTCTCTACTTACAGAAGTTAAAGGTCTAAAAAAAAACTAAATTATCTCTTCAGTTCATTGTGCAGTGTCTGGTACTAGGAGTTATTATTTGTCTTTTGGAATTTCTGTCCTATTTACTACAAAGATCAAGTACAAGCTTGCTAAAAATGAAGCATTAATAGATGCTGGATAAACAAATAGAACTTTAAATGTGGAAGAAAAAGAGGGGGAAAGTCAGTCTATATTAAAATTAAAATGATACATAATGATAATAAGAAAGGTAATTGTATTCTTTTCAAATGTTCAAACATTTCATAAAATGTTGCCAAAAGCACATATTTGCTGACACTACGTCAATAAGGATGATTTGTAGTCAGCCAAGTCCCATACCTTCTTTTCATTCTTCACATTATTCTTCACAATTCCCAAATGATTCCATGACAAAGTATAGCTTTTTTTCCTGCTTTGGCACAGCACTCACTAATACCAGCAACATATTCATTAAAGTCTTAGATCTATCAGTAGCTTTATATCTGAAAGAGCTCCTTCTTATTCACTTCATACTTTATTATCATTAATATTAATTCATAATTAACATCAACATAAACCATTGCTTTCATTAAGTAAATATACTTCACATGCTTTCAAAACTAAATAGCACAGTTGGTAAACTTCCACATATTCCATACCTTACCTTTTTTGAATCCTCAAATTGCACAGTCTAAATTAATTAGAATATATTACTAAATACATGGCTACAGAACAAAGGGCATTCAAGTAAAAATTGTGATCAAGTGTTATATGTATTTAAATACTTGCAATATGTAAGGCATTTCACTTACAGAGAATAAATATGGTATCAAAATAGTTTATATCAAAAATAATTTTAAATATTTTTAAATTTTAAATATAAAATTATTTTACGGTTATATTTACCTTGGTGGTAAAACAATCTAAAATAGCCTGTGGTAAAAGCACATGGTTATAAAAAACACATTTGGCATCTTACTACTTCTGGAGTAGTGACCTAATAGTGAAAAAAAATACAGTATGGTTTAGGATGTATATTCTTATCTTTTCTTTGGAAATCTCATAATTAAAAAAAAAGTTTTTATTTTATTGTTATCATTTATTTTAAAGATTTTATTTTGGGGGGGGTGCCTGGGTAGCTTAGTTGGCTAAACTTCCGACTCTTGACTTCGGCTCAGGACATGATCTCAGGGTTGTGAGACTGAGCCCCAGGTGGAACGCTACGCTCAGTGGGGAGTCTGCTTGAGATCCTCTCCCTCTCTCCCTCTGCCCCCTCCCCACTTCCACACACTCTCTCTCTAAAATATATAATAAATAAAAAATCTTTAAAAAAGCTATTTTTTAAAGATTTTAAGTAATCTCTACACCCAACATGAGGCTCAAGCCCACAACTCCAAAATCAAAGCATGCTCCACTGACTAAGCCAGTCAGCCATCCTCAAAATCAGTGATTTTAGGGGCGCCTGAATGGCTTAGTTGAGCAATAGCTCCTGGTTTTGGCTTAGGTCATGATCTCAGGGTAGTCAGATGAAGCCCCATGTCAGGCTCTGTGCTCAGAGTGGAGTCTGCTTGATACTCTGTTTCTCTCTCTCTTTCTGCCCCTCCCACCACTCATGCTGACACATGTGCTCTCTCTCAAATGAATAAATAAATAAACAAATAAATAAATAACATCTTAAAAAAAAATCAGCAACTTTAAATGAAAATATAGAGCAGTTTAAAAATATAAAACCTAGGATGTGCCTGGGTGGCTCAACTGGTTAAGCACCCGACTCTTGATGTGGGCTCAGGTCATGATCTTGGGGTTGTGAGATCAAGTCCCATGTGGGGCTCTGCGCTAGGCACGGAGCCTGCTTAGGATTCTCTCTCCCTCTTCCCCCCCCCTCAAAAAATATAAATAAAAATGAAAAATCATATAATACAACTGAGTTGAATATATATACTTTTTGTAATATAATACTTTTTGTATAATACTTTTTGTAATAGTCACTATTCAGTTCAACAAAAATAAATGTCTAATGTCACAAGAAGAGAGTCATTTTTAGTTACCTTTGAAGTAAACTTTGCCCTTTCAAAGTCTGTATAAGTTTTAATGCTCGCTCTTTGCCAACTCCAGGGACTCCCTTTCAGAAAGCGGAAAAGAAATGCAAATTTTAGTCACTGGGGAATGGAGAAGTAAAGCATGACATGTCCATTCAATGGGAGGTTGTGCAGCTGACAGAATAAGACAACTATATAGTCACAGAAAAAAGATGTGTAAGATACCTTGCCACATGTAAAATAATAATTGTAGGATAGCCCACCAAATAGATTTGTAAGTAAAATGACTATGATATTGTTAATCTGTGCAAATCCAAAAGTCACAGGATTATACACTAAATCACTGACAGTGTTTATTTTAAGGGAGGGAGGAACAGAACTTTAAAGGGCTTTCACTTTTTACATTAATTATTTTGATAGTCTTTTAATTTGACCTAACTTCAGGTTATATTTGTAATCAGAAAGAGCATGTTCATTCACTTAGATGAACACTTAATATACAGCCAGACATCACACGAGAACAAAGAAGAGTTCCAAGTTAACTCTTGAAATTAATAACTTAAGAAAAATGAAAACAAGTGTTAAGTTGCCAACACACACACACAAATGTTAATGCATGTGTATTTGCATGACAATTTCTGGTTTGAGTCTTCTAGTTTATGAATATATCCGTACAAGCAGGGCTGTTATTTAGCCAATATGTACTGGGACAGACATACTAGTGTTATAGTATTTCCAAATTGGTTAGGAAAGTCACTACACAAGCATCCTAAGGGCTTGCTGGCAAAGGGATCTTCCTCCAGGCTGAATCCCCTTCCCAAACCCCATACACTCAGGATCAGCTACCAACAGGGTAGCACCTGGTGTGACAGTGGTCCTCAGAAGTCTTGTTTCATGGCTACAGCCTATGTTTTAGGCATACACATTGCTAGACATTTTGTGTATCACCCTTCTTATATTAGCATTTAGCTACATGTTAAGTTTTTAAAGGTAAATCATGTTAGTCCATAAGTGGTAAAAATCTTTAAGTAGAACAAAATAAACAGATACCAGTTTCGTTACAAAGGATAGAAAATGTCAAAATAGCTAAGGTTAATACATAATGTAACATCACTGTAGCTAAAATTGGCTTCTGTGAGCTTAATTTTGCAAGTTTTTTCTTACATTTAACATTTGGCTGTTTCTAAACTTTAATTATGATATAATTACATATGGGAAATAAGAATCTTCTCTTTCAGAATAAGCATTATAATAAAATAATTACTTTTGCTTTATTTAAAGGTTTCCCTCCTCCTGTGCTTCCTTTTCTTATTAGCTAAAAAAAGTGATTTCTCTCTCTGGTCACTGATGACATAAGTTAGAAATGATGGCTAATAATTTTACTATCCTGCTATTTTTTCCTCTCTCCTAAACTCTGATGAAAAAACATAGAGATGTCATCCTTGTTAGACTTCTCCTGGGGATAGAATAATAGTATAATGAAGGATTTAATAAGAACATAGAGATGATCAGTAGGCACCTAATGATGGGACGACATAGTAAGAACTACAATTCAAGGCATTCCATATTTTTAAATATATTTAAGAATGGGGTTTGCCTTATATATATATATATATATATTTTTTTTTTTTTTTTACATATAATGTACTATTTGTTTCAGGGGCACAGGTCTGTGATTCATCAGTCTTACACATTTCATAGCACTCACTATAGCACATACCCTTCCCAGTGTCCATCACCCAGTCACCCCATCCCTCCCACCCACCTCTCCTTGTAATTTTTAATTTATCACTCACCTATTAGCATACCTATTTGTTACAGGGTACTTTACTTTGCATCTTAAATAAAATGTTTTCATGAACAAAACTCAATTCAATGCTAAGAGGCAAGGAAGGATGAATGGTTTACCCCAATAATCATGTTGCCTAGCAACAGTAATAATACTGAGCATGTGCACAGCTGGAAAGCTGCAAGGAAGATTGAAAACCAAAAAACAGACAAAACGGTGATAGAAATTAATACTGGCATGACACAAGAAAAGAATAATTCCTGTATTTTTTTAAAATGGTAGTAAAACTTGAATGTCAATCTCTTAGTTTAGAGTAATGGTTTACTGACATGCAAGCTGTGGGCCTAGTTATTATTCCATTCTTATTTATACATTCAGTGTCACAATGAGCCAGTTTTTTAAATGTCACTTGAAATGCTGATTATTTTCTTTAGTAAATTGTTTATTATGCCTAAAATTATACTCTAAATTATATTCTTAATCAGATAGCTATATTATTTTTATATTTACACAGCATGTAAGGTATCAAAAAAGACACATTATAACTAGTAAATAAATACAACAATCTAAGCATACCTTCGGAAGATAATCACAGCCCAGTAGTATGGCTAGTCCAACCAGAGCATCTCTATCTAAACCTAGTTTACTCTCAATAGATGACATTGTATAACAATCAACATGTGGATCCTAGAAAAAAGTACAGATTTAGTTTAATCTTCAATAAGTAAACATTTGTAGATTAAACATTACAAAAAAGAATTTGTCTCTAAATGCTTAATTATTCCTAAAAGCTAAAATAGGAAAAAAAAATTATCCTGATCACCAGAATCTTCACAGAATATAACACTTCAATGTCTGGAAATGAAGTCATAGTTTTCAAAACCTGGCTTGAAAAATAAACTATAATAGTCAAAATTTTCCTCTTCATTATTTTTTGATGTCTACAAAAGATTTTCGTCTTACAGAATTAGACACTGTACAGTGAATATTGTAAAAAGTAAACATTCTCTGTAATTGCAACACCTAAAGTTAACCATTATACTCTTATTAATACTATAGTGCATATTCATTTTTTTATTAGTTCAGAGGTAGAATTTAGTGATTCATCAGTTGCATGTAACACCCAGTGCTCATTCCATCAAGTACCCTCCATAATGCCCATCACCCAACTACCCCTCCCCTCCGGCCCACCTCCCCTCCAGCAAATCTCAGTTTGTTTCCTAGAGTTCAGTGTCTCTTATGGTTTGCCTCCCTCTCATGCATATTCTTCCAAAAAACACTTTGACATATATGTACAAATATTTATTATTATTGGCTGTATTTAGAATTATATAAAAGTACTATTTTGTAACATTTTTTGCTCACTAATACATCTTTAATATCAGTAATACATATCTGTTTATTTACTTTTTTAAAGATCAAGACCTGAGCTGGGATCAAGAGTCAGCTGTTTAACCAACTCAGTCACCCAGGTGCTCCAATACTATCTTTTTAATGACTGCTTGCTACTAATAAAATGGACTCTGAGGCAATGTCTCTCAGTGGGAATACTATTAGCATTTTCAGAGAGATAAGAGAATCATCTGGCAAGAGGTTTAGCTTTCCTGGCTCCAATCTACCAAATGTCAATATAATCTCCCTTGTCCAACTTTGAATAGTTACAACCAAAATTTCCCCTGGCGATACCTCTCTGAGAACCACGGCTGTGTTTAATCATTCCCTAGAAATGGGCATTTGAGGAGTGCCTGAGTGGCTCAGTCAGTTAAGCAACTGACCTCAGCTTAGGCCATGATCTCAGGGTCCTAGGATCAAGCCCAGTGTCAGGTTCTGGGCTCAGCTCTTCCCCCTGCTCATGCACGTGTTCTATCTCTCAAATCAGTAAATAAAATCTTAAAAAAAAAAAAAATGGGCACTCGGGTTGTTTGCCTCATTTCTGTACTTACTAACAATGCTGTGCAATTAACATCCCTGTACATCTCTCCTTGCATATTTACAGGTGTTTTTGAGGATAAATTACTAAAAAATGGAAATTCTGGGTCAAAGCAAGACATTTCATATGCATTTTTATAATACATTATTGAAACTTAGAATTAAATCATATGAAACAAATTAAGCCCTTAAAAGAGAAATCCACTTTTCAGAGAAAATGAACTATGTGTCAATATTTGTAACTACATTTCATTTCATTTTGCAACTGTTATGTGCCAGGCATTATGGTAAGTATTTTACACCATTTAATAATCGCTTTTCAAAAGGTACTCTGTGGAACAAATGCTGAAAATGAGAAAGAAAAGTACCTTGGTATTCATAGTGAAATTCCTATAAACAGTCTGGGCGCCATAGAGGAAAGCATCCCCATCATCAGTGAGGCAGCCGTCGACGTAACCACTGGCATTAAGATAAGCACACATGGCTTCCGCTTCCCCAGCAGCTTGGACCCAGGGAATTCCTAAGCAATCCAGCATATCGAGACACTGAAAAGAAAACACAGATGCAAGAAATCTAAGAATACCATTTTATTGCTATTTTTTCCGGTGTTAGTAAATGACTTCTGTGTTATAGATATTAATTGTTAACAACAGGTGTTTTACAAATTGTGATATTTAAGAAATGATTGGAAATCTGAATACTGAATACTTTATGGCATTAAAGAATGCTAAACTTTAGGTGTGATAATAAGAAATGTAGTTTGGTTATGTTTTTATTTATTTTTAAAGAGTCATTTTTTGACATAGATATTGAAATACTGAAACTGAGGCAATATTATGTGTGGGATTTGCTTCAGAATGACATGGGAGTAGGGAGTGAGTGGGGACACAGATAAAACAAGATTGGCTAAGAGCTGCTAACTGGTCAAGATTGATGATGGGTTACTTTTATATTGATTTAAAATTTTCCATAACGAAAGTTTTAAAAATGTCAATTGAAAAGCAATCCACATTCAATTAAAAATTAATTTAAAAATTACATTTTGGGGACGCCCGGGAGATTCAGTTGGTTAAATATCTGTCTTCAGCTCAGGTCAGGATCTCAGGGTCCTGGAATTGAGCCCCAAGTTGGGTTTCCTGCTTAGCAGAGAGTCTGCTTCTCCCTCCCCCTTTGCTCCCCGCACCCACCCCCACTCATTCTCTCTAATAAATAAAATCTTTTTAAAAAGCTACATTTTAGAAAAAGCATTAAATATTCAATTTTCACTGTTTTGTTCAATGTTATCTCAAGATTTAAAAGAA